>NC_140118.1:2846431-2997625 GCF_964237585.1 Gallinula chloropus | reverse complement strand
GGGCTCCTTCTCCATCCTCAGACCTCCCAGGTCTCCTTGTAAATCCTCAGACCTCCCAGGGCTCCTTCTGCATCCTCAGCCCTCCCAGGGCTCCTTCTCCATCCTCAGCCCTCCCAGGGCTCCTTCTCCATCCTCAGCCCTCCCAGGGCTCCTTCTCCATCCTCAGACCTCCCAGGGCTCCTTCTCCATCCTCAGACCCCCCAGGGCTCCTTGTGCATCCTCAGACCTCCCAGGGCTCCTTCTCCATCCTCAGCTTTCCCAGGGCTCCTTCTGCATCCTCAGACCTCCCAGGGCTCCTTGTGCATCCTCAGACCTCCCAGGGCTCCTTCTCCATCCTCAGCCCTCCCAGGGCTCCTTCTCCATCCTCAGACCTCCCAGGGCTCCTTGTGCATCCTCAGCCCTCCCAGGGCTCCTTCTGCATCCTCAGCCCTCCCAGGGCGCCTTCTGCATCCTCAGCCCTCCCAGGGCTCCTTCTCCATCCTCAGCCCTCCCAGGGCTCCTTCTGCATCCTCAGCCCTCCCAGGGCTCCTTCTGCATCCTCAGCCCTCCCAGGGATTCCTTGTGCATCCTCAGACCCCCCAGGGCTCCGTCTCCATCCTCAGCCCTCCCAGGGCTCCTTCTGCATCCTCAGCCCTCCCAGGGCTCCTTCTCCATCCTCAGCCCTCCCAGGGCTCCTTCTCCATCCTCAGACCTCCCAGGGCTCCTTCTGCATCCTCAGCCCTCCCAGGGCTCCTTCTCCATCCTCAGACCTCCCAGGGCTCCTTCTCCATCCTCAGACTTCCCAGGGCTCCTTCTCCATTCTCAGCCCTCCCAGGGCTCCTTCTCCATCCTCAGACCTCCCAGGGCTCCTTCTGCATCCTCAGCCCTCCCAGGGCTCCTTCTCCATCCTCAGCCCTCCCAGGGCTCCTTCTCCATCCTCAGCCCTCCCAGGGCTCCTTCTCCATCCTCAGCCCTCCCAGGGCTCCTTCTCCATCCTCAGACCTCCCAGGGCTCCTTCTCCATCCTCAGACCTCCCAGGGCTCCTTCTGCATCCTCAGCCCTCCCAGGGCTCCTTCTCCATCCTCAGACCTCCCAGGGCTCCTTCTCCAGCCTCAGCCCTCCCAGGGCTCCTTCTCCATCCTCAGACCTCCCAGGGCTCCTTCTCCATCCTCAGCCCTCCCAGGGCTCCTTGTGCATCCTCAGACCTCCCAGGGCTCCTTCTCCATCCTAAGACCCCCCAGGGCTCCTTCTGCATCCTCAGCGCTCCCAGGGCTCCTTCTCCATCCTCAGCCCTCCCAGGGATCTTTGTGCATCCTCAGACCTCCCAGGGCTCCTTCTCCATCCTAAGACCCCCCAGGGCTCCTTCTGCATCCTCAGCCCTCCCAGGGCTCCTTCTGCATCCTCAGCCCTCCCAGGGCTCCTTCTCCATCCTCAGACCTCCCAGGGCTCCTTCTCCATCCTCAGTCCTCCCAGGGCTCCTTCTCCATCCTCAGACCCTCCCAGGGCTCCTTCTCCATCGTCAGCCCTCCCAGGGCTCCTTCTCCATCCTCAGACCTTCCACGGCTCCTTCTCCATCCTCAGACCTCCCAGGGCTCCTTCTCCATCCTCAGACCTCCCAGGTCTCCTTCTGCATCCTCAGCCCTCCCAGGTCTCCTTCTGCATCCTCAGACCTCCCAGGGCTCCTTCTGCATCCTGAGACCTCCCAGGGCTCCTTCTCCATCCTCAGCCCTCCCAGGGCTCCTTCTCCATCCTCAGACCTCCCAGGGCTCTTTCTCCATCCTCAGCCCTCCCAGGGCTCCTTCTCCATCTTCAGACCCCCCAGGGCTCCTTCTCCATCCTCAGCCCTCCCAGGGCTCCTTCTCCATCCTCAGCCCTCCCAGGGCTCCTTCTCCATCCTCAGCCCTCCCAGGGCTCCTTGTGCATCCTCAGACCTCCCAGGGCTCCTTCTCCATCCTCAGCCCTCCCAGGGCTCCTTCTCCATCCTCAGCCCTCCCAGGGCTCCTTGTGCATCCTCAGACCTCCCAGGGCTCCTTCTCCATCCTCAGCCCTCCCCGGGCTCCTTCTCCATCCTCAGCCCTCCCAGGGCTCCTTCTCCATCCTCAGACCTCCCAGGGCTCCTTCTCCATCCTCAGACCTCCCAGGGCTCCTTGTACATCCTCAGACCTCCCAGGGCTCCTTCTGCATCCTCAGACCTCCCAGGGCTCCTTCTCCATCCTCAGACCTCCCAGGTCTCCTTGTAAATCCTCAGACCTCCGAGGGCTCCTTCTGCATCCTCAGCCCTCCCAGGGCTCCTTCTCCATCCTCAGCCCTCCCAGGGCTCCTTCTGCATCCTCAGACCTCCCAGGGCTCCTTCTCCATCCTCAGCCCTCCCAGGGCTCCTTCTGCATCCTCAGACCTCCCAGGGCTCCTTGTGCATCCTCAGCCCTCCCAGGGCTCCTTCTGCATCCTCAGCCCTCCCAGGGCTCCTTCTCCATCCTCAGCCCTCCCAGGGCTCCTTCTGCATCCTCAGACCTCCCAGGGCTCCTTCTGCATCCTCAGCCCTCCCAGGGCTCCTTCTCCATCCTCAGCCCTCCCAGGGCTCCTTCTGCATCCTCAGCCCTCCCAGGGCTCCTTCTCCATCCTCAGCCCTCCCAGGGCTCCTTCTGCATCCTCAGCCCTCCCAGGGCTCCTTCTCCATCCTCAGACCTCCCAGGGCTCCTTCTCCATCCTCAGCCCTCCCAGGGCTCCTTGTGCATCCTCAGACCCCCCAGGGCTCCTTCTCCATCCTCAGCCTTCCCAGGGCTCCTTCTCCATCCTCAGCCCTCCCAGGGCGCCTTCTGCATCCTCAGCCCTCCCAGGGCTCCTTCTCCATCCTCAGCCCTCCCAGGGCTCCTTCTCCATCCTCAGCCCTCCCAGGGCTCCTTCTCCATCCTCAGCCCTCCCAGGGCTCCTCTGCATCCTCAGCCCTCCCAGGGATTCCTTGTGCATCCTCAGACCCCCCAGGGCTCCGTCTCCATCCTCAGCCCTCCCAGGGCTCCTTCTGCATCCTCAGCCCTCCCAGGGCTCCTTCTCCATCCTCAGCCCTCCCAGGGCTCCTTCTCCATCCTCAGACCTCCCAGGGCTCCTTCTGCATCCTCAGCCCTCCCAGGGCTCCTTCTCCATCCTCAGACCTCCCAGGGCTCCTTCTCCATCCTCAGACTTCCCAGGGCTCCTTCTCCATTCTCAGCCCTCCCAGGGCTCCTTCTCCATCCTCAGACCTCCCAGGGCTCCTTCTGCATCCTCAGCCCTCCCAGGGCTCCTTCTCCATCCTCAGCCCTCCCAGGGCTCCTTCTCCATCCTCAGCCCTCCCAGGGCTCCTTCTCCATCCTCAGCCCTCCCAGGGCTCCTTCTCCATCCTCAGACCTCCCAGGGCTCCTTCTGCATCCTCAGCCCTCCCAGGGCTCCTTCTCCATCCTCAGACCTCCCAGGGCTCCTTCTCCAGCCTCAGCCCTCCCAGGGCTCCTTCTCCATCCTCAGACCTCCCAGGGCTCCTTCTCCATCCTCAGCCCTCCCAGGGCTCCTTGTGCATCCTCAGACCTCCCAGGGCTCCTTCTCCATCCTAAGACCCCCCAGGGCTCCTTCTGCATCCTCAGCGCTCCCAGGGCTCCTTCTCCATCCTCAGCCCTCCCAGGGATCTTTGTGCATCCTCAGACCTCCCAGGGCTCCTTCTCCATCCTAAGACCCCCCAGGGCTCCTTCTGCATCCTCAGCCCTCCCAGGGCTCCTTCTGCATCCTCAGCCCTCCCAGGGCTCCTTCTCCATCCTCAGCCCTCCCAGGGCTCCTTCTCCATCCTCAGTCCTGCCAGGGCTCCTTCTCCATCCTCAGACCTCCCAGGGCTCCTTCTCCATCGTCAGCCCTCCCAGGGCTCCTTCTCCATCCTCAGACCTTCCACGGCTCCTTCTCCATCCTCAGACCTCCCAGGGCTCCTTCTCCATCCTCAGACCTCCCAGGTCTCCTTCTGCATCCTCAGCCCTCCCAGGTCTCCTTCTGCATCCTCAGACCTCCCAGGGCTCCTTCTGCATCCTGAGACCTCCCAGGGCTCCTTCTCCATCCTCAGCCCTCCCAGGGCTCCTTCTCCATCCTCAGACCTCCCAGGGCTCTTTCTCCATCCTCAGCCCTCCCAGGGCTCCTTCTCCATCTTCAGACCCCCCAGGGCTCCTTCTCCATCCTCAGCCCTCCCAGGGCTCCTTCTCCATCCTCAGCCCTCCCAGGGCTCCTTCTCCATCCTCAGCCCTCCCAGGGCTCCTTGTGCATCCTCAGACCTCCCAGGGCTCCTTCTCCATCCTCAGCCCTCCCAGGGCTCCTTCTCCATCCTCAGCCCTCCCAGGGCTCCTTGTGCATCCTCAGACCTCCCAGGGCTCCTTCTCCATCCTCAGCCCTCCCAGGGCTCCTTCTGCATCCTCAGCCCTCCCAGGGCTCCTTCTCCATCCTCAGCCCTCCCAGGGCTCCTTCTCCATCCTCAGACCCCCCAGGGCTCCTTCTCCATCCTCAGCCCTCCCAGGGCTCCTTCTCCATCCTCAGCCCTCCCAGGGCTCCTTCTCCATCCTCAGCCCTCCCAGGGTTCCTTCTCCATCCTCGGCCCTCCCAGGGCTCCTTCTGCATCCTCAGACCTCCCAGGGCTCCTTCTCCATCCTCAGCCCTCCCAGGGCTCCTTCTCCATCCTCAGCCCTCCCAGGGCTCCTTGTGCATCCTCAGCCCTCCCAGGGCTCCTTCTCCATCCTCAGCCCTCCCAGGGCTCCTTCTCCATCCTCAGACCTCCCAGGGCTCCTTCTGCATCCTCAGACCTCCCAGGGCTCCTTCTCCATCCTCAGCCCTCCCAGGGCTCCTTCACCATCCTCAGCCCTCCCAGGGCTCCTTCTCCATCCTCAGACCTCCCAGGGCTCCTTCTGCATCCTCAGCCCTCCCAGGGCTCCTTCTGCATCCTCAGACCTCCCAGGGCTCCTTCTCCAGCCTCAGCCCTCCCAGGGCTCCTTCTCCATCCTCAGCCCTCCCAGGGCTCCTTCTCCATCCTCAGCCCTCCCAGGGCTCCTTCTCCATCCTCAGCACTCCCAGGGCTCCTTCTCCATCCTCACACCCCCCAGGGCTCCTTCTGCATCCTCAGCCCTCCCAGGGCTCCTTCTGCATCCTCAGACCTCCCAGGGCTCCTTGTGCATCCTCAGCCCTCCCAGGGCTCCTTCTGCATCCTCAGCCCTCCCAGGGCTCCTTCTCCATCCTCAGACCTCCCAGGGCTCCTTCTCCATCCTCAGAACTCCCAGGGCTCCTTCTGCATCCTCAGACCCCCCAGGGCTCCTTCTGCATCCTCAGCCCTCCCAGGGCTCCTTGTGCATCCTCAGACCTCCCAGGGCTCCTTCTCCATCCTCAGCCCTCCCAGGGCTCCTTCTCCATCCTCAGACCTCCCAAGGGCTCCTTGTGCATCCTCAGACCTCCCAGGGCTCCTTCTCCATCCTCAGACCTCCCAGGGCTCCTTGTACATCCTCAGACCTCCCAGGGCTCCTTGTGCATCCTCAGCCCTCCCAGGGCTCCTTCTCCATCCTCAGACCTCCCAGGGCTCCTTGTGCATCCTCAGACCTCCCAGGGCTCCTTGTGCATCCTCAGCCCTCCCAGGGCTCCTTCTCCATCCTCAGCCCTCCCAGGGCTCCTTCTGCATCCTCAGCCCTCCCAGGGCTCCTTCTCCATCCTCAGCCCTCCCAGGGCTCCTTCTGCATCCTCAGCCCTCCCAGGGCTCCTTCTCCATCCTCAGCCCTCCCAGGGCTCCTTCTCCATCCTCAGACCTCCCAGGGCTCCTTCTGCATCCTCAGCCCTCCCAGGGCTCCTTCTCCATCCTCAGCCCTCCCAGGGCTCCTTCTCCATCCTCAGCCCTCCCAGGGCTCCTTCTGCATCCTCAGCCCTCCCAGGGCTCCTTCTCCATCCTCAGCCCTCCCAGGGCTCCTTGTGCATCCTCAGCCCTCCCAGGGCTCCTTCTCCATCCTCAGCACTCCCAGGGCTCCTTCTCCATCCTCAGCCCTCCCAGGGCTCCTTCTCCATCCTCAGCCCTCCCAGGGCTCCTTCTCCATCCTCAGCCCTCCCAGGGCTCCTTCTACATCCTCAGCCCTCCCAGGGCCCCTTCTGCATCCTCAGACCCCCCAGGGCTGCTTCTGCATCCTCAGACCTCCCAGGGCTCCTTCTGCATCCTCAGACCTCCCAGGGATCCTTCTCCATCCTCAGCCCTCCCAGGGCTCCTTGTGCATCCTCAGACCTCCCAGGGCTCCTTCTCCAGCCTCAGCCCTCCCAGGGCTCCTTCTCCATCCTCAGACCTCCCAGGGCTCCTTCTCCATCCTCAGCCCTCCCAGGGCTCCTTGTGCATCCTCAGACCTCCCAGGGCTCCTTCTCCATCCTAAGACCCCCCAGGGCTCCTTCTGCATCCTCAGCGCTCCCAGGGCTCCTTCTCCATCCTCAGCCCTCCCAGGGATCTTTGTGCATCCTCAGACCTCCCAGGGCTCCTTCTCCATCCTAAGACCCCCCAGGGCTCCTTCTGCATCCTCAGCCCTCCCAGGGCTCCTTCTGCATCCTCAGCCCTCCCAGGGCTCCTTCTCCATCCTCAGACCTCCCAGGGCTCCTTCTCCATCCTCAGTCCTCCCAGGGCTCCTTCTCCATCCTCAGACCTCCCAGGGCTCCTTCTCCATCGTCAGCCCTCCCAGGGCTCCTTCTCCATCCTCAGACCTTCCACGGCTCCTTCTCCATCCTCAGACCTCCCAGGGCTCCTTCTCCATCCTCAGACCTCCCAGGTCTCCTTCTGCATCCTCAGCCCTCCCAGGTCTCCTTCTGCATCCTCAGACCTCCCAGGGCTCCTTCTGCATCCTGAGACCTCCCAGGGCTCCTTCTCCATCCTCAGCCCTCCCAGGGCTCCTTCTCCATCCTCAGACCTCCCAGGGCTCTTTCTCCATCCTCAGCCCTCCCAGGGCTCCTTCTCCATCTTCAGACCCCCCAGGGCTCCTTCTCCATCCTCAGCCCTCCCAGGGCTCCTTCTCCATCCTCAGCCCTCCCAGGGCTCCTTCTCCATCCTCAGCCCTCCCAGGGCTCCTTCTCCATCCTCAGACCTCCCAGGGCTCCTTCTCCATCCTCAGCCCTCCCAGGGCTCCTTCTCCATCCTCAGCCCTCCCAGGGCTCCTTGTGCATCCTCAGACCTCCCAGGGCTCCTTCTCCATCCTCAGCCCTCCCAGGGCTCCTTCTGCATCCTCAGCCCTCCCAGGGCTCCTTCTCCATCCTCAGCCCTCCCAGGGCTCCTTCTCCATCCTCAGCCCTCCCAGGGCTCCTTCTCCATCCTCAGACCCCCCAGGGCTCCTTCTCCATCCTCAGCCCTCCCAGGGCTCCTTCTCCATCCTCAGCCCTCCCAGGGCTCCTTCTCCATCCTCAGACCTCCCAGGGCTCCTTCTCCATCCTCAGCCCTCACAGGGCTCCTTCTCCATCCTCAGCCCTCCCAGGGTTCCTTCTCCATCCTCGGCCCTCCCAGGGCTCCTTCTGCATCCTCAGCCCTCCCAGGGCTCCTTCTCCATCCTCAGCCCTCCCAGGGCTCCTTCTCCATCCTCAGCCCTCCCAGGGCTCCTTGTGCATCCTCAGCCCTCCCAGGGCTCCTTCTCCATCCTCAGCCCTCCCAGGGCTCCTTCTCCATCCTCAGACCTCCCAGGGCTCCTTCTGCATCCTCAAACCTCCCAGGGCTCCTTCTCCATCCTCAGCCCTCCCAGGGCTCCTTCACCATCCTCAGCCCTCCCAGGGCTCCTTCTCCATCCTCAGACCTCCCAGGGCTCCTTCTGCATCCTCAGCCCTCCCAGGGCTCCTTCTGCATCCTCAGACCTCCCAGGGCTCCTTCTCCAGCCTCAGCCCTCCCAGGGCTCCTTCTCCATCCTCAGCCCTCCCAGGGCTCCTTCTGCATCCTCAGCCCTCCCAGGGCTCCTTCTCCATCCTCAGCACTCCCAGGGCTCCTTCTCCATCCTCACACCCCCCAGGGCTCCTTCTGCATCCTCAGCCCTCCCAGGGCTCCTTCTGCATCCTCAGACCTCCCAGGGCTCCTTGTGCATCCTCAGCCCTCCCAGGGCTCCTTCTGCATCCTCAGCCCTCCCAGGGCTCCTTCTCCATCCTCAGACCTCCCAGGGCTCCTTCTGCATCCTCAGACCCCCCAGGGCTCCTTCTCCATCCTCAGCCCTCCCAGGGTTCCTTCTCCATCCTCGGCCCTCCCAGGGCTCCTTCTCCATCCTCAGAACTCCCAGGGCTCCTTCTGCATCCTCAGACCCCCCAGGGCTCCTTCTGCATCCTCAGCCCTCCCAGGCCTCCTTCTCCATCCTCAGACCTCCCAGGGCTCCTTCTCCATCCTCAGCCCTCCCAGGGCTCCTTCTCCATCCTCAGACCTCCCAAGGGCTCCTTGTGCATCCTCAGACCTCCCAGGGCTCCTTCTCCATCCTCAGACCTCCCAGGGCTCCTTGTACATCCTCAGACCTCCCAGGGCTCCTTGTGCATCCTCAGCCCTCCCAGGGCTCCTTCTCCATCCTCAGCCCTCCCAGGGCTCCTTCTGCATCCTCAGCCCTCCCAGGGCTCCTTCTCCATCCTCAGCCCTCCCAGGGCTCCTTGTGCATCCTCAGCCCTCCCAGGGCTCCTTCTCCATCCTCAGCACTCCCAGGGCTCCTTCTCCATCCTCAGCCCTCCCAGGGCTCCTTCTCCATCCTCAGCCCTCCCAGGGCTCCTTCTCCATCCTCAGCCCTCCCAGGGCTCCTTCTACATCCTCAGCCCTCCCAGGGCCCCTTCTGCATCCTCAGACCCCCCAGGGCTGCTTCTGCATCCTCAGACCTCCCAGGGCTCCTTCTGCATCCTCAGACCTCCCAGGGCTCCTTCTCCATCCTCAGCCCTCCCAGGGCTCCTTGTGCATCCTCAGACCTCCCAGGGCTCCTTCTCCAGCCTCAGCCCTCCCAGGGCTCCTTCTCCATCCTCAGACCTCCCAGGGCTCCTTCTCCATCCTCAGCCCTCCCAGGGCTCCTTGTGCATCCTCAGACCTCCCAGGGCTCCTTCTCCATCCTAAGACCCCCCAGGGCTCCTTCTGCATCCTCAGCGCTCCCAGGGCTCCTTCTCCATCCTCAGCCCTCCCAGGGATCTTTGTGCATCCTCAGACCTCCCAGGGCTCCTTCTCCATCCTAAGACCCCCCAGGGCTCCTTCTGCATCCTCAGCCCTCCCAGGGCTCCTTCTGCATCCTCAGCCCTCCCAGGGCTCCTTCTCCATCCTCAGACCTCCCAGGGCTCCTTCTCCATCCTCAGTCCTCCCAGGGCTCCTTCTCCATCCTCAGACCTCCCAGGGCTCCTTCTCCATCGTCAGCCCTCCCAGGGCTCCTTCTCCATCCTCAGACCTTCCACGGCTCCTTCTCCATCCTCAGACCTCCCAGGTCTCCTTCTGCATCCTCAGCCCTCCCAGGTCTCCTTCTGCATCCTCAGACCTCCCAGGGCTCCTTCTGCATCCTGAGACCTCCCAGGGCTCCTTCTCCATCCTCAGCCCTCCCAGGGCTCCTTCTCCATCCTCAGACCTCCCAGGGCTCTTTCTCCATCCTCAGCCCTCCCAGGGCTCCTTCTCCATCTTCAGACCCCCCAGGGCTCCTTCTCCATCCTCAGCCCTCCCAGGGCTCCTTCTCCATCCTCAGCCCTCCCAGGTCTCCTTCTCCATCCTCAGCCCTCCCAGGGCTCCTTGTGCATCCTCAGACCTCCCAGGGCTCCTTCTCCATCCTCAGCCCTCCCAGGGCTCCTTCTCCATCCTCAGCCCTCCCAGGGCTCCTTGTGCATCCTCAGACCTCCCAGGGCTCCTTCTCCATCCTCAGCCCTCCCAGGGCTCCTTCTGCATCCTCAGCCCTCCCAGGGCTCCTTCTGCATCCTCAGCCCTCCCAGGGCTCCTTCTCCATCCTCAGCCCTCCCAGGGCTCCTTCTCCATCCTCAGACCCCCCAGGGCTCCTTCTCCATCCTCAGCCCTCCCAGGGCTCCTTCTCCATCCTCAGCCCTCCCAGGGCTCCTTCTCCATCCTCAGACCTCCCAGGGCTCCTTCTCCATCCTCAGCCCTCACAGGGCTCCTTCTCCATCCTCAGCCCTCCCAGGGTTCCTTCTCCATCCTCGGCCCTCCCAGGGCTCCTTCTGCATCCTCAGCCCTCCCAGGGCTCCTTCTCCATCCTCAGCCCTCCCAGGGCTCCTTCTCCATCCTCAGCCCTCCCAGGGCTCCTTGTGCATCCTCAGCCCTCCCAGGGCTCCTTCTCCATCCTCAGCCCTCCCAGGGCTCCTTCTCCATCCTCAGACCTCCCAGGGCTCCTTCTGCATCCTCAGACCTCCCAGGGCTCCTTCTCCATCCTCAGCCCTCCCAGGGCTCCTTCACCATCCTCAGCCCTCCCAGGGCTCCTTCTCCATCCTCAGACCTCCCAGGGCTCCTTCTGCATCCTCAGCCCTCCCAGGGCTCCTTCTGCATCCTCAGACCTCCCAGGGCTCCTTCTCCAGCCTCAGCCCTCCCAGGGCTCCTTCTCCATCCTCAGCCCTCCCAGGGCTCCTTCTCCATCCTCAGCCCTCCCAGGGCTCCTTCTCCATCCTCAGCACTCCCAGGGCTCCTTCTCCATCCTCACACCCCCCAGGGCTCCTTCTGCATCCTCAGCCCTCCCAGGGCTCCTTCTGCATCCTCAGACCTCCCAGGGCTCCTTGTGCATCCTCAGCCCTCCCAGGGCTCCTTCTGCATCCTCAGCCCTCCCAGGGCTCCTTCTCCATCCTCAGACCTCCCAGGGCTCCTTCTGCATCCTCAGACTCCCAAGGGCTCCTTCTCCATCCTCAGCCCTCCCAGGGTTCCTTATCCATCCTCGGCCCTCCCAGGGCTCCTTCTCCATCCTCAGAACTCCCAGGGCTCCTTCTGCATCCTCAGACCCCCCAGGGCTCCTTCTGCATCCTCAGCCCTCCCAGGGCTCCTTGTGCATCCTCAGACCTCCCAGGGCTCCTTCTCCATCCTCAGCCCTCCCAGGGCTCCTTCTCCATCCTCAGACCTCCCAGGGCTCCTTGTGCATCCTCAGCCCTCCCAGGGCTCCTTCTCCATCCTCAGACCTCCCAGGGCTCCTTGTGCATCCTCAGACCTCCCAGGGCTCCTTGTGCATCCTCAGCCCTCCCAGGGCTCCTTCTCCATCCTCAGCCCTCCCAGGGCTCCTTCTGCATCCTCAGCCCTCCCAGGGCTCCTTCTCCATCCTCAGCCCTCCCAGGGCTCCTTCTGCATCCTCAGCCCTCCCAGGGCTCCTTCTCCATCCTCAGCCCTCCCAGGGCTCCTTCTCCATCCTCAGACCTCCCAGGGCTCCTTCTGCATCCTCAGCCCTCCCAGGGCTCCTTCTCCATCCTCAGCCCTCCCAGGGCTCCTTCTCCATCCTCAGCCCTCCCAGGGCTCCTTCTGCATCCTCAGCCCTCCCAGGACTCCTTCTCCATCCTCAGCCCTCCCAGGGCTCCTTGTGCATCCTCAGCCCTCCCAGGGCTCCTTCTCCATCCTCAGCACTCCCAGGGCTCCTTCTCCATCCTCAGCCCTCCCAGGGCTCCTTCTCCATCCTCAGCCCTCCCAGGGCTCCTTCTCCATCCTCAGCCCTCCCAGGGCTCCTTCTACATCCTCAGCCCTCCCAGGGCCCCTTCTGCATCCTCAGACCCCCCAGGGCTGCTTCTGCATCCTCAGACCTCCCAGGGCTCCTTCTGCATCCTCAGACCTCCCAGGGCTCCTTCTCCATCCTCAGCCCTCCCAGGGCTCCTTGTGCATCCTCAGACCTCCCAGGGCTCCTTCTCCATCCTCAGACCTCCCAGGGCTCCTTCTCCATCCTCAGCCCTCCCAGGGCTCCTTCTCCATCCTCAGAACTCCCAGGGCTCCTTCTGCATCCTCAGCCCTCCCAGGGCTCCTTCTGCATCCTCAGACCTCCCAGGGCTCCTTGTGCATCCTCAGACCTACCAGGACTCCTTCTCCATCCTCAGCCCTCCCAGGGCTCCTTCTCCATCCTCAGACTTCCCAGGGCTCCTTCTGCATCCTCAGACCCCCCATGGCTCCTTCTCCATCCTCAGCCCTCCCAGGGCTCCTTCTCCATCCTCAGACCTCCCAGGGCTCCTTCTCCATCCTCAGCCCTCCCAGGGCTCCTTCTGCATCCTCAGAACTCCCAGGGCTCCTTGTGCATCCTCAGCCCTCCCAGGGCTCCTTCTGCATCCTCAGCCCTCCCAGGGCTCCTTCTGCATCCTCAGCCCTCCCAGGGCTCCTTCTCCATCCTCAGCCCTCCCAGGGCTCCTTCTCCATCCTCAGACCTCCCAGGGCTCCTTCTCCATCCTCAGACCTCCCAGGGCTCCTTGTACATCCTCAGACCTCCCAGGGCTCCTTCTGCATCCTCAGACCTCCCAGGGCTCCTTCTCCATCCTCAGACCTCCCAGGTCTCCTTGTACATCCTCAGACCTCCCAGGGCTCCTTCTGCATCCTCAGCCCTCCCAGGGCTCCTTCTCCATCCTCAGCCCTCCCAGGGCTCCTTCTCCATCCTCAGACCTCCCAGGGCTCCTTCTCCATCCTCAAACCCCCCAGGGCTCCTTGTGCATCCTCAGACCTCCCAGGGCTCCTTCTCCATCCTCAGCTTTCCCAGGGCTCCTTCTGCATCCTCAGCCCTCCCAGGGCTCCTTGTACATCCTCAGACCTCCCAGGGCTCCTTGTGCATCCTCAGACCTCCCAGGGCTCCTTCTCCATCCTCAGCCCTCCCAGGGCTCCTTCTCCATCCTCAGACCCCCCAGGGCTCCTTCTCCATCCTCAGCCCTCCCAGGGCTCCTTCTCCATCCTCAGCCCTCCCAGGGCTCCTTCTGCATCCTCAGCTTTCCCAGGGCTCCTTCTGCATCCTCAGCCCTCCCAGGGCTCCTTCTCCATCCTCAGACCTCCCAGGGCTCCTTCTCCATCCTCAGCCCTCCCAGGGCTCCTTCTGCATCCTCAGCCCTCCCAGGGCTCCTTCTCCATCCTCAGCCCTCCCAGGGCTCCTTGTGCATCCTCAGCCCTCCCAGGGCTCCTTCTCCATCCTCAGCCCTCCCAGGGCTCCTTGTGCATCCTCAGCCCTCCCAGGGCTCCTTCTCCATCCTCAGATCTCCCAGGGCTCCTTCTCCATCCTCAGAACTCCCAGGGCTCCTTCTCCATCCTCAGCCCTCCCAGGGCTCCTTCTGCATCCTCAGCCCTCCCAGGGCTCCTTCTCCATCCTCAGCCCTCCCAGGGCTCCTTCTGCATCCTCAGCCCTCCCAGGGCTCCTTCTCCATCCTCAGCCCTCCCAGGGCTCCTTCTCCATCCTCAGACCTCCCAGGGCTCCTTCTCCATCCTCAGACCTCCCAGGGCTCCTTGTACATCCTCAGACCTCCCAGGGCTCCTTCTGCATCCTCAGACCTCCCAGGGCTCCTTCTCCATCCTCAGACCTCCCAGGTCTCCTTGTAAATCCTCAGACCTCCCAGGGCTCCTTCTGCATCCTCAGCCCTCCCAGGGGTCCTTCTCCATCCTCAGCCCTCCCAGGGCTCCTTCTCCATCCTCAGCCCTCCCAGGGCTCCTTCTCCATCCTCAGACCTCCCAGGGCTCCTTCTCCATCCTCAGACCCCCCAGGGCTCCTTGTGCATCCTCAGACCTCCCAGGGCTCCTTCTCCATCCTCAGCTTTCCCAGGGCTCCTTCTCCATCCTCAGACCCCCCAGGGCTCCTTGTGCATCCTCAGACCTCCCAGGGCTCCTTCTCCATCCTCAGCTTTCCCAGGGCTCCTTCTGCATCCTCAGACCTCCCAGGGCTCCTTGTACATCCTCAGACCTCCCAGGGCTCCTTGTGCATCCTCAGACCTCCCAGGGCTCCTTCTCCATCCTCAGCCCTCCCAGGGCTCCTTCTCCATCCTCAGACCCCCCAGGGCTCCTTGTGCATCCTCAGACCCCCCAGGGCTCCTTCTCCATCCTCAGCCCTCCCAGGGCTCCTTCTCCATCCTCAGACCTCCCAGGGCTCCTTATCCATTCTCAGCTTTCCCAGGGCTCCTTCTGCATCCTCAGCCCTCCCAGGGCTCCTTCTCCATCCTCAGCCCTCCCAGGGCTCCTTCTCCATCCTCAGCCCTCCCAGGGCTCCTTCTGCATCCTCAGCCCTCCCAGGGCTCCTTCTCCATCCTCAGCCCTCCCAGGGCTCCTTCTGCATCCTCAGCCCTCCCAGGGCTCCTTCTCCATCCTCAGCCCTCCCAGGGCTCCTTCTCCATCCTCAGCACTCCCAGGGCTCCTTCTCCATCCTCAGCCCTCCCAGGGCTCCTTCTCCATCCTCAGCCCTCCCAGGGCTCCTTCTGCATCCTCAGCCCTCCCAGGACTCCTTCTCCATCCTCAGCCCTCCCAGGGCTCCTTGTGCATCCTCAGCCCTCCCAGGGCTCCTTCTCCATCCTCAGCACTCCCAGGGCTCCTTCTCCATCCTCAGCCCTCCCAGGGCTCCTTCTCCATCCTCAGACCTCCCAGGGCTCCTTGTGCATCCTCAGACCTCCCAGGGCTCCTTCTCCATCCTCAGCCCTCCCAGGGCTCCTTCTCCATCCTCAGCCCTCCCAGGGCTCCTTCTCCATCCTCAGACCCCCCAGGGCTCCTTCTCCATCCTCAGCCCTCCCAGGGCTCCTTCTACATCCTCAGCCCTCCCAGGGCCCCTTCTGCATCCTCAGACCCCCCAGGGCTGCTTCTGCATCCTCAGACCTCCCAGGGCTCCTTGTGCATCCTCAGACCTCCCAGGGCTCCTTCTCCATCCTCAGCCCTCCCAGGGCTCCTTGTGCATCCTCAGACCTCCCAGGGCTCCTTCTCCATCCTCAGCCCTCCCAGGGCTCCTTCTCCATCCTCAGCCCTCCCAGGGCTCCTTCTCCATCCTCAGACCTCCCAGGGCTCCTTCTGCATCCTCAGCCCTCCCAGGGCTCCTTCTGCATCCTCAGACCTCCCAGGGCTCCTTGTGCATCCTCAGACCTACCAGGACTCCTTCTCCATCCTCAGCCCTCCCAGGGCTCCTTCTCCATCCTCAGACTTCCCAGGGCTCCTTCTGCATCCTCAGACCCCCCATGGCTCCTTCTCCATCCTCAGCCCTCCCAGGGCTCCTTCTCCATCCTCAGACCTCCCAGGGCTCCTTCTCCATCCTCAGCCCTCCCAGGGCTCCTTCTGCATCCTCAGAACTCCCAGGGCTCCTTGTGCATCCTCAGCCCTCCCAGGGCTCCTTCTGCATCCTCAGCCCTCCCAGGGCTCCTTCTGCATCCTCAGCCCTCCCAGGGCTCCTTCTCCATCCTCAGCCCTCCCAGGGCTCCTTCTCCATCCTCAGACCTCCCAGGGCTCCTTCTCCATCCTCAGACCTCCCAGGGCTCCTTGTACATCCTCAGACCTCCCAGGGCTCCTTCTGCATCCTCAGACCTCCCAGGGCTCCTTCTCCATCCTCAGACCTCCCAGGTCTCCTTGTACATCCTCAGACCTCCCAGGGCTCCTTCTCCATCCTCAGCCCTCCCAGGGCTCCTTCTCCATCCTCAGCCCTCCCAGGGCTCCTTGTGCATCCTCAGCCCTCCCAGGGCTCCTTCTCCATCCTCAGACCTCCCAGGGCTCCTTCTCCATCCTCAGACCTCCCAGGGCTCCTTCTCCATCCTCAGATCTCCCAGGGCTCCTTCTCCATCCTCAGAACTCCCAGGGCTCCTTCTCCATCCTCAGCCCTCCCAGGGCTCCTTCTGCATCCTCAGCCCTCCCAGGGCTCCTTCTCCATCCTCAGCCCTCCCAGGGCTCCTTCTCCATCCTCAGCCCTCCCAGGGCTCCTTCTGCATCCTCAGCCCTCCCAGGGCTCCTTCTCCATCCTCAGCCCTCCCAGGGCTCCTTCTCCATCCTCAGACCTCCCAGGGCTCCTTCTCCATCCTCAGACCTCCCAGGGCTCCTTGTACATCCTCAGACCTCCCAGGGCTCCTTCTGCATCCTCAGACCTCCCAGGGCTCCTTCTCCATCCTCAGACCTCCCAGGGCTCCTTGTAAATCCTCAGACCTCCCAGGGCTCCTTCTGCATCCTCAGCCCTCCCAGGGCTCCTTCTCCATCCTCAGCCCTCCCAGGGCTCCTTCTCCATCCTCAGACCTCCCAGGGCTCCTTCTCCATCCTCAGACCCCCCAGGGCTCCTTGTGCATCCTCAGACCTCCCAGGGCTCCTTCTCCATCCTCAGCTTTCCCAGGGCTCCTTCTCCATCCTCAGACCCCCCAGGGCTCCTTGTGCATCCTCAGACCTCCCAGGGCTCCTTCTCCATCCTCAGCTTTCCCAGGGCTCCTTCTGCATCCTCAGACCTCCCAGGGCTCCTTGTACATCCTCAGACCTCCCAGGGCTCCTTGTGCATCCTCAGACCTCCCAGGGCTCCTTCTCCATCCTCAGCCCTCCCAGGGCTCCTTCTCCATCCTCAGACCCCCCAGGGCTCCTTGTGCATCCTCAGACCCCCCAGGGCTCCTTCTCCATCCTCAGCCCTCCCAGGGCTCCTTCTCCATCCTCAGCCCTCCCAGGGCTCCTTATCCATTCTCAGCTTTCCCAGGGCTCCTTCTGCATCCTCAGCCCTCCCAGGGCTCCTTCTCCATCCTCAGACCTCCCAGGGCTCCTTCTCCATCCTCAGCCCTCCCAGGGCTCCTTCTGCATCCTCAGCCCTCCCAGGGCTCCTTCTCCATCCTCAGCCCTCCCAGGGCTCCTTCTGCATCCTCAGCCCTCCCAGGGCTCCTTCTCCATCCTCAGCCCTCCCAGGGCTCCTTCTCCATCCTCAGCCCTCCCAGGGCTCCTTCTCCATCCTCAGCCCTCCCAGGGCTCCTTCTGCATCCTCAGCCCTCCCAGGACTCCTTCTCCATCCTCAGCCCTCCCAGGGCTCCTTGTGCATCCTCAGCCCTCCCAGGGCTCCTTCTCCATCCTCAGCACTCCCAGGGCTCCTTCTCCATCCTCAGCCCTCCCAGGGCTCCTTCTCCATCCTCAGCCCTCCCAGGGCTCCTTCTCCATCCTCAGCCCTCCCAGGGCTCCTTCTACATCCTCAGCCCTCCCAGGGCCCCTTCTGCATCCTCAGACCCCCCAGGGCTGCTTCTGCATCCTCAGACCTCCCAGGGCTCCTTCTGCATCCTCAGACCTCCCAGGGCTCCTTCTCCATCCTCAGCCCTCCCAGGGCTCCTTGTGCATCCTCAGACCTCCCAGGGCTCCTTCTCCATCCTCAGCCCTCCCAGGGCTCCTTCTCCATCCTCAGCCCTCCCAGGGCTCCTTCTCCATCCTCAGACCTCCCAGGGCTCCTTCTGCATCCTCAGCCCTCCCAGGGCTCCTTCTGCATCCTCAGACCTCCCAGGGCTCCTTGTGCATCCTCAGACCTACCAGGACTCCTTCTCCATCCTCAGCCCTCCCAGGGCTCCTTCTCCATCCTCAGACTTCCCAGGGCTCCTTCTGCATCCTCAGACCCCCCATGGCTCCTTCTCCATCCTCAGCCCTCCCAGGGCTCCTTCTCCATCCTCAGACCTCCCAGGGCTCCTTCTCCATCCTCAGCCCTCCCAGGGCTCCTTCTGCATCCTCAGAACTCCCAGGGCTCCTTGTGCATCCTCAGCCCTCCCAGGGCTCCTTCTGCATCCTCAGCCCTCCCAGGGCTCCTTCTGCATCCTCAGCCCTCCCAGGGCTCCTTCTCCATCCTCAGCCCTCCCAGGGCTCCTTCTCCATCCTCAGACCTCCCAGGGCTCCTTCTCCATCCTCAGACCTCCCAGGGCTCCTTGTACATCCTCAGACCTCCCAGGGCTCCTTCTCCATCCTCAGACCTCCCAGGGCTCCTTCTCCATCCTCAGACCTCCCAGGTCTCCTTGTACATCCTCAGACCTCCCAGGGCTCCTTCTGCATCCTCAGCCCTCCCAGGGCTCCTTCTCCATCCTCAGCCCTCCCAGGGCTCCTTCTCCATCCTCAGACCTCCCAGGGCTCCTTCTCCATCCTCAAACCCCCCAGGGCTCCTTGTGCATCCTCAGACCTCCCAGGGCTCCTTCTCCATCCTCAGCTTTCCCAGGGCTCCTTCTCCATCCTCAGCCCTCCCAGGGCTCCTTCTCCATCCTCAGACCCCCCAGGGCTCCTTGTGCATCCTCAGACCCCCCAGGGCTCCTTCTCCATCCTCAGCCCTCCCAGGGCTCCTTCTCCATCCTCAGCCCTCCCAGGGCTCCTTATCCATTCTCAGCTTTCCCAGGGCTCCTTCTGCATCCTCAGCCCTCCCAGGGCTCCTTCTCCATCCTCAGACCTCCCAGGGCTCCTTCTCCATCCTCAGCCCTCCAGGGCTCCTTCTGCATCCTCAGCCCTCCAAGGGCTCCTTCTCCATCCTCAGCCCTCCCAGGGCTCCTTCTGCATCCTCAGCCCTCCCAGGGCTCCTTTTCCATCCTCAGCCCTCCCAGGGCTCCTTCTCCATCCTCAGCACTCCCAGGGCTCCTTCTCCATCCTCAGACCTCCCAGGGCTCCTTCTCCATCCTCAGCCCTCCCAGGGCTCCTTCTCCATCCTCAGCCCTCCCAGGGCTCCTTCTCCATCCTCAGACCTCCCAGGGCTCCTTGTGCATCCTCAGCCCTCCCAGGGCTCCTTCTGCATCCTCAGACCTCCCAGGGCTCCTTCTCTATCCTCAGCCCTCCCAGGGGTCCTTCTGCATCCTCAGACCTCCCAGGGCTCCTTGTGCATCCTCAGCCCTCCCAGGGCTCCTGCTGCATCCTCAGCCCTCCCAGGGCTCCTTCTGCATCCTCAGCCCTCCCAGGGCTCCTTCTCCATCCTCAGCCCTCTCAGGGCTCCTTCTCCATCCTCAGCCCTCCCAGGGCTCCTTCTGCATACTCAGCCCTCCCAGGGCTCCTTCTCCATCCTCAGCCCTCCCAGGGCTCCTTCTGCATCCTCAGCCCTCCCAGGGATTCCTTGTGCATCCTCAGACCCCCCAGGGCTCCTTCTCCATCCTCAGCCCTCCCAGGGCTCCTTCTGCATCCTCAGCCCTCCCAGGGCTCCTTCTCCATCCTCAGCCCTCCCAGGGCTCCTTCTCCATCCTCAGACCTCCCAGGGCTCCTTCTGCATCCTCAGACCTCCCAGGGCTCCTTCTCCATCCTCAGACCTCCCAGGGCTCCTTCTCCATTCTCAGCCCTCCCAGGGCTCCTTCTCCATCCTCAGACCTCCCAGGGCTCCTTCTGCATCCTCAGCCCTCCCAGGGCTCCTTCTCCATCCTCAGCCCTCCCAGGGCTCCTTCTCCATCCTCAGCCCTCCCAGGGCTCCTTCTCCATCCTCAGCCCTCCCAGGGCTCCTTCTCCATCCTCAGACCTCCCAGGGCTCCTTCTCCATCCTCAGACCTCCCAGGGCTCCTTCTGCATCCTCAGCCCTCCCAGGGCTCCTTCTCCATCCTCAGACCTCCCAGGGCTCCTTCTCCATCCTCAGCCCTCCCAGGGCTCCTTCTCCATCCTCAGACCTCCCAGGGCTCCTTCTCCATCCTCAGCCCTCCCAGGGCTCCTTGTGCATCCTCAGACCTCCCAGGGCTCCTTCTCCATCCTAAGACCCCCCAGGGCTCCTTCTGCATCCTCAGCGCTCCCAGGGCTCCTTCTCCATCCTCAGCCCTCCCAGGGATCTTTGTGCATCCTCAGACCTCCCAGGGCTCCTTCTCCATCCTAAGACCCCCCAGGGCTCCTTCTGCATCCTCAGCCCTCCCAGGGCTCCTTCTGCATCCTCAGCCCTCCCAGGGCTCCTTCTCCATCCTCAGACCTCCCAGGGCTCCTTCTCCATCCTCAGTCCTCCCAGGGCTCCTTCTCCATCCTCAGACCTCCCAGGTCTCCTTCTGCATCCTCAGCCCTCCCAGGTCTCCTTCTGCATCCTCAGACCTCCCAGGGCTCCTTCTGCATCCTGAGACCTCCCAGGGCTCCTTCTCCATCCTCAGCCCTCCCAGGGCTCCTTCTCCATCCTCAGACCCCCCATGGCTCCTTCTCCATCCTCAGCCCTCCCAGGGCTCCTTGTGCATCCTCAGACCTCCCAGGGCTCCTTCTCCATCCTCAGCCCTCCCAGGGCTCCTTCTGCATCCTCAGAACTCCCAGGGCTCCTTGTGCATCCTCAGCCCTCCCAGGGCTCCTTCTGCATCCTCAGCCCTCCCAGGGCTCCTTCTGCATCCTCAGCCCTCCCAGGGCTCCTTCTCCATCCTCAGCCCTCCCAGGGCTCCTTCTCCATCCTCAGACCTCCCAGGGCTCCTTCTCCATCCTCAGACCTCCCAGGGCTCCTTGTACATCCTCAGACCTCCCAGGGCTCCTTCTGCATCCTCAGACCTCCCAGGGCTCCTTCTCCATCCTCAGACCTCCCAGGTCTCCTTGTAAATCCTCAGACCTCCCAGGGCTCCTTCTGCATCCTCAGCCCTCCCAGGGCTCCTTCTCCATCCTCAGCCCTCCCAGGGCTCCTTCTCCATCCTCAGCCCTCCCAGGGCTCCTTCTCCATCCTCAGCCCTCCCAGGGCTCCTTCTCCATCCTCAGACCTCCCAGGGCTCCTTCTCCATCCTCAGACCCCCCAGGGCTCCTTGTGCATCCTCAGACCTCCCAGGGCTCCTTCTCCATCCTCAGCTTTCCCAGGGCTCCTTCTCCATCCTCAGACCCCCCAGGGCTCCTTGTGCATCCTCAGACCTCCCAGGGCTCCTTCTCCATCCTCAGCTTTCCCAGGGCTCCTTCTGCATCCTCAGACCTCCCAGGGCTCCTTGTACATCCTCAGACCTCCCAGGGCTCCTTGTGCATCCTCAGACCTCCCAGGGCTCCTTCTCCATCCTCAGCCCTCCCAGGACTCCTTCTCCATCCTCAGCCCTCCCAGGGCTCCTTGTGCATCCTCAGACCTCCCAGGGCTCCTTCTGCATCCTCAGACCTCCCAGGGCTCCTTCTCCATCCTCAGCCCTCCCAGGGCTCCTTGTGCATCCTCAGACCTCCCAGGGCTCCTTCTCCATCCTCAGCCCTCCCAGGGCTCCTTCTCCATCCTCAGCCCTCCCAGGGCTCCTTCTCCATCCTCAGACCTCCCAGGGCTCCTTCTGCATCCTCAGCCCTCCCAGGGCTCCTTCTGCATCCTCAGACCTCCCAGGGCTCCTTGTGCATCCTCAGACCTCCCAGGGCTCCTTCTCCATCCTCAGCCCTCCCAGGGCTCCTTCTCCATCCTCAGACTTCCCAGGGCTCCTTCTGCATCCTCAGACCCCCCATGGCTCCTTCTCCATCCTCAGCCCTCCCAGGGCTCCTTCTCCATCCTCAGACCTCCCAGGGCTCCTTCTCCATCCTCAGCCCTCCCAGGGCTCCTTCTGCATCCTCAGAACTCCCAGGGCTCCTTGTGCATCCTCAGCCCTCCCAGGGCTCCTTCTGCATCCTCAGCCCTCCCAGGGCTCCTTCTGCATCCTCAGCCCTCCCAGGGCTCCTTCTCCATCCTCAGACCTCCCAGGGCTCCTTCTCCATCCTCAGACCTCCCAGGGCTCCTTCTCCATCCTCAGACCTCCCAGGGCTCCTTGTACATCCTCAGACCTCCCAGGGCTCCTTCTGCATCCTCAGACCTCCCAGGGCTCCTTCTCCATCCTCAGACCTCCCAGGTCTCCTTGTACATCCTCAGACCTCCCAGGGCTCCTTCTGCATCCTCAGCCCTCCCAGGGCTCCTTCTCCATCCTCAGACCTCCCAGGGCTCCTTCTCCATCCTCAGACCTCCCAGGGCTCCTTCTCCATCCTCAAACCCCCCAGGGCTCCTTGTGCATCCTCAGACCTCCCAGGGCTCCTTCTCCATCCTCAGCTTTCCCAGGGCTCCTTCTGCATCCTCAGCCCTCCCAGGGCTCCTTGTACATCCTCAGACCTCCCAGGGCTCCTTGTGCATCCTCAGACCTCCCAGGGCTCCTTCTCCATCCTCAGCCCTCCCAGGGCTCCTTCTCCATCCTCAGACCCCCCAGGGCTCCTTCTCCATCCTCAGCCCTCCCAGGGCTCCTTCTCCATCCTCAGCCCTCCCAGGGCTCCTTCTGCATCCTCAGCTTTCCCAGGGCTCCTTCTGCATCCTCAGCCCTCCCAGGGCTCCTTCTCCATCCTCAGACCTCCCAGGGCTCCTTCTCCATCCTCAGCCCTCCCAGGGCTCCTTCTGCATCCTCAGCCCTCCCAGGGCTCCTTCTCCATCCTCAGCCCTCCCAGGGCTCCTTGTGCATCCTCAGCCCTCCCAGGGCTCCTTCTCCATCCTCAGCCCTCCCAGGGCTCCTTGTGCATCCTCAGCCCTCCCAGGGCTCCTTCTCCATCCTCAGATCTCCCAGGGCTCCTTCTCCATCCTCAGAACTCCCAGGGCTCCTTCTCCATCCTCAGCCCTCCCAGGGCTCCTTCTGCATCCTCAGCCCTCCCAGGGCTCCTTCTCCATCCTCAGCCCTCCCAGGGCTCCTTCTCCATCCTCAGCCCTCCCAGGGCTCCTTCTGCATCCTCAGCCCTCCCAGGGCTCCTTCTCCATCCTCAGCCCTCCCAGGGCTCCTTCTCCATCCTCAGACCTCCCAGGGCTCCTTCTCCATCCTCAGACCTCCCAGGGCTCCTTGTACATCCTCAGACCTCCCAGGGCTCCTTGTGCATCCTCAGACCTCCCAGGGCTCCTTCTCCATCCTCAGCCCTCCCAGGGCTCCTTCTCCATCCTCAGACCTCCCAGGGCTCCTTGTGCATCCTCAGACCCCCCAGGGCTCCTTCTCCATCCTCAGCCCTCCCAGGGCTCCTTCTCCATCCTCAGCCCTCCCAGGGCTCCTTATCCATTCTCAGCTTTCCCAGGGCTCCTTCTGCATCCTCAGCCCTCCCAGGGCTCCTTCTCCATCCTCAGACCTCCCAGGGCTCCTTCTCCATCCTCAGCCCTCCCAGGGCTCCTTCTCCATCCTCAGCCCTCCCAGGGCTCCTTCTCCATCCTCAGACCTCCCAGGGCTCCTTGTGCATCCTCAGCCCTCCCAGGGCTCCTTCTGCATCCTCAGACCTCCCAGGGCTCCTTCTCCATCCTCAGCCCTCCCAGGGCTCCTTCTGCATCCTCAGACCTCCCAGGGCTCCTTGTGCATCCTCAGCCCTCCCAGGGCTCCTGCTGCATCCTCAGCCCTCCCAGGGCTCCTTCTGCATCCTCAGCCCTCCCAGGGCTCCTTCTCCATCCTCAGCCCTCTCAGGGCTCCTTCTCCATCCTCAGCCCTCCCAGGGCTCCTTCTGCATACTCAGCCCTCCCAGGGCTCCTTCTCCATCCTCAGCCCTCCCAGGGCTCCTTCTGCATCCTCAGCCCTCCCAGGGATTCCTTGTGCATCCTCAGACCCCCCAGGGCTCCTTCTCCATCCTCAGCCCTCCCAGGGCTCCTTCTGCATCCTCAGCCCTCCCAGGGCTCCTTCTCCATCCTCAGCCCTCCCAGGGCTCCTTCTCCATCCTCAGACCTCCCAGGGCTCCTTCTGCATCCTCAGACCTCCCAGGGCTCCTTCTCCATCCTCAGACCTCCCAGGGCTCCTTCTCCATTCTCAGCCCTCCCAGGGCTCCTTCTCCATCCTCAGACCTCCCAGGGCTCCTTCTGCATCCTCAGCCCTCCCAGGGCTCCTTCTCCATCCTCAGCCCTCCCAGGGCTCCTTCTCCATCCTCAGCCCTCCCAGGGCTCCTTCTCCATCCTCAGACCTCCCAGGGCTCCTTCTCCATCCTCAGACCTCCCAGGGCTCCTTCTGCATCCTCAGCCCTCCCAGGGCTCCTTCTCCATCCTCAGACCTCCCAGGGCTCCTTCTCCATCCTCAGCCCTCCCAGGGCTCCTTCTCCATCCTCAGACCTCCCAGGGCTCCTTCTCCATCCTCAGCCCTCCCAGGGCTCCTTGTGCATCCTCAGACCTCCCAGGGCTCCTTCTCCATCCTAAGACCCCCCAGGGCTCCTTCTGCATCCTCAGCGCTCCCAGGGCTCCTTCTCCATCCTCAGCCCTCCCAGGGATCTTTGTGCATCCTCAGACCTCCCAGGGCTCCTTCTCCATCCTAAGACCCCCCAGGGCTCCTTCTGCATCCTCAGCCCTCCCAGGGCTCCTTCTGCATCCTCAGCCCTCCCAGGGCTCCTTCTCCATCCTCAGACCTCCCAGGGCTCCTTCTCCATCCTCAGTCCTCCCAGGGCTCCTTCTCCATCCTCAGACCTCCCAGGTCTCCTTCTGCATCCTCAGCCCTCCCAGGTCTCCTTCTGCATCCTCAGACCTCCCAGGGCTCCTTCTGCATCCTGAGACCTCCCAGGGCTCCTTCTCCATCCTCAGCCCTCCCAGGGCTCCTTCTGCATCCTCAGACCCCCCATGGCTCCTTCTCCATCCTCAGCCCTCCCAGGGCTCCTTGTGCATCCTCAGACCTCCCAGGGCTCCTTCTCCATCCTCAGCCCTCCCAGGGCTCCTTCTGCATCCTCAGAACTCCCAGGGCTCCTTGTGCATCCTCAGCCCTCCCAGGGCTCCTTCTGCATCCTCAGCCCTCCCAGGGCTCCTTCTGCATCCTCAGCCCTCCCAGGGCTCCTTCTCCATCCTCAGCCCTCCCAGGGCTCCTTCTCCATCCTCAGACCTCCCAGGGCTCCTTCTCCATCCTCAGACCTCCCAGGGCTCCTTGTACATCCTCAGACCTCCCAGGGCTCCTTCTGCATCCTCAGACCTCCCAGGGCTCCTTCTCCATCCTCAGACCTCCCAGGTCTCCTTGTAAATCCTCAGACCTCCCAGGGCTCCTTCTGCATCCTCAGCCCTCCCAGGGCTCCTTCTCCATCCTCAGCCCTCCCAGGGCTCCTTCTCCATCCTCAGCCCTCCCAGGGCTCCTTCTCCATCCTCAGCCCTCCCAGGGCTCCTTCTCCATCCTCAGACCTCCCAGGGCTCCTTCTCCATCCTCAGACCCCCCAGGGCTCCTTGTGCATCCTCAGACCTCCCAGGGCTCCTTCTCCATCCTCAGCTTTCCCAGGGCTCCTTCTCCATCCTCAGACCCCCCAGGGCTCCTTGTGCATCCTCAGACCTCCCAGGGCTCCTTCTCCATCCTCAGCTTTCCCAGGGCTCCTTCTGCATCCTCAGACCTCCCAGGGCTCCTTGTACATCCTCAGACCTCCCAGGGCTCCTTGTGCATCCTCAGACCTCCCAGGGCTCCTTCTCCATCCTCAGCCCTCCCAGGGCTCCTTCTCCATCCTCAGACCCCCCAGGGCTCCTTGTGCATCCTCAGACCTCCCAGGGCTCCTTCTCCATCCTCAGCCCTCCCAGGGCTCCTTCTCCATCCTCAGACCTCCCAGGGCTCCTTCTCCATCCTCAGCCCTCCCAGGGCTCCTTCTGCATCCTCAGCCCTCCCAGGGCTCCTTCTCCATCCTCAGCCCTCCCAGGGCTCCTTCTGCATCCTCAGCCCTCCCAGGGCTCCTTCTCCATCCTCAGCCCTCCCAGGGCTCCTTCTCCATCCTCAGCCCTCCCAGGGCTCCTTCTCCATCCTCAGCCCTCCCAGGGCTCCTTCTCCATCCTCAGACCTCCCAGGGCTCCTTGTGCATCCTCAGCCCTCCCAGGGCTCCTTCTGCATCCTCAGACCTCCCAGGGCTCCTTCTCCATCCTCAGCCCTCCCAGGGCTCCTTCTCCATCCTCAGACCTCCCAGGGCTCCTTGTGCATCCTCAGCCCTCCCAGGGCTCCTTCTGCATCCTCAGCCCTCCCAGGGCTCCTTCTCCATCCTCAGCCCTCCCAGGGCTCCTTCTCCATCCTCAGACCTCCCAGGGCTCCTTCTGCATACTCAGCCCTCCCAGGGCTCCTTCTCCATCCTCAGCCCTCCCAGGGCTCCTTCTGCATCCTCAGCCCTCCCAGGGCTCCTTCTCCATCCTCAGCCCTCCCAGGGCTCCTTCTGCATCCTCAGACCTCCCAGGGCTCCTTCTCCATCCTCAGACCTCCCAGGGCTCCTTCTCCATCCTCAGCCCTCCCAGGGCTCCTTCTCCATCCTCAGACCTCCCAGGGCTCCTTCTCCATCCTCAGACCTCCCAGGGCTCCTTCTGCATCCTCAGCCCTCCCAGGGCTCCTTCTCCATCCTCAGCCCTCCCAGGGCTCCTTCTCCATCCTCAGCCCTCCCAGGGCTCCTTCTCCATCCTCAGACCTCCCAGGGCTCCTTCTCCATCCTCAGCCCTCCCAGGGCTCCTTGTGCATCCTCAGACCTCCCAGGGCTCCTTCTCCATCCTAAGACCCCCCAGGGCTCCTTCTGCATCCTCAGACCTCCCAGGGCTCCTTCTCCATCCTCAGCCCTCCCAGGGATCTTTGTGCATCCTCAGACCTCCCAGGGCTCCTTCTCCATCCTAAGACCCCCCAGGGCTCCTTCTGCATCCTCAGCCCTCCCAGGGCTCCTTCTGCATCCTCAGCCCTCCCAGGGCTCCTTCTCCATCCTCAGACCTCCCAGGGCTCCTTCTCCATCCTCAGTCCTCCCAGGGCTCCTTCTCCATCCTCAGACCTCCCAGGGCTCCTTCTCCATCGTCAGCCCTCCCAGGGCTCCTTCTCCATCCTCAGACCTTCCACGGCTCCTTCTCCATCCTCAGACCTCCCAGGGCTCCTTCTCCATCCTCAGACCTCCCAGGTCTCCTTCTGCATCCTCAGCCCTCCCAGGTCTCCTTCTGCATCCTCAGACCTTCCAGGGCTCCTTCTGCATCCTGAGACCTCCCAGGGCTCCTTCTCCATCCTCAGCCCTCCCAGGGCTCCTTCTCCATCCTCAGACCTCCCAGGGCTCCTTCTCCATCCTCAGCCCTCCCAGGGCTCCTTCTCCATCTTCAGACCCCCCAGGGCTCCTTCTCCATCCTCAGCCCTCCCAGTGCTCCTTCTCCATCCTCAGCCCTCCCAGGGCTCCTTGTGCATCCTCAGACCTCCCAGGGCTCCTTCTCCATCCTCAGCCCTCCCAGGGCTCCTTCTCCATCCTCAGCCCTCCCAGGGCTCCTTGTGCATCCTCAGACCTCCCAGGGCTCCTTCTCCATCCTCAGCCCTCCCAGGGCTCCTTCTGCATCCTCAGCCCTCCCAGGGCTCCTTCTCCATCCTCAGCCCTCCCAGGGCTCCTTCTCCATCCTCAGCCCTCCCAGGGCTCCTTCTCCATCCTCAGACCCCCCAGGGCTCCTTCTCCATCCTCAGCCCTCCCAGGGCTCCTTCTCCATCCTCAGCCCTCCCAGGGCTCCTTCTCCATCCTCAGACCTCCCAGGGCTCCTTCTCCATCCTCAGCCCTCCCAGGGCTCCTTATCCACCCTCAGCCCTCCCAGGGTTCCTTCTCCATCCTCGGCCCTCCCAGGGCTCCTTCTGCATCCTCAGCCCTCCCAGGGCTCCTTCTCCATCCTCAGCCCTCCCAGGGCTCCTTCTCCATCCTCAGCCCTCCCAGGGCTCCTTGTGCATCCTCAGCCCTCCCAGGGCTCCTTCTCCATCCTCAGCCCTCCCAGGGCTCCTTCTCCATCCTCAGACCTCCCAGGGCTCCTTCTACATCCTCAGCCCTCCCAGGGCCCCTTCTGCATCCTCAGACCCCCCAGGGCTGCTTCTGCATCCTCAGACCTCCCAGGGCTCCTTCTGCATCCTCAGACCTCCCAGGGCTCCTTCTGCATCCTCAGCCCTCCCAGGGCTCCTTCACCATCCTCAGCCCTCCCAGGGCTCCTTCTCCATCCTCAGACCTCCCAGGGCTCCTTCTGCATCCTCAGCCCTCCCAGGGCTCCTTCTGCATCCTCAGACCTCCCAGGGCTCCTTCTCCAGCCTCAGCCCTCCCAGGGCTCCTTCTCCATCCTCAGCCCTCCCAGGGCTCCTTCTCCATCCTCAGCCCTCCCAGGGCTCCTTCTCCATCCTCAGCACTCCCAGGGCTCCTTCTCCATCCTCACACCCCCCAGGGCTCCTTCTGCATCCTCAGCCCTCCCAGGGCTCCTTCTGCATCCTCAGACCTCCCAGGGCTCCTTGTGCATCCTCAGCCCTCCCAGGGCTCCTTCTGCATCCTCAGCCCTCCCAGGGCTCCTTCTCCATCCTCAGACCTCCCAGGGCTCCTTCTGCATCCTCAGACCCCCCAGGGCTCCTTCTCCATCCTCAGCCCTCCCAGGGTTCCTTCTCCATCCTCGGCCCTCCCAGGGCTCCTTCTCCATCCTCAGAACTCTCAGGGCTCCTTCTGCATCCTCAGCCCTCCCAGGGCTCCTTGTGCATCCTCAGCCCTCCCAGGGCTCCTTCTCCATCCTCAGCCCTCCCAGGGCTCCTTCTCCATCCTCAGACCTCCCAAGGGCTCCTTGTGCATCCTCAGACCTCCCAGGGCTCCTTCTCCATCCTCAGACCTCCCAGGGCTCCTTGTACATCCTCAGACCTCCCAGGGCTCCTTGTGCATCCTCAGCCCTCCCAGGGCTCCTTCTCCATCCTCAGACCTCCCAGGGCTCCTTGTGCATCCTCAGACCTCCCAGGGCTCCTTCTCCATCCTCAGCCCTCCCAGGGCTCCTTCTGCATCCTCAGCCCTCCCAGGGCTCCTTCTCCATCCTCAGCCCTCCCAGGGCTCCTTCTGCATCCTCAGCCCTCCCAGGGCTCCTTCTCCATCCTCAGCCCTCCCAGGGCTCCTTCTCCATCCTCAGACCTCCCAGGGCTCCTTCTGCATCCTCAGCCCTCCCAGGGCTCCTTCTCCATCCTCAGCCCTCCCAGGGCTCCTTCTGCATCCTCAGCCCTCCCAGGGCTCCTTCTGCATCCTCAGCCCTCCCAGGGCTCCTTCTCCATCCTCAGCCCTCCCAGGGCTCCTTGTGCATCCTCAGCCCTCCCAGGGCTCCTTCTCCATCCTCAGCACTCCCAGGGCTCCTTCTCCATCCTCAGCCCTCCCAGGGCTCCTTCTCCATCCTCAGCCCTCCCAGGGCTCCTTCTCCATCCTCAGCCCTCCCAGGGCTCCTTCTACATCCTCAGCCCTCCCAGGGCCCCTTCTGCATCCTCAGACCCCCCAGGGCTGCTTCTGCATCCTCAGACCTCCCAGGGCTCCTTCTGCATCCTCAGACCTCCCAGGGCTCCTTCTCCATCCTCAGACCTCCGAAGGCTCCTTCTCCATCCTCAGCCCTCCCAGGGCTCCTTCTCCATCCTCAGCCCTCCCAGGGCTCCTTCTCCATCCTCAGCCCTCCCAGGGCTCCTTCTCCATCCTCAGACCTCCCAGGGCTCCTTCTGCATCCTCAGCCCTCCCAGGGCTCCTTCTGCATCCTCAGACCTCCCAGGGCTCCTTGTGCATCCTCAGACCTCCCAGGGCTCCTTCTCCATCCTCAGCCCTCCCAGGGCTCCTTCTCCATCCTCAGCCCTCCCAGGGCTCCTTCTCCATCCTCAGACTTCCCAGGGCTCCTTCTGCATCCTCAGACCCCCCATGGCTCCTCCTCCATCCTCAGCCCTCCCAGGGCTCCTTCTCCATCCTCAGACCTCCCAGGGCTCCTTCTCCATCCTCAGCCCTCCCAGGGCTCCTTCTGCATCCTCAGAACTCCCAGGGCTCCTTGTGCATCCTCAGCCCTCCCAGGGCTCCTTCTGCATCCTCAGCCCTCCCAGGGCTCCTTCTGCATCCTCAGCCCTCCCAGGGCTCCTTCTCCATCCTCAGCCCTCCCAGGGCTCCTTCTCCATCCTCAGACCTCCCAGGGCTCCTTCTCCATCCTCAGAACTCCCAGGGCTCCTTGTACATCCTCAGACCTCCCAGGGCTCCTTCTGCATCCTCAGACCTCCCAGGGCTCCTTCTCCATCCTCAGACCTCCCAGTTCTCCTTGTACATCCTCAGACCTCCCAGGGCTCCTTCTGCATCCTCAGCCCTCCCAGGGCTCCTTCTCCATCCTCAGCCCTCCCAGGGCTCCTTCTCCATCCTCAGACCTCCCAGGGCTCCTTCTCCATCCTCAGACCTCCCAGGGCTCCTTCTCCATCCTCAAACCCCCCAGGGCTCCTTGTGCATCCTCAGACCTCCCAGGGCTCCTTCTCCATCCTCAGCTTTCCCAGGGCTCCTTCTGCATCCTCAGCCCTCCCAGGGCTCCTTGTACATCCTCAGACCTCCCAGGGCTCCTTGTGCATCCTCAGACCTCCCAGGGCTCCTTCTCCATCCTCAGCCCTCCCAGGGCTCCTTCTCCATCCTCAGACCTCCCAGGGCTCCTTCTACATCCTCAGCCCTCCCAGGGCCCCTTCTGCATCCTCAGACCCCCCAGGGCTGCTTCTGCATCCTCAGACCTCCCAGGGCTCCTTCTGCATCCTCAGACCTCCCAGGGCTCCTTCTCCATCCTCAGACCTCCGAAGGCTCCTTCTCCATCCTCAGCCCTCCCAGGGCTCCTTCTCCATCCTCAGCCCTCCCAGGGCTCCTTCTCCATCCTCAGCCCTCCCAGGGCTCCTTCTCCATCCTCAGACCTCCCAGGGCTCCTTCTGCATCCTCAGCCCTCCCAGGGCTCCTTCTGCATCCTCAGACCTCCCAGGGCTCCTTGTGCATCCTCAGACCTCCCAGGGCTCCTTCTCCATCCTCAGCCCTCCCAGGGCTCCTTCTCCATCCTCAGCCCTCCCAGGGCTCCTTCTCCATCCTCAGACTTCCCAGGGCTCCTTCTGCATCCTCAGACCCCCCATGGCTCCTCCTCCATCCTCAGCCCTCCCAGGGCTCCTTCTCCATCCTCAGACCTCCCAGGGCTCCTTCTCCATCCTCAGCCCTCCCAGGGCTCCTTCTGCATCCTCAGAACTCCCAGGGCTCCTTGTGCATCCTCAGCCCTCCCAGGGCTCCTTCTGCATCCTCAGCCCTCCCAGGGCTCCTTCTGCATCCTCAGCCCTCCCAGGGCTCCTTCTCCATCCTCAGCCCTCCCAGGGCTCCTTCTCCATCCTCAGACCTCCCAGGGCTCCTTCTCCATCCTCAGAACTCCCAGGGCTCCTTGTACATCCTCAGACCTCCCAGGGCTCCTTCTGCATCCTCAGACCTCCCAGGGCTCCTTCTCCATCCTCAGACCTCCCAGTTCTCCTTGTACATCCTCAGACCTCCCAGGGCTCCTTCTGCATCCTCAGCCCTCCCAGGGCTCCTTCTCCATCCTCAGCCCTCCCAGGGCTCCTTCTCCATCCTCAGACCTCCCAGGGCTCCTTCTCCATCCTCAGACCTCCCAGGGCTCCTTCTCCATCCTCAAACCCCCCAGGGCTCCTTGTGCATCCTCAGACCTCCCAGGGCTCCTTCTCCATCCTCAGCTTTCCCAGGGCTCCTTCTGCATCCTCAGCCCTCCCAGGGCTCCTTGTACATCCTCAGACCTCCCAGGGCTCCTTGTGCATCCTCAGACCTCCCAGGGCTCCTTCTCCATCCTCAGCCCTCCCAGGGCTCCTTCTCCATCCTCAGACCTCCCAGGGCTCCTTCTACATCCTCAGCCCTCCCAGGGCCCCTTCTGCATCCTCAGACCCCCCAGGGCTGCTTCTGCATCCTCAGACCTCCCAGGGCTCCTTCTGCATCCTCAGACCTCCCAGGGCTCCTTCTGCATCCTCAGACCTCCCAGGGCTCCTTCTCCATCCTCAGCCCTCCCAGGGCTCCTTCACCATCCTCAGCCCTCCCAGGGCTCCTTCTCCATCCTCAGACCTCCCAGGGCTCCTTCTGCATCCTCAGCCCTCCCAGGGCTCCTTCTGCATCCTCAGACCTCCCAGGGCTCCTTCTCCAGCCTCAGCCCTCCCAGGGCTCCTTCTCCATCCTCAGCCCTCCCAGGGCTCCTTCTCCATCCTCAGCCCTCCCAGGGCTCCTTCTCCATCCTCAGCACTCCCAGGGCTCCTTCTCCATCCTCACACCCCCCAGGGCTCCTTCTGCATCCTCAGCCCTCCCAGGGCTCCTTCTGCATCCTCAGACCTCCCAGGGCTCCTTGTGCATCCTCAGCCCTCCCAGGGCTCCTTCTGCATCCTCAGCCCTCCCAGGGCTCCTTCTCCATCCTCAGACCTCCCAGGGCTCCTTCTGCATCCTCAGACCCCCCAGGGCTCCTTCTCCATCCTCAGCCCTCCCAGGGTTCCTTCTCCATCCTCGGCCCTCCCAGGGCTCCTTCTCCATCCTCAGAACTCCCAGGGCTCCTTCTGCATCCTCAGCCCTCCCAGGGCTCCTTGTGCATCCTCAGCCCTCCCAGGGCTCCTTCTCCATCCTCAGCCCTCCCAGGGCTCCTTCTCCATCCTCAGACCTCCCAAGGGCTCCTTGTGCATCCTCAGACCTCCCAGGGCTCCTTCTCCATCCTCAGACCTCCCAGGGCTCCTTGTACATCCTCAGACCTCCCAGGGCTCCTTGTGCATCCTCAGCCCTCCCAGGGCTCCTTCTCCATCCTCAGACCTCCCAGGGCTCCTTGTGCATCCTCAGACCTCCCAGGGCTCCTTGTGCATCCTCAGACCTCCCAGGGCTCCTTCTCCATCCTCAGCCCTCCCAGGGCTCCTTCTGCATCCTCAGCCCTCCCAGGGCTCCTTCTCCATCCTCAGCCCTCCCAGGTCTCCTTCTGCATCCTCAGCCCTCCCAGGGCTCCTTCTCCATCCTCAGCCCTCCCAGGGCTCCTTCTCCATCCTCAGACCTCCCAGGGCTCCTTCTGCATCCTCAGCCCTCCCAGGGCTCCTTCTCCATCCTCAGCCCTCCCAGGGCTCCTTCTCCATCCTCAGCCCTCCCAGGGCTCCTTCTGCATCCTCAGCCCTCCCAGGGCTCCTTCTCCATCCTCAGCCCTCCCAGGGCTCCTTGTGCATCCTCAGCCCTCCCAGGGCTCCTTCTCCATCCTCAGCACTCCCAGGGCTCCTTCTCCATCCTCAGCCCTCCCAGAGCTCCTTCTCCATCCTCAGCCCTCCCAGGGCTCCTTCTCCATCCTCAGCCCTCCCAGGGCTCCTTCTACATCCTCAGCCCTCCCAGGGCCCCTTCTGCATCCTCAGACCCCCCAGGGCTGCTTCTGCATCCTCAGACCTCCCAGGGCTCCTTCTGCATCCTCAGACCTCCCAGGGCTCCTTCTCCATCCTCAGACCTCCGAAGGCTCCTTCTCCATCCTCAGCCCTCCCAGGGCTCCTTCTCCATCCTCAGCCCTCCCAGGGCTCCTTCTCCATCCTCAGCCCTCCCAGGGCTCCTTCTCCATCCTCAGACCTCCCAGGGCTCCTTCTGCATCCTCAGCCCTCCCAGGGCTCCTTCTGCATCCTCAGACCTCCCAGGGCTCCTTGTGCATCCTCAGACCTCCCAGGGCTCCTTCTCCATCCTCAGCCCTCCCAGGGCTCCTTCTCCATCCTCAGACTTCCCAGGGCTCCTTCTGCATCCTCAGACCCCCCATGGCTCCTCCTCCATCCTCAGCCCTCCCAGGGCTCCTTCTCCATCCTCAGACCTCCCAGGGCTCCTTCTCCATCCTCAGCCCTCCCAGGGCTCCTTCTGCATCCTCAGAACTCCCAGGGCTCCTTGTGCATCCTCAGACCTCCCAGGGCTCCTTCTGCATCCTCAGCCCTCCCAGGGCTCCTTCTGCATCCTCAGCCCTCCCAGGGCTCCTTCTCCATCCTCAGCCCTCCCAGGGCTCCTTCTCCATCCTCAGACCTCCCAGGGCTCCTTCTCCATCCTCAGAACTCCCAGGGCTCCTTGTACATCCTCACACCTCCCAGGGCTCCTTCTGCATCCTCAGACCTCCCAGGGCTCCTTCTCCATCCTCAGACCTCCCAGTTCTCCTTGTACATCCTCAGACCTCCCAGGGCTCCTTCTGCATCCTCAGCCCTCCCAGGGCTCCTTCTCCATCCTCAGCCCTCCCAGGGCTCCTTCTCCATCCTCAGCCCTCCCAGGGCTCCTTCTCCATCCTCAGACCTCCCAGGGCTCCTTCTCCATCCTCAAACCCCCCAGGGCTCCTTGTGCATCCTCAGACCTCCCAGGGCTCCTTCTCCATCCTCAGCTTTCCCAGGGCTCCTTCTGCATCCTCAGCCCTCCCAGGGCTCCTTGTGCATCCTCAGACCTCCCAGGGCTCCTTCTCCATCCTCAGACCTCCCAGGGCTCCTTCTCCATCCTCAGACCCCCCAGGGCTCCTTCTCCATCCTCAGCCCTCCCAGGGCTCCTTCTCCATCCTCAGCCCTCCCAGGGCTCCTTCTGCATCCTCAGCTTTCCCAGGGCTCCTTCTGCATCCTCAGCCCTCCCAGGGCTCCTTCTCCATCCTCAGACCTCCCAGGGCTCCTTCTCCATCCTCAGCCCTCCCAGGGCTCCTTCTGCATCCTCAGCCCTCCCAGGGCTCCTTCTCCATCCTCAGCCCTCCCAGGGCTCCTTGTGCATCCTCAGCCCTCCCAGGGCTCCTTCTCCATCCTCAGCCCTCCCAGGGCTCCTTGTGCATCCTCAGCCCTCCCAGGGCTCCTTCTCCATCCTCAGATCTCCCAGGGCTCCTTCTCCATCCTCAGAACTCCCAGGGCTCCTTCTCCATCCTCAGCCCTCCCAGGGCTCCTTCTGCATCCTCAGCCCTCCCAGGGCTCCTTCTCCATCCTCAGCCCTCCCAGGGCTCCTTCTCCATCCTCAGCCCTCCCAGGGCTCCTTCTGCATCCTCAGCCCTCCCAGGCCTCCTTCTCCATCCTCAGCCCTCCCAGGGCTCCTTCTGCATCCTCAGCCCTCCCAGGGCTCCTTCTCCATCCTCAGCCCTCCCAGGGCTCCTTCTCCATCCTCAGACCTCCCAGGGCTCCTTCTCCATCCTCAGACCTCCCAGGGCTCCTTGTACATCCTCAGACCTCCCAGGGCTCCTTCTGCATCCTCAGCCCTCCCAGGGCTCCTTCTCCATCCTCAGACCTCCCAGGTCTCCTTGTAAATCCTCAGACCTCCCAGGGCTCCTTCTGCATCCTCAGCCCTCCCAGGGCTCCTTCTCCATCCTCAGACCTCCCAGGGCTCCTTCTCCATCCTCAGACCCCCCAGGGCTCCTTGTGCATCCTCAGACCTCCCAGGGCTCCTTCTCCATCCTCAGCTTTCCCAGGGCTCCTTCTCCATCCTCAGACCCCCCAGGGCTCCTTGTGCATCCTCAGACCTCCCAGGGCTCCTTCTCCATCCTCAGCTTTCCCAGGGCTCCTTCTGCATCCTCAGACCTCCCAGGGCTCCTTGTACATCCTCAGACCTCCCAGGGCTCCTTGTGCATCCTCAGACCTCCCAGGGCTCCTTCTCCATCCTCAGCCCTCCCAGGGCTCCTTCTCCATCCTCAGACCCCCCAGGGCTCCTTGTGCATCCTCAGACCCCCCAGGGCTCCTTCTCCATCCTCAGCCCTCCCAGGGCTCCTTCTCCATCCTCAGCCCTCCCAGGGCTCCTTATCCATTCTCAGCTTTCCCAGGGCTCCTTCTGCATCCTCAGCCCTCCCAGGGCTCCTTCTCCATCCTCAGACCTCCCAGGGCTCCTTCTCCATCCTCAGCCCTCCCAGGGCTCCTTCTGCATCCTCAGCCCTCCCAGGGCTCCTTCTCCATCCTCAGCCCTCCCAGGGCTCCTTCTGCATCCTCAGCCCTCCCAGGGCTCCTTCTCCATCCTCAGCCCTCCCAGGGCTCCTTCTCCATCCTCAGCACTCCCAGGGCTCCTTCTCCATCCTCAGACCTCCCAGGGCTCCTTCTCCATCCTCAGCCCTCCCAGGGCTCCTTCTCCATCCTCAGCCCTCCCAGGGCTCCTTCTCCATCCTCAGACCTCCCAGGGCTCCTTGTGCATCCTCAGCCCTCCCAGGGCTCCTTCTGCATCCTCAGACCTCCCAGGGCTCCTTCTCCATCCTCAGCCCTCCCAGGGCTCCTTCTGCATCCTCAGACCTCCCAGGGCTCCTTGTGCATCCTCAGCCCTCCCAGGGCTCCTGCTGCATCCTCAGCCCTCCCAGGGCTCCTTCTGCATCCTCAGCCCTCCCAGGGCTCCTTCTCCATCCTCAGCCCTCTCAGGGCTCCTTCTCCATCCTCAGCCCTCCCAGGGCTCCTTCTGCATACTCAGCCCTCCCAGGGCTCCTTCTCCATCCTCAGCCCTCCCAGGGCTCCTTCTGCATCCTCAGCCCTCCCAGGGCTCCTTCTCCATCCTCAGCCCTCCCAGGGCTCCTTCTGCATCCTCAGCCCTCCCAGGGCTCCTTCTCCATCCTCAGACCTCCCAGGGCTCCTTCTCCATCCTCAGCCCTCCCAGGGCTCCTTGTGCATCCTCAGACCCCCCAGGGCTCCTTCTCCATCCTCAGCCTTCCCAGGGCTCCTTCTCCATCCTCAGCCCTCCCAGGGCGCCTTCTGCATCCTCAGCCCTCCCAGGGCTCCTTCTCCATCCTCAGCCCTCCCAGGGCTCCTTCTCCATCCTCAGCCCTCCCAGGGCTCCTTCTCCATCCTCAGCCCTCCCAGGGCTCCTTCTGCATCCTCAGCCCTCCCAGGGCTCCTTCTGCATCCTCAGCCCTCCCAGGGATTCCTTGTGCATCCTCAGACCCCCCAGGGCTCCTTCTCCATCCTCAGCCCTCCCAGGGCTCCTTCTCCATCCTCAGCCCTCCCAGGGCTCCTTCTCCATCCTCAGACCTCCCAGGGCTCCTTCTCCATCCTCAGACCTCCCAGGGCTCCTTCTCCATTCTCAGCCCTCCCAGGGCTCCTTCTCCATCCTCAGACCTCCCAGGGCTCCTTCTGCATCCTCAGCCCTCCCAGGGCTCCTTCTCCATCCTCAGCCCTCCCAGGGCTCCTTCTCCATCCTCAGCCCTCCCAGGGCTCCTTCTCCATCCTCAGCCCTCCCAGGGCTCCTTCTCCATCCTCAGACCTCCCAGGGCTCCTTCTCCATCCTCAGACCTCCCAGGGCTCCTTCTCCATCCTCAGTCCTCCCAGGGCTCCTTCTCCATCCTCAGACCTCCCAGGGCTCCTTCTCCATCCTCAGCCCTCCCAGGGCTCCTTCTGCATCCTCAGCCCTCCCAGGGCTCCTTCTCCATCCTCAGCCCTCCCAGGGCTCCTTGTGCATCCTCAGACCTCCCAGGGCTCCTTCTCCATCCTCAGCCCTCCCAGGCCTCCTTCTCCATCCTCAGCCCTCCCAGGGCTCCTTCTCCATCCTCAGCCCTCCCAGGGCTCCTTCTCCATCCTCAGCCCTCCCAGGGCTCCTTGTGCATCCTCAGACCTCCCAGGGCTCCTTCTCCATCCTCAGCCCTCCCAGGGCTCCTTCTGCATCCTCAGCCCTCCCAGGGCTCCTTCTCCATCCTCAGCCATCCCAGGGCTCCTTCTCCATCCTCAGCCCTCCCAGGGCTCCTTCTCCATCCTCAGACCCCCCAGGGCTCCTTCTGCATCCTCAGCCCTCCCAGGGCTCCTTCTCCATCCTCAGCCCTCCCAGGGCTCCTTCTGCATCCTCAGACCTCCCAGGGCTCCTTCTCCAGCCTCAGCCCTCCCAGGGCTCCTTCTCCATCCTCAGCCCTCCCAGGGCTCCTTCTCCATCCTCAGCCCTCCCAGGGCTCCTTCTCCATCCTCAGCCCTCCCAGGGCTCCTTCTCCATCCTCAGACCCCCCAGGGCTCCTTCTGCATCCTCAGCCCTCCCAGGGCTCCTTCTGCATCCTCAGACCTCCCAGGGCTCCTTGTGCATCCTCAGCCCTCCCAGGGCTCCTTCTGCATCCTCAGCCCTCCCAGGGCTCCTTCTCCATCCTCAGACCTCCCAGGGCTCCTTCTGCATCCTCAGACCCCCCAGGGCTCCTTCTCCATCCTCAGCCCTCCCAGGGTTCCTTCTCCATCCTCGGCCCTCCCAGGGCTCCTTCTGCATCCTCAGCCCTCCCAGGGCTCCTTCTGCATCCTCAGAACTCCCAGGGCTCCTTGTGCATCCTCAGCCCTCCCAGGGCTCCTTCTGCATCCTCAGCCCTCCCAGGGCTCCTTCTGCATCCTCAGCCCTCCCAGGGCTCCTTCTCCATCCTCAGCCCTCCCAGGGCTCCTTCTCCATCCTCAGAACTCCCAGGGCTCCTTCTGCATCCTCAGACCCCCCAGGGCTCCTTCTGCATCCTCAGCCCTCCCAGGGCTCCTTGTGCATCCTCAGCCCTCCCAGGGCTCCTTCTCCATCCTCAGCCCTCCCAGGGCTCCTTCTCCATCCTCAGACCTCCCAAGGGCTCCTTGTGCATCCTCAGACCTCCCAGGGCTCCTTCTCCATCCTCAGACCTCCCAGGGCTCCTTGTGCATCCTCAGCCCTCCCAGGGCTCCTTCTCCATCCTCAGACCTCCCAGGGCTCCTTGTGCATCCTCAGACCTCCCAGGGCTCCTTGTGCATCCTCAGACCTCCCAGGGCTCCTTCTCCATCCTCAGCCCTCCCAGGGCTCCTTCTGCATCCTCAGCCCTCCCAGGGCTCCTTCTCCATCCTCAGCCCTCCCAGGGCTCCTTCTGCATCCTCAGCCCTCCCAGGGCTCCTTCTCCATCCTCAGCCCTCCCAGGGCTCCTTCTCCATCCTCAGACCTCCCAGGGCTCCTTCTGCATCCTCAGCCCTCCCAGGGCTCCTTCTCCATCCTCAGCCCTCCCAGGGCTCCTTCTCCATCATCAGCCCTCCCAGGGCTCCTTCTCCATCCTCAGCCCTCCCAGGGCTCCTTCTCCATCCTCAGACCTCCCAGGGCTCCTTCTGCATCCTCAGCCCTCCCAGGGCCCCTTCTGCATCCTCAGACCCCCCAGGGCTGCTTCTGCATCCTCAGACCTCCCAGGGCTCCTTCTGCATCCTCAGACCTCCCAGGGCTCCTTCTGCATCCTCAGACCTCCCAGGGCTCCTTCTCCATCCTCAGCCCTCCCAGGGCTCCTTCACCATCCTCAGCCCTCCCAGGGCTCCTTCTCCATCCTCAGACCTCCCAGGGCTCCTTCTGCATCCTCAGACCTCCCAGGGCTCCTTCTCCATCCTCAGCCCTCCCAGGGCTCCTTCTCCATCCTCAGCCCTCCCAGGGCTCCTTCTCCATCCTCAGACCCCCCAGGGCTCCTTCTGCATCCTCAGCCCTCCCAGGGCTCCTTCTGCATCCTCAGACCTCCCAGGGCTCCTTGTGCATCCTCAGCCCTCCCAGGGCTCCTTCTGCATCCTCAGCCCTCCCAGGGCTCCTTCTCCATCCTCAGACCTCCCAGGGCTCCTTCTGCATCCTCAGACCCCCCAGGGCTCCTTCTGCATCCTCAGCCCTCCCAGGGCTCCTTGTGCATCCTCAGCCCTCCCAGGGCTCCTTCTCCATCCTCAGCCCTCCCAGGGCTCCTTCTCCATCCTCAGAACTCCCAGGGCTCCTTCTGCATCCTCAGACCTCCCAGGGCTCCTTCTGCATCCTCAGCCCTCCCAGGGCTCCTTCTCCATCCTCAGCCCTCCCAGGGCTCCTTCTCCATCCTCAGCCCTCCCAGGGCTCCTTCTCCATCCTCAGCCCTCCCAGGGCTCCTTCTGCATCCTCAGCCCTCCCAGGGCTCCTTCTCCATCCTCAGCCCTCCCAGGGCTCCTTGTGCATCCTCAGCCCTCCCAGGGCTCCTTCTCCATCCTCAGCACTCCCAGGGCTCCTTCTCCATCCTCAGCCCTCCCAGGGCTCCTTCTCCATCCTCAGACCTCCCAGGGCTCCTTCTGCATCCTCAGCCCTCCCAGGGCTCCTTCTGCATCCTCAGACCTCCCAGGGCTCCTTGTGCATCCTCAGACCTCCCAGGGCTCCTTCTCCATCCTCAGCCCTCCCAGGGCTCCTTCTCCATCCTCAGACTTCCCAGGGCTCCTTCTGCATCCTCAGACCCCCCATGGCTCCTTCTCCATCCTCAGCCCTCCCAGGGCTCCTTCTCCATCCTCAGACCTCCCAGGGCTCCTTCTCCATCCTCAGCCCTCCCAGGGCTCCTTCTGCATCCTCAGAACTCCCAGGGCTCCTTGTGCATCCTCAGCCCTCCCAGGGCTCCTTCTGCATCCTCAGCCCTCCCAGGGCTCCTTCTGCATCCTCAGCCCTCCCAGGGCTCCTTCTCCATCCTCAGCCCTCCCAGGGCTCCTTCTCCATCCTCAGACCTCCCAGGGCTCCTTGTACATCCTCAGACCTCCCAGGGCTCCTTCTGCATCCTCAGACCTCCCAGGGCTCCTTCTCCATCCTCAGACCTCCCATGTCTCCTTGTACATCCTCAGACCTCCCAGGGCTCCTTCTCCATCCTCAGCCCTCCCAGGGCTCCTTCTCCATCCTCAGCCCTCCCAGGGCTCCTTCTCCATCCTCAGACCTCCCAGGGCTCCTTCTCCATCCTCAGCCCTCCCAGGGCTCCTTGTGCATCCTCAGACCTCCCAGGGCTCCTTCTCCATCCTCAGACCCCCCAGGGCTCCTTGTGCATCCTCAGACCTCCCAGGGCTCCTTCTCCATCCTCAGCTTTCCCAGGGCTCCTTCTCCATCCTCATTCCCCCCAGGGCTCCTTGTGCATCCTCAGACCTCCCAGGGCTCCTTCTCCATCCTCAGACCTTCCAGGGCTCCTTCTGCATCCTCAGCCCTCCCAGGGCTCCTTGTACATCCTCAGACCTCCCAGGGCTCCTTGTGCATCCTCAGACCTCCCAGGGCTCCTTCTCCATCCTCAGCCCTCCCAGGGCTCCTTCTGCATCCTCAGCTTTCCCAGGGCTCCTTCTGCATCCTCAGCCCTCCCAGGGCTCCTTCTCCATCCTCAGACCTCCCAGGGCTCCTTCTCCATCCTCAGCCCTCCCAGGGCTCCTTCTGCATCCTCAGCCCTCCCAGGGCTCCTTCTCCATCCTCAGCCCTCCCAGGGCTCCTTCTGCATCCTCAGCCCTCCCAGGGCTCCTTCTCCATCCTCAGCCCTCCCAGGGCTCCTTGTGCATCCTCAGCCCTCCCAGGGCTCCTTCTCCATCCTCAGCCCTCCCAGGGCTCCTTGTGCATCCTCAGCCCTCCCAGGGCTCCTTCTCCATCCTCAGATCTCCCAGGGCTCCTTCTCCATCCTCAGAACTCCCAGGGCTCCTTCTCCATCCTCAGCCCTCCCAGGGCTCCTTCTGCATCCTCAGCCCTCCCAGGGCTCCTTCTCCATCCTCAGCCCTCCCAGGGCTCCTTCTCCATCCTCAGACCTCCCAGGGCTCCTTCTGCATCCTCAGCCCTCCCAGGGCTCCTTCTCCATCCTCAGCCCTCCCAGGGCTCCTTCTCCATCCTCAGACCTCCCAGGGCTCCTTCTGCATCCTCAGCCCTCCCAGGGCTCCTTCTGCATCCTCAGCCCTCCCAGGGCTCCTTCTCCATCCTCAGACCTCCCAGGGCTCCTTCTCCATCCTCAGACATCCCAGGGCTCCTTCTGCATCCTCAGCCCTCCCAGGCCTCCTTCTCCATCCTCAGCCCTCCCAGGGCTCCTTCTCCATCCTCAGCCCTCCCAGGGCTCCTTCTCCATCCTCAGACCTCCCAGGGCTCCTTCTCCATCCTCAGCCCTCCCAGGGCTCCTTCTGCATCCTCAGCCCTCCCAGGGCTCCTTCTCCATCCTCAGCCCTCCCAGGGCTCCTTGTGCATCCTCAGCCCTCCCAGGGCTCCTTCTCCATCCTCAGCCCTCCCAGGGCTCCTTCTGCATCCTCAGACATCCCAGGGCTCCTTGTGCATCCTCAGCCCTCCCAGGGCTCCTTCTCCATCCTCAGCCCTCCCAGGGCTCCTTCTCCATCCTCAGACCTCCCAGGGCTCCTTCTCCATCCTCAGACCTCCCAGGGCTCTTTCTCCATCCTCAGACCTCCCAGGGCTCCTTGTGCATCCTCAGACCTCCCAGGGCTCCTTCTCCATCCTCAGCCCTCCCAGGGCTCCTTCTCCATCCTCAGCCCTCCCAGGGCTCCTTCTGCATCCTCAGCCCTCCCAGGGCTCCTTCTCCATCCTCAGCCCTCCCAGGGCTCCTTCTCCATCCTCAGACCTCCCAGGGCTCCTTGTGCATCCTCAGCCCTCCCAGGGCTCCTTCTGCATCCTCAGACCTCCCAGGGCTCCTTCTCCATCCTCAGCCCTCCCAGGGCTCCTTCTGCATCCTCAGACCTCCCAGGGCTCCTTGTGCATCCTCAGCCCTCCCAGGGCTCCTGCTGCATCCTCAGCCCTCCCAGGGCTCCTTCTGCATCCTCAGCCCTCCCAGGGCTCCTTCTCCATCCTCAGCCCTCCCAGGGCTCCTTCTCCATCCTCAGACCTCCCAGGGCTCCTTCTGCATACTCAGCCCTCCCAGGGCTCCTTCTCCATCCTCAGCCCTCCCAGGGCTCCTTCTGCATCCTCAGCCCTCCCAGGGCTCCTTCTCCATCCTCAGACCTCCCAGGGCTCCTTCTGCATCCTCAGCCCTCCCAGGGCTCCTTCTCCATCCTCAGACCTCCCAGGGCTCCTTCTCCATCCTCAGCCCTCCCAGGGCTCCTTGTGCATCCTCAGACCCCCCAGGGCTCCTTCTCCATCCTCAGACCTCCCAGGGCTCCTTCTCCATCCTCAGCCCTCCCAGGGCGCCTTCTGCATCCTCAGCCCTCCCAAGGCTCCTTCTCCATCCTCAGCCCTCCCAGGGCTCCTTCTCCATCCTCAGCCCTCCCAGGGCTCCTTCTCCATCCTCAGCCCTCCCAGGGCTCCTTCTGCATCCTCAGCCCTCCCAGGGCTCCTTCTGCATCCTCAGCCCTCCCAGGGATTCCTTGTGCATCCTCAGACCCCCCAGGGCTCCTTCTCCATCCTCAGCCCTCCCAGGGCTCCTTCTGCATCCTCAGCCCTCCCAGGGCTCCTTCTCCATCCTCAGCCCTCCCAGGGCTCCTTCTCCATCCTCAGACCTCCCAGGGCTCCTTCTGCATCCTCAGCCCTCCCAGGGCTCCTTCTCCATCCTCAGACCTCCCAGGGCTCCTTCTCCATTCTCAGCCCTCCCAGGGCTCCTTCTCCATCCTCAGCCCTCCCAGGGCTCCTTCTCCATCCTCAGCCCTCCCAGGGCTCCTTCTGCATCCTCAGCCCTCCCAGGGCTCCTTCTCCATCCTCAGCCCTCCCAGGGCTCCTTCTCCATCCTCAGCCCTCCCAGGGCTCCTTCTCCATCCTCAGACCTCCCAGGGCTCCTTCTCCATCCTCAGACCTCCCAGGGCTCCTTCTGCATCCTCAGCCCTCCCAGGGCTCCTTGTGCATCCTCAGACCTCCCAGGGCTCCTTCTCCATCCTCAGCCCTCCCAGGGCTCCTTCTCCATCCTCAGCCCTCCCAGGGCTCCTTCTCCATCCTCAGACCTCCCAGGGCTCCTTGTGCATCCTCAGCCCTCCCAGGGCTCCTTCTCCATCCTCAGCCCTCCCAGGGCTCCTTCTGCATCCTCAGCCCTCCCAGGGCTCCTTCTCCATCCTCAGACCTCCCAGGGCTCCTTCTCCATCCTCAGCCCTCCCAGGGCTCCTTCTGCATCCTCAGCCCTCCCAGGGCTCCTTCTCCATCCTCAGCCCTCCCAGGGCTCCTTGTGCATCCTCAGACCCGTCAGGGCTCCTTCTCCATCCTCAGACCTCCCAGGGCTCCTTCTGCATCCTCAGCCCTCCCAGGGCTCCTTCTCCATCCTCAGCCCTCCCAGGGCTCCTTCTGCATCCTCAGACCTCCCAGGGCTCCTTCTCCATCCTCAGACCTCCCAGGGCTCCTTCTGCATCCTCAGCCCTCCCAGGGCTCCTTCTGCATCCTCGGCCCTCCCAGGGCTCCTTGTGCATCCTCAGACCCCCCAGGGCTCCTTCTGCATCCTCAGCCCTCCCAGGGCTCCTTCTCCATCCTCAGCCCTCCCAGGGCTCCTTGAGCATCCTCAGACCTCCCAGGGCTCCTTCTCCATCCTCAGCCCTCCCAGGGCTCCTTCTCCATCCTCAGACCTCCCAGGGCTCCTTCTCCATCCTCAGCCCTCCCAGGGCTCCTTGTGCATCCTCAGCCCTCCCAGGGCTCCTTCTCCATCCTCAGCCCTCCCAGGGCTCCTTCTCCATCCTCAGCCCTCCCAGGGCTCCTTCTCCATCCTCAGCCCTCCCAGGGCTCCTTCTCCATCCTCAGACCTCCCAGGGCTTCTTCTCCATCCTCAGACCTCCCAGGGCTCCTTCTGCATCCTCAGCCCTCCCAGGGCTCCTTCTCCATCCTCAGCCCTCCCAGGGCTCCTTCTCCATCCTCAGCCCTCCCAGGGCTCCTTCTCCATCCTCAGCCCTCCCAGGGCTCCTTCTCCATCCTCAGCCCTCCCAGGGCTCCTTCTCCATCCTCAGACCTCCCAGGGCTCCTTCTCCATCCTCAGACCTCCCAGGGCTCCTTCTGCATCCTCAGACATCCCAGGGCTCCTTCTCCATCCTCAGCCCTCCCAGGGCTCCTTCTCCATCCTCAGCCCTCCCAGGGCTCCTTGTGCATCCTCAGCCCTCCCAGGGCTCTTTCTGCATCCTCAGCCCTCCCAGGGCTCCTTCTCCATCCTCAGACCTCCCAGGGCTCCTTCTCCATCCTCAGACCTCCCAGGGCTCCTTCTCCATCCTCAGACCTCCCAGGGCTCCTTCTCCATCCTCAGCCCTCCCAGGGCTCCTTCTCCATCCTCAGACCTCCCAGGGCTCCTTCTCCATCCTCAGACCTCCCAGGGCTCCTTCTCCATCCTCAGCCCTCCCAGGGCTCCTTCTGCATCCTCAGCCCTCCCAGGGCTCCTTGTGCATCCTCAGACCCCCCCAGGGCTCCTTCTCCATCCTCAGCCCTCCCAGGGCTCCTTCTGCATCCTCAGCCCTCCCAGGGCTCCTTCTCCATCCTCAGCCCTCCCAGGGCTCCTTCTCCATCCTCAGCCCTCCCAGGGCTCCTTCTGCATCCTCAGCCCTCCCAGGGCTCCTTCTCCATCCTCAGCCCTCCCAGGGCTCCTTGTGCATCCTCAGCCCTCCCAGGGCTCCTTCTCCATCCTCAGACCTCCCAGGGCTCCTTGTGCATCCTCAGACCTCCCAGGGCTCCTTCTCCATCCTCAGCCCTCCCAGGGCTCCTTCTCCATCCTCAGACCTCCCAGGGCTCCTTCTCCATCCTCAGCCCTCCCAGGGCTCCTTCTGCATCCTCAGCCCTCCCAGGGCTCCTTCTCCATCCTCAGACCTCCCAGGGCTCCTTCTCCATCCTCAGCCCTCCCAGGGCTCCTTCTCCATCCTCAGCCCTCCCAGGGCTCCTTCTCCATCCTCAGCCCTCCCAGGGCTCCTTCTGCATCCTCAGACCCCCCAGGGCTCCTTCTCCATCCTCAGCCCTCCCAGGGCTCCTTCTCCATCCTCAGCCCTCCCAGGGCTCCTTCTCCATCCTCAGCCCTCCCACGGCTCCTTCTCCATCCTCAGCCCTCCCAGGGCTCCTTCTCCATCCTCAGACCTCCCAGGGCTCCTTCTCCATCCTCAGCCCTCCCAGGGCTCCTTCTGCATCCTCATCCCTCCCAGGGCTCCTTGTGCATCCTCAGACCCCCCAGGGCTCCTTCTCCATCCTCAGCCCTCCCAGGGCTCCTTCTGCATCCTCAGCCCTCCCAGGGCTCCTTGTGCATCCTCAGACCTCCCAGGGCTCCTTCTCCATCCTCAGACATCCCAGGGCTCCTTCTCCATCCTCAGACCTCCCAGGGCTCCTTCTGCATCCTCAGCCCTCCCAGGGCTCCTTCTCCATCCTCAGACCTCCCAGGGCTCCTTCTCCATCCTCAGACCTCCCAGGGCTCCTTCTCCATCCTCAGCCCTCCCAGGGCTCCTTATCCATTCTCAGCCCTCCCAGGGCTCCTTCTCCATCCTCAGCCCTCCCAGGGCTCCTTCTCCATCCTCAGCCCTCCCAGGGCTCCTTGTGCATCCTCAGCCCTCCCAGGGCTTCTTCTGCATCCTCAGCCCTCCCAGAGCTCCTTCTCCATCCTCAGCCCTCCCAGGGCTCCTTCTCCATCCTCAGACCTCCCAGGGCTCCTTCTCCATCCTCAGACCTCCCAGGGCTCCTTGTGCATCCTCAGCCCTCCCAGGGCTCCTTCTGCATCCTCAGCCCTCCCAGGGCTCCTTGTGCATCCTCAGACCCCCCAGGGCTCCTTCTCCATCCTCAGACCTCCCAGGGCTCCTTCTCCATCCTCAGACCTCCCAGGGCTCCTTGTGCATCCTCAGCCCTCCCAGGGCTCCTTCTGCATCCTCAGACCTCCCAGGGCTCCTTCTCCATCCTCAGCCCTCCCAGGGCTCCTTCTGCATCCTCAGACCTCCCAGGGCTCCTTGTGCATCCTCAGCCCTCCCAGGGCTCCTTCTGCATCCTCAGCCCTCCCAGGGCTTCTTCTGCATCCTCAGCCCTCCCAGGGCTCCTTGTGCATCCTCAGACCCCCCAGGCCTCCTTCTGCATCCTCAGCCCTCCCAGGGCTCCTTCTCCATCCTCAGCCCTCCCAGGGCTCCTTCTCCGTCCTCAGCCCTCCCAGGGCTCCTTCTCCATCCTCAGACCTCCCAGGGCTCCTTCTCCATCCTCAGACCTCCCAGGGCTCCTTCTCCATCCTCAGCCCTCCCAGGGCTCCTTATCCATTCTCAGCCCTCCCAGGGCTCCTTGTGCATCCTCAGCCCTCCCAGGGCTCCTTCTCCATCCTCAGCCCTCCCAGGGCTCCTTGTGCATCCTCAGCCCTCCCAGGGCTTCTTCTGCATCCTCAGCCCTCCCAGAGCTCCTTCTCCATCCTCAGCCCTCCCAGGGCTCCTTCTCCATCCTCAGCCCTCCCAGGGCTCCTTCTCCATCCTCAGACCTCCCAGGGCTCCTTGTGCATCCTCAGCCCTCCCAGGGCTCCTTCTGCATCCTCAGCCCTCCCAGGGCTCCTTGTGCATCCTCAGACCCCCCAGGGCTCCTTCTCCATCCTCAGACCTCCCAGGGCTCCTTCTCCATCCTCAGACCTCCCAGGGCTCCTTGTGCATCCTCAGCCCTCCCAGGGCTCCTTCTGCATCCTCAGACCTCCCAGGGCTCCTTCTCCATCCTCAGCCCTCCCAGGGCTCCTTCTGCATCCTCAGACCTCCCAGGGCTCCTTGTGCATCCTCAGCCCTCCCAGGGCTCCTTCTGCATCCTCAGCCCTCCCAGGGCTCCTTGTGCATCCTCAGCCCTCCCAGGGCTCCTTGTGCATCCTCAGACCCCCCAGGCCTCCTTCTGCATCCTCAGCCCTCCCAGGGCTCCTTCTCCATCCTCAGACCTCCCAGGGCTCCTTCTCCATCCTCAGACCCCCCAGGGCTCCTTCTGCATCCTCAGACCTCCCAGGGCGCCTTCTGCATCCTCAGACCTCCCATGGCTCCTTGTGCATCCTCAGACCTCCCAGGGCTCCTTCTCCATCCTCAGCCCTCCCAGGGCTCCTTCTCCATCCTCAGCCCTCCCAGGGCTCCTTCTGCATCCTCAGCCCTCCCAGGGCTCTTTCTCCATCCTCAGCCCTCCCAGGGCTCCTTCTCCATCCTCAGACCTCCCAGGGCTCCTTCTGCAGCCGGTTTAAGTGGGGGACCCAGATTGATTTATCTTTTTCTTTCTTTTCCCCTTTAAACATTAATTCTTCATTAAATTCAACCCTATTAGCGCAGGTTTGATCCATCGCACACCCGAGTGTCCTGGTTTCAGCTGGGATGGAGTGAATTCCTTTTCTTACCGTGGGTGGAATTCCCTGTTTAGGAATTAGGCTGAGAGCAGTGCTGGGAGCACCCTGATGTTCCCAGTTGTTGCCAAGGACTTTTCCATCTGTTCCTATTCCCCTATAATGAGGAAGGAGGGGACGCAGCCAGGACACTGACCCGACCTGGCCAAAGGGGGTGTTCCATACCCATCCTGTCATGCTCAGCATCACAGCAGGGGCTGGTGGGAGGAGGCAGCTCCAGGACGGGCAGGTTTAGGGAGGGTCCAGTTTTGGGGACGGCTCTGGGCTGCACGGTCTGAGCTGTGGGTTTGGGGAGATACTGCTCTGTGTGTCCCCAGCTTCAGAGATGTTGCTACAAAGTCCTGTGGCTGTTGTTACATCTCTCTTTCTGCTGTTCCAGTAAACCATCCTCACCCCAACCCGAGGGGTTTTGTTTACTTGGTGTTGGGGTTTTTTTCCCTTTCCCTCCCCCCCCCCCCAACTCCCTCCTCCCACTCCCTTTTAAAGAACAAGTGACTGTGAGGTGCTGGGCTCTCAGCTGGGGCAACACCACAGCTACTGAAATCCAAACCAAACCTGCTGTGATGGAGAGAGCTGGGACCCAGCTGGATGCAGCCAGAGTGGGTTCACTGCACAGAACCCTTCCTGTTTATGTGCTCTGCAGACGCTGCTTTCTGTCAAACACACCCTGCTCCTGGGCTACAGCTGATGGGTCAACGTTTTGCTGTCACAGCAGCATCTCTATCTTATCATGCCAATGGAACTTCTAAACCCTCCTCAGACAGCAGATAGACCTTAACAACAGAGGACACTTTTTCCTGGAGCCTGCCCTATCAGGGGGCCGGTAACGATGCTGCCACCTTGTTTAGTTTCCCCGAGGATCATGGACTAAAGGCTCCATCCCGTTATCTGTTAACCTGGCCGTGCTTGAGGCTTTGTTTCTCAAGGTGCAGGCCACACCTCACAATCCTCTTTCACAATCCCTTTACCTCACAATCCCTGTACCTCACAAACCCCTTACCTCACAATCCCTTTACCACACAATCCCCTTAATTCAAAATCCCCTTACCTCACAATCTTTGTGTCAATCAATCCCCTTACCTCACAATCCCCTTACCTCACAATCCCTTTACCTCACAATCCCCTTACCTCACAATCCCCCTTACCTCACAATCCCTTCACCTCACAATGTCTTAACCTCACAAACCTCTTACCTAACAATCCCCTTACCTCTCAATCCCTTTACCTCACAATATATTAGTTACTCTCCTTACCACACAATCTACGTCAATCAAACCCTTACCTCACAATCTATCCATCAATTAATTTTTTGACTTCATAATGCCCTTAACTCACAATCATCAAACCTCACAATCCCCTCACCTCACAATCCCCTCACCTCACAATCCCATTACCTCACTATCCCCTTACCTCACAATCCCCTTACCTCACAATCCCCTTACCTCACAATCCTTTACCTCATAATCCCCTCATCTCTCAATCCCTTTACCTCACAATCCCCTTACCTCACAATTCCTTTACCTCACTGTCCTGGTTTTGGTCAGGATGGAGTTAATTTCATTTGTAACAGCAGATGAATGCTGTGTTTGAGAGTAAAATGGGAGTAGTGCTGATAACACCCTGATGTTTCTAGTTGCTGTCAGACAGTCAAGGACTTTCTCAGCTCTTCATGAGAAAGGAGGGGCGAAGCCAGGACAGGTGACCCAACTGACCAAAGAGAGTATTCCATGCCAATTACATCCTGCCCAGGATATCGGGGATTGACGGGAGGAAGAGCAGGGGCGGCTCCGGGACGCGCGGTTCTTGGGGGACGGTCGGGTTCTGGGACGGCTCTGGGTGGCACGGCCTGAGCTGTGTGGTTTGGTGAGAAACTGCATTGTGTATCAACAGCTTCATATATTTTGCTTTGAAGTCCTGTTAGTATTGTTACATTGTATCTTTCTGTTATCTTAGTAAACTATCCTTATCCCAACCCACGGGCCTCTTAATTTCTTGATTTTGGGGTTATTTGCCCCTTTCTCTTCCTTTTTCCCTTCCCTTACTTCTCACCCCCCTTCCCTCTTCCCTTTAACCTGCTCTTTTCCTTTAAGGAGCAGGCAGCTGCGTGGATCTTGGCCCTCAGCCGGGTGAAACCACAACAGTCTTTTTGGCGCCCAACGTGGGGCCCGAAAGGTTGGGATAACGGTAGATCTGACCCTGACCCGATTGTAATTAAGTCAAAGTTGTGATCAGCACTTTGATTTAAGCAGTCTCTGGTCACGATGCTCTGGTATGTGTATAAGATTTTGCTGCTCTGTCTATTCTTTAGACAGGCAGGGATTAACAATGGCAGCTGGTATGGTGGGAGTACAGAAAGAAATATCTATGCTGCTTTCTCTTCCTTTGGGCTAAATACAACAGCTCTGGGAACAGTTTTTGAAAATTTCCAATATCCCTGGGATGTTCAAACTAGCATTTTGCTGTTGTTATGTTTGGTGAATATGGTTTTGCTTTTGTTAAATATTAAGCAAAGGTTTATGAATACCACTCAAGAGTGTTCTGCGAGGCCAGATAATCACGAGTGGCAGGGTACGTGGCAGAGTATGGGCAACTACCTAGGCACTTTCTCACGTCCGATGTTTTGGAGTTTCACTCCCGAACAGTTACAGGACCCTGATAAAGTGGCTGCATATCTGAAAAGAAATTGCCGTAAGTTTCCCAGAGATGCACAGCTTACTGCACTGTGCTGGGCCCTGGCCACTATTTACCAAACACTGCTTGATAGCAGTCAGCACTGTCAGAGGGAAAGGAAGGAAAACAGACCAGCAGAAACTGCAGCTACTGTAACCACTGGGACTAACACTGAGGCCACTGTAACTTCTATGACTAGAACTGTGGCTACTGCAACCTGCCCAACTGAAACTGCAGCTACTGTAACCACTGGGACTAACACTGAGGCCACTGTAACTTCTATGACTAGAACTGTGGCTACTGCAACCTGCCCAGATGATGCTGCAGCTACTGCTGCCCCTACAGCAGATACTGCCGGTAAAACAAAAAATCAACCCACATCAGTGTCGGTTGCTCCCGTACGAAAGAGGAAATACACAAAGAAAGTTGTTCCTGTAGTGAAGGATGAGGATGAGGATGAAATTGAATCAGGGCCACCCGATGAAGGTCAGGATAAAGCGGGGTCATCTGATGAAGGTCAGGATAAAGCAGGGTCATCTGATGAATCTCAGGATAAGGCAGGGCCATCCAAACCATCTCAGGATAAGGCAAAGCCATCTCAACCATCCTGGGATAAGGTTGTTTCATCTCAACCATCTCAGGATGAGGTTGTTGTCACACGATCCCTGTCCCTGAGTGAGCTGCGTGAAATTCGAAAAGATTTCAGCCGCCGCCCAGGTGAGCACATCATCACTTGGTTGCTCCGATGCTGGGATCACGGGGCCAGTAGTCTGGAATTAGATGGCAGGGAGGCCAAGCAGTTGGCATCCCTAGCTAGAGAAGGAGGCATTGATAAGGCAATTGGGGAAAAGCCTGAAATCCTCAGCCTCTGGAGGCGACTACTGTCAAGTGTGAGGGAAAGGTATCCCATAAAGGAATACATCACATGTCAAACACCCAAGTGTAACAACCTAGAGGCAGTTATCCAGCACCTGAGAGAATTAGCTGTACGGGAGGTAATCTATTATGATCTAGACAACCCACAGCTTCCCTCTGATCCTGATGACGTTCTATGCACCCCAGATATGTGGCGTAAGGTGGTACGAAGTGCACCAGCAGGACACACCAATTCATTGGCCACAATGGACTGGAGTGATACGTATCCACCAACCGTATCTGAGGTGTCCGGCCACCTTCGGAGATATCAGGACAATGTTTCTCTCTCTGTGATCGCAGCGGTAGAGAAACTGGTCAAGCGACTTGACGAAAATGTGTCCATCTCCCAACCCGTATGCAGCCATGTTGCAGCTATTGGGAGAAAGCGTCCATCATCCCAGAAGGGAGGATACAGTAGGTACACACCGCGAGAGACGCTGTGGTTTTACCTGCGTGACCATGGTGAGGACATGATGAAGTGGGGTATGCAGCCCACCTCAGCCCTTCAAGCACGAGTAAATGAGCTGCGAGGTAAAGGAATTGCACAACGCGGTTCTGCCAGGAAGAACGCTGCACCAGTGAACAGCCAACACAGTCAGCAACAATAGAGGTGCCCTGCCTCCAGCCAGGTGGAGGAGAGGGATAACTGTGTTTATTGGACTGTGTGGATCCGATGGCCTGGCACGTCAGACCCACAAGAGTACAAGGCTCTGGTGGATACTGGTGCCCAGTGTACGCTAATGCCATCGAATCATGTTGGGACAGAACCTGTTAGCATTTTTGGAGTGACAGGGGGATCCCAACAATTGACTGTGTTAGAGGCTGAAATGAGCTTAACTGGGAAGGACTGGGAGAAACACCCAATTGTGACTGGCCCAGAAGCTCCATGCATTTTAGGTATGGATTATCTCCGTAGAGGATATTTCAAAGACCCAAAAGGGTACCGGTGGGCTTTTGGAATAGCTGCTTTGGAGACAGAAGACATTGAACAATTGCGTGCCTTGCCTGGACTCTCGGAGGATCCTTCTGTTGTGGGGTTGTTGAAGGTCGAAGAACAGCAAGTGCCAATTGCTACGACAACAGTGCACAGGAGACAATACCGTACTAACCGAGATTCCCTGATCCTGTTGCCTTTTGGTAAGGCTCGGCGACCTGGTTCAGGAACGGCAACGGCGCCACACTCTGGCAGCACGGTCCATTCAGCTCACAGACACCAATGTGGTGGACGGCAAATGGCGTTTATTAGAGAGGGGCGCGGGGCTTTATACCCCAGGGATCGGATGTCACTTCCGTCTGCTTACCTCACCAGCCACCTACTATTGGTTACCTAAAGAGAGGGGGGGGTCCTACCTTTCCGTACAGCCCGAAATCTTCCGACCGCCAGGCCCTATCTACCGACATTTCCCCCCTCCCTGTGCTCACTAAAACTACTTATAGTGCAAAGTGCAAGAGTGACACACAATACTGATATATAAAAAGGTGACAGCTTATAACAGTGTTGGACTACAGTAGTGACAATATATAATAGTGATAATATATAATAGTGATAATAGTGATAATATGTTAGTAATAATATATAATAGTGGTAAGTTATAATATTGATAACTTATAATATTGATAGCTTATAATGTTAGTAGCGTAAGGCACATTGAGTGAATGATAAGTCAGAAGTAGCTTAGACAGTAGGTTATACTAGGGACAACTACAGAACAGTAGAGGTAGTGCTCAGTGGTTACTTTCTTAAAGCATCTGTCTGTTTTCTACAAAGAGAATGTTAACCCTCTCTAGACGACTCTTGACGAATGCTGTGAGCTTGTTCAGTACGCAGGGTCCGAAAATCAGTGCTATTATGATCATTACAACTGGTCCCAACAAGGTGGATATTAAGGTGGTTAGCCATGGCGAGTAACTAAACCATGATCCCAACCATCTTTGTTGGGCCTCTCTTTCCTTTTTTCTCTGAGCTAACCTTTCTCTCAGTTGAGCCATCGAATCCCTGACTAATCCTGTGTGGTCAGCATAAAAGCAGCATTCCTCTTTCAAGGCGGCACAAAGGCCTCCTTGTTGCATGAACAGGAGGTCTAGTCCTCATCTGTTCTGCAAGACAACCTCTGAGAGTGAAGAGACCGATTTCTCTAGATGGGTCATAGATTCCTCGAGTCTTTGCAGATCTTGCCCTATCTACCGACAGATCCCCATCCATAAGCTGATTCATCAACTGGAGAGTCAAGGAGTGATCAGCCGAACTCGCTCACCCTTTAACAGTCCCATATGGCCAGTGCGGAAGTCTGATGGAGAGTGGAGGCTGACAGTGGATTATCGTGGCCTAAATGAAGTCACTCCAGGTATGAGTGCTGCTGTACCGGACATGCTGGAACTGCAGTATGAACTGGAATCAAAGGCAGCAAAGTGGAACACCACAACTGACATTGCAAATGCTTTCTTCTCAATACCACTGGCGCCAGAGTGCAGGCCACAGTTTGCTTTCACCTGGAGGGGCATCCAATACACGTGGAATCATCTGCCCCAGGGGTGGAAACACAGCCCCACCATCTGAGCTCCTCCTGGCACCCCGATTGCCGGTTCTGGGCTGGATGTTCAAAGGGAAAGTCCCTTCTACACACCATGCCACTGCCCAGAATACAATCTTGGGTCTTGAAAGGCAAGTCCTATGGTGACACGGCACCCCAGAAAGAATCGAGTCAGACAACGGGACTCATTTCCGAAATGCTCTCATAGACACCTGGGCCAAAGAGCATGGCATTGAGTGGGTGTACCACATTCCTTATCATGCACCAGCCTCTGGGAAAATTGAACGATATAATGGGCTCTTAAAGACTACCCTGAAAGCGATGGGTGGTGGAACATTCAAACACTGGGATACACATTTAGCCAAAGCCAATTGTTTGGTTAACTGTAGAGGATCCACCAATCGAGCTGGTCCTGCCCAGTCAAAATTTCTACGTACTGTAGAAGGAGACAGAGTCCCAGTGGTGCATATGAAGAGTATATTAGGGAAGACGGTTTGGGTCATCCCTGCCTCAGGCAAAGGTAAACCCATGTCTGGGATTGCTTTTGCTCAAGGACCTGGTTGTACTTGGTGGGTAATGCAGGAGGATGGAGAAGTTCGATGTGTACCTCAAAGGGATTTGATTTTAGGTGAGAATAGCCAATACAATTAATAAGGTAGAAATTGTATTATAATAACTGCTCTGTACATTCATTATTGCTATTATTGCTGTATGTTGTTGTATGTTGTACCAATGGAGTTACAGCCGGAGTCATACAAGTCAATGAAGGAAGAGTGCCACGATGACGGGACCAAGACCTGGTGTTCCAAGAATTTTTTCCTCCTTCCCTTTGAAAATGAACATCTTTGATTCACAGACTATGAACATGGACCATGTCAGCTGTATCGGCCGACAGCCTGAGATGTCACAGAATGGATTCTGGGGTGTCAGACTGGATTGTGACGTCACAGAATGCATTGTGACGTCGCAGATTTGATTGTGACGTCACAGAAGGGATTGTGACATCATCGAATTGATTGTGACTCGAGGGGATTGTGACGTCACACTTTGGATTGTGACGTCACAGAATGGATTGTGACGTCACAGAATGGATTGTGGGGTGTCAGACTGGATTGTGACGTCACAGAATGCATTGTGACCTCACAGAAGGGATTATGACATCATCGAATGGATTGTGACACGAGGGGATTTTGACGTCACACTTTGGATTGTGACGTCACAGAATGGATTGTGCGGTGTCAGACTGGATTGTGACGTCACAGAATCCATTGTGACGTGATAGAATGGATTGTGACGTCACAGAAGGGATTGTGACATCATCAAATGGATTGTGACGCGAGGGGTTTGTGACGTCACACTTTGGATTGTGACTTCACAGAATGCATTGTGACGTCACAGAATGGATTGTGGGGTGTCAGAATGGATTGTGAAGTTACAGAATGGATTGTCACGTCACAGAATGGTTTGTGGTGCGAGGGGATTGTGACCTCACACTTTGGATTGTGACGTCACAGAATGCATTGTGACGTCACAGAATGGATTGTGGGGTGTCAGACTGGATTGTGGGCTATCAGACTGGATTGTGACGTCACAGAATCCATTGTGACGTCACACTTTGGATTGTGACGTCACAGAATGGATTGTGGGGTGTCAGACTGGATTGTGACGTCACAGAATGCATTTGTGACGTCACAGAATGCATTTGTGACGTCACAGAAGGGATTGTGACGTCACAGAATGGATTGTGATGCGAGCGGATTGTGATGTCACACTTTGGATTGTGACGTCACAGAATGGATTGTGACATCACAGAATGGATTGTGTCGCGAGGGGTTTGTGACGTCAAACTTTGGATTGTGACGTCACAGAATGTATTGTGACGTCACAGAATGCATTGGTGGGTGTCAGACTGGATTGTGACGTCACAGAATGGATTGTGATGTCACAGAAGGGATTGTGACATCACAGAATGGATTGTGACGCGAGGGGATTGTGACGTCACAGTTTGGATTGTGACGTCACAGAATGCATTGTGACGTCACAGAATGGACTGTGGGGTGTCAGAATGGATTGTGACGTCACACTTTGGATTGTGACGTCACAGAATGCATTGTGACTTCACAGAATGGATTGTGGGGTGTCAGAATGGATTGTGACGTCACACTTGGGATTGTGACGTCACAGAATGCATTGTGACTTCACAGAATGGATTGTGGGGTGTCAGAATGGATTGTGACGTCACACTTGGGATTGTGACGTCACAGAATGCATTGTGACTTCACAGAATGGATTGTGGGGTGTCAGAATGGATTCTGACGTCACACTTGGGATTGTGACGTCACAGAATGCATTGTGACTTCACGGAATGGATTGTGGGGTGTCAGAATGTATTGTGACGTCACACTTGGGATTGTGACATCACAGAATGCATTGTGACGTCACAGAATGGATTGTGGGGTGTCAGACTGGATTGTGACGTCACAGAATGCATTGTGACGTCACAGAATGTATTGTGAAGTCACAGAAGGGATTGTGACATCACAGAATGGATTGTGATGCGAGCTGATTGTGACGTCACACTTCGGATTGTGACATCACAGAATGGATTGTGACGTCACAGAATGGATTGTGGGGTGTCAGAATGGATTCTGACGTCACACTTGGGATTGTGACCTCTGTCCTGGTTTTGGTCAGGATGGAGTTAATTTCATTTGCAGCAGCAGATGAATGCTGTGTTTGAGAGTAAAATGGGAGTAGTGCTGATAAACACCCTGATGTTTCTAGTTGCTGTCAGACAGTCAAGGACTTTCTCAGCTCTTCATGAGAAAGGAGGGGCGAAGCCAGGACAGGTGACCGAGCTGACCAAAGAGAGTATTCCACGCCAGTTACGTCCTGCCCAGGATATCGGGGGCTGACGGGAGGAAGGCCTGGGGCAGCGCCGGGACGCGCGGTTCGTGGGGGACGGTCGGGTTCTGGGACGGCTCTGGGTGGCACGGGCTGAGCTGTGGGTTTGGTGAGAAACTGCATTGGGTATCAACAGCTTCATAGATTTTGCTTTGAAGTCCTGTTAGTATTGTTACATTGTATCTTTCTGTTATCTTAGTAAACTATCCTTATCCCAACCCACGGGCCTCTTAATTTCTTGATTTTGGGGTTATTTGCCCCTTTCTCTTCCTTTTTCCCTTCCCTTACTTCTCACCCCCCTTCCCTCTTCCCTTTAACCTGCTCTTTTCCTTTAAGGAGCAGGCAGCTGCGTGGATCTTGGCCCTCAGCCGGGTGAAACCACAACAGTCTTTTTGGCGCCCAACGTGGGGCCCGAAAGGTTGGGATAACGGTAGATCTGACCCTGACCCGATTGTAATTAAGTCAAAGTTGTGATCAGCACTTTGATTTAAGCAGTCTCTGGTCACGATGCTCTGGTATGTGTATAAGATTTTGCTGCTCTGTCTATTCTTTAGACCGGCAGGGATTAACAATGGCAGCTGGTATGGTGGGAGTACAGAAAGAAATATCTATGCTGCTTTCTCTTCCTTTGGGCTAAATACAACAGCTCTGGGAACAGTTTTTGAAAATTTCCAATACCCCTGGGATATTCAAACTAGCATTTTGCTGTTGTTATGTTTGGTGAATATGGTTTTGCTTTTGTTCAATATTAAGCAAAGGTTTATGAATACCACTCAAGAGTGTTCTGCGAGGCCAGATAATCACGAGTGGCAGGGTACGTGGCAGAGTATGGGCAACTACCTCGGCACTTTCTAACGTCCGATGGGTTGGAGTTTCACTCCCAAACAGTTACAGGACCCTGATAAAGTGGCTGCATATCTGAAAAGAAATTGCCGTAAGTTTCCCAGAGATGCACAGCTTACTGCACTGTGCTGGGCCCTGGCCACTATTTACCAAACACTGCTTGACAGCAGTCAGCAGTGTCAGAGGGAAAGGAAGGAAAACAGACCAGCAGAAACTGCAGCTACTGTAACCACTGGGACTAACACTGAGGCCACTGTAACTTCTATGACTAGAACTGTGGCTACTGCAACCTGCCCAACTGAAACTGCAGCTACTGTAACCACTGGGACTAACACTGAGGCCACTGTAACTTCTATGACTAGAACTGTGGCTACTGCAACCTGCCCAGATGATGCTGCAGCTACTGCTGCCCCTACAGCAGATACTGCCGGTAAAACAAAAAATCAACCCACATCAGTGTCTGTTGCTCCTGTACGAAAGAGGAAATACACAAAGAAAGTTGTTCCTGTAGTGAAGGATGAGGATGAGGATGAAATTGAATCAGGGCCACCCGATGAAGGTCAGGATAAAGCGGGGTCATCTGATGAATGCCAAGATGAAGCAGGGCCATCCAAACCATCTCAGGATAAGTCAAGGCCATCCAAACCATCTCAGGATAAGGCAAAGCCATCTCAACCATCCCGGGATAAGGTTGTTTCATCTCAACCATCTCAGGATGAGGTTGTTGTCACACGATCCCTGTCCCTGAGTGAGCTGCGTGAAATTCGAAAAGATTTCAGCCGCCGCCCAGGTGAGCACATCATCACTTGGCTGCTCCGATGCTGGGATCACGGGGCCAGTAGTCTGGAATTAGATGGCAGGGAGGCCAAGCAGTTGGCATCCCTAGCCAGAGAAGGAGGCATTGATAAGGCAATTGGGGAAAAGCCTGAAATCCTCAGCCTCTAGAGGCGACTACTGTCAAGTGTGAGGGAAAGGTATCCCATAAAGGAATACATTACATGTCAAACACCCAAGTGTAACAACCTAGAGGCAGTTATCCAGCACCTGAGAGAATTAGCTGTACGGGAGGTAATTTATTATGATCTGGACAACCCACAGCTTCCCTCTGATCCTGATGACATCCTATGCACTCCAGCTATGTGGCGTAAGGTGGTACGAAGTGCACCAGCAGGGCACACCAATTCATTGGCAACAATGGACTGGAGTGATACATATCCACCAACCGTATCTGAGGTGTCCAGCCACCTCCGGAGATATCAGGACAATGTTTCTCTCTCTGTGATCGCAGCAGTAGAGAAACTGGTCAAGCGACTTGACGAAAATGTGTCCAACTCCCAACCCATATGCAGCCATGTTGCAGCTATTGGGAGAAAGCGTCCATCGTCCCAGAAGGGAGGATACAGTAGGTACACACCGCGAGAGACGCTGTGGTTTTACCTGCGTGACCATGGTGAGGACATGAGTAAGTGGGGTATGCAGCCCACCTCAGCCCTTCAAGCACGAGTAAATGAGTTGCGAGGTAAAGGAATTGCACAACGCGGTTCTGCCAGGAAGAACGCAGCACCAGTGAACAGCCAACACAGTCAGCAACAATAGAGGTGCCCTGCCTCCAGCCAGGTGGAGGAGAGGGATAACCGTGTTTATTGGACTGTGTGGATCCGATGGCCTGGCACGTCAGACCCACAAGAGTACAAGGCTCTGGTGGATACTGGTGCCCAGTGTACGCTAATGCCATCGAATCATGTTGGGACAGAACCTGTTAGCATTTTTGGAGTGACAGGGGGATCCCAACAATTGACTGTGTTAGAGGCTGAAATGAGCTTAACTGGGAAGGACTGGGAGAAACACCCAATTGTGACTGGCCCAGAAGCTCCATGCATTTTAGGTATGGATTATCTCCGTAGAGGATATTTCAAAGACCCAAAAGGGTACCGGTGGGCTTTTGGAATAGCTGCTTTGGAGACAGAAGACATTGAACAATTGCGTGCCTTGCCTGGACTCTTGGAGGATCCTTCTGTTGTGGGGTTGTTGAAGGTCGAAGAACAGCAAGTGCCAATTGCTACGACAACAGTGCACAGGAGACAATACCGTACTAACCGAGATTCCCTGATCCTGTTGCCTTTTGGTAAGGCTCGGCGACCTGGTTCAGGAACGGCAACGGCGCCACACTCTGGCAGCACGGTCCATTCAGCTCACAGACACCAATGTGGTGGACGGCAAATGGCGTTTATTAGAGAGGGGCGCGGGGCTTTATACCCCAGGGATCGGATGTCACTTCCGTCCGCTTACCTCACCGGCTACCTACTATTGGTTACCTAAAGAGAGGGGGGGTCCTACCTTTCCGTACAGCCCGAAATCTTCCGACCGCCAGGCCCTATCTACCGACATTTCCCCCCTCCCTGTGCTCACTAAAACTACTTATAGTGCAAAGTGCAAGAGTGACACACAATACTGATATATAAAAAGGTGATAGCTTATAACAGTGTTGGACTACAGTAGTGACAATATATAATAGTGATAATATATAATAGTGATAATAGTGATAATATGTTAGTAATAATATATAATAGTGGTAAGTTATAATATTGATAACTTATAATATTGATAGCTTATAATGTTAGTAGCGTAAGGCACATTGAGTGAATGATAAGTCAGAAGTAGCTTAGACAGTAGGTTATACTAGGGACAACTACAGAACAGTAGGGGTAGTGCTCAGTGGTTACTTTCTTAAAGCATCTGTCTGTTTTCTACAAAGAGAATGTTAACCCTCTCTAGACGACTCTTGACGAATGCTGTGAGCTTGTTCAGTACACAGGGTCCGAAAATCAGTGCTATTATGATCATTACAACTGGTCCCAACAAGGTGGATATTAAGGTGGTTAGCCATGGCGAGTAACTAAACCATGATCCCAACCATCCTTGTTGGGCCTCTCTTTCCTTTTTTCTCTGAGCTAACCTTTCTCTCAGTTGAGCCATCGAATCCCTGACTAATCCTGTGTGGTCAGCATAAAAGCAGCATTCCTCTTTCAAGGCGGCACAAAGGCCTCCTTGTTGCATGAACAGGAGGTCTAGTCCTCATCTGTTCTGCAAGACAACCTCTGAGAGTGAAGAGACCGATTTCTCTAGATGGGTCATAGATTCCTCGAGTCTTTGCAGATCTTGCCCTATCTACCGACAGATCCCCATCCATAAGCTGATTCATCAACTGGAGAGTCAAGGAGTGATCAGCCGAACTCGCTCACCCTTTAACAGTCCCATATGGCCAGTGCGGAAGTCTGATGGAGAGTGGAGGCTGACAGTGGATTATCGTGGCCTAAATGAAGTCACTCCAGGTATGAGTGCTGCTGTACCGGACATGCTGGAACTGCAGTATGAACTGGAATCAAAGGCAGCCAAGTGGTATGCCACAATTGACATTGCAAATGCTTTCCTCAATACCACTGGCGCCAGAGTGCAGGCCACAGTTTGCTTTCACCTGGAGGGGCATCCAATACACGTGGAATCATCTGCCCCAGGGGTGGAAACACAGCCCCACCATCTGAGCTCCTCCTGGCACCCCGATTGCCGGTTCTGGGCTGGATGTTCAAAGGGAAAGTCCCTTCTACACACCATGCCACTGCCCAGAATACAATCCTGGGCCTTGAAAGGCAGGTCCTATGGCGACACAGCACCCCAGAAAGAATCGAGTCAGACAACGGGACTCATTTCCGAAACGCTCTCATAGACACCTGGGCCAAAGAGCATGGCATTGAGTGGGTGTACCACATTCCTTATCATGCACCAGCCTCTGGGAAAATTGAACGATATAATGGGCTCTTAAAGACTACCCTGAAAGCGATGGGTGGTGGAACATTCAAACACTGGGATACACATTTAGCCAAAGCCAATTGTTTGGTTAACTGTAGAGGATCCACCAATCGAGCTGGTCCTGCCCAGTCAAAATTTCCACGCACTGTAGAAGGAGACAGAGTCCCAGTGGTGCATATGAAGAGTATATTAGGGAAGACGGTTTGGGTCATCCCTGCCTCAGGCAAAGGTAAACCCATGTCTGGGATTGCTTTTGCTCAAGGACCTGGTTGTACTTGGTGGGTAATGCAGAAGAATGGAGAAGTTCGATGTGTACCCCAGAGGGATTTGATTTTAGGTGAGAATAGCCAATACAATTAATAAGGTAGAAATTGTATTATAATAATTGCTCTGTACATTCATTATTGCTATTATTGCTGTATGTTGTGGTATGTTGTACCAATGGAGTTCCAGCCGGAGTCATACAAGTCAATGAAGGAAGAGTGCCAACGATGACAGGACCAAGACCTGGTGTTCCAAGAATTTTTTCCTCCGTCCCTTTGAAAATGAACACCTTTGATTCACAGACTGTGAACATGGACCAGGTCAGCTGTATCGGCCGAGAGCCTGAGATGTCACAGAATGGATTGTGGGGTGTCAGACTGGATTGTGACGTCACAGAACGCATTGTGACGTCGCAGATTTGATTGTGACGTCACAGAAGGGATTGTGACATCATCGAATTGATTGTGACTCGAGGGGATTGTGACGTCACACTTTGGATTGTGACGTCACAGAATGGATTTTGACGTCACAGAATGGATTGTGTCGTGAGGGGATTGTGACGTCACACTTTGGATAGTGACGTCACAGAATGCATTGTGACGTCACAGAATGGATTGTGGGGTGTCAGACTGGATTGTGACGTCACAGAATGCATTGTGACCTCACAGAAGGGATTATGACATCATCGAATGGATTGTGACACGAGGGGATTTTGACGTCACACTTTGGATTGTGACGTCACAGAATGGATTGTGCGGTGTCAGACTGGATTGTGACGTCACAGAATCCATTGTGACGTGATAGAATGGATTGTGACGTCACAGAAGGGATTGTGACATCATCAAATGGATTGTGACGCAAGGGGTTTGTGACGTCACACTTTGGATTGTGACTTCACAGAATGGATTGTGGTGCGAGGGGATTGTGACCTCACACTTTGGATTGTGACGTCACAGAATGCATTGTGACGTCACAGAATGGATTGTGGGGTGTCAGACTGGATTGTGACGTCACAGAATGCATTGTGACGTCACAGAATGGATTGTGACGTCACAGAAGGGATTGTGACATCATCGAATGGATTGTGACGCGAGGGGATTGTGACGTCACACTTTGGATTGTGACGTCACAGAATGGAATGTGACGTCACAGAATGGATTGTGACGCGAGGGGATTGTGACGTCATACTTTGCATTGTGACCTCACAGAATGCATTGTGACGTCACAGAATGGATTGTGGGGTGTCAGATTGGATTGTGACGTCACAGAATCCATTGTGATGTCACAGAAGGGATTGTGATGTCACAGAAGGGATTGTGACATCATCGACTGGATTGTGACTCGAGGGGGTTGTGACATCACACTTTGGATTGTGACGTCAGGGAATGTATTGTGACGTCACAGAATGGATTGGTGGGTCTCAGACTGGATTGTGACGTCACAGAATGCATTGTGACGTCACAGAAGGGATTGTGACATCATCGAATGGATTGTGACTCGAGGGGATTGTGACGTCACACTTTGGATTGTGACATCAGAGAATGTATTGTGACGTCACAGAATGGATTGTGGGGTGTCAGAATGGATTGTGACGTCACAGAATGCATTTGTGACGTCACAGAATGTATTGTGACGTCACAGAAGGGATTGTGACATCACAGAATGGATTGTGACGCGAGGGGATTGTGACGTCACACTTTGGATTGTGACGTCACAGAATGGAATGTGACGTCACAGAATGGATTGTGACTCGAGGTGATTGTGACGTCACACTCTGGTTTGTGACGTGACAGAATGGATTGTGGGGTGTCAGACTGGATTGTGACGTCACAGAATGCATTGTGACGTCACAGAAGGGATTGTGATGTCACAGAAGGGATTGTGACATCATCGAATGTATTGTGACGCGAGGGGTTTGTGATGTCACACTTTGGATTGTGACGTCAGAGAATGTAATTGTGACGTCACAGAACGCAATGTTGGGTGTCAGAATGGAGTGTGACGGCACACTTTGCATTGTGACGTCATAGAATGGATTGTGACGTCACAGAATGGATAGTGACGTCACAGAATGTATTGTGACGCGAGGGGATTGTGACGTCACACTTTGGATTGTGACCTCACAGAATGGATTGTGACGTCACAGAATGCATTGGTGGGTGTCAGACTGGATTGTGACGTCACAGAATGCATTTTGACGTCACAGAAGGGATTGTGACGTCACAGAAGGGATTGTGACATCACAGAATGGATTGTGACGCGAGGGGATTGTGACGTCACACTTTGGATTGTGACGTCACAGAATGCATTGTGACGTCACAGAATGCATTGTGACGTCACAGAATGGATTGGGGGTGTAAGAATGGATTGTGACGTCACACTTTGGATTGTGACCTCACAGAATATATTGTGACGTCACAGAATGGATTGTGGGGTGTCAGAATGGGTTGTGACGTCACAGAATGCATTGCGACGTCACAGAATGGATTGTGGGGTGTCAGACTGATTGTGACGTCATAGAATGCATTGTGCCGTCATAGCATGGATTGTGACGTCACAGAATGGATTGTGACGTCACAGAAGGGATTGTGACATCATCGAATGGATTGTGACGCGAGGGGATTGTGACGTCACACTTTGGATTGTGACGTCACAGAATGCATTGTGACGTCACAGAATGGATTGTGGGGTGTCAGACTGGATTGTGACGTCACAGAATGCATTTGTGACGTCACAGAATGTATTGTGACGTCACAGAATGGATTGTGACGTCACAGAATGGATTGAGATGTTACAGAGGGGATTGTGACATCATCGAATGTATTGTTACGCGAGGGGTTTGTGATGTCACACTTTGGATTGTGACGTCAGAGAATGTATTGTGACGTCACAGAATGCATTGTTGGGTGTCAGACTGGATTGTGACGTCACAGAATGCATTGTGACGTCATAGAATGGATTGTGACGTCACAGAAGGGATTATGACATCACAGAATGGATTGTGACGCGAGGGGATTGTGACGTCACACTTTGGATTGTGATGTCACAGAATGCATTGTGACGTCACAGAATGGATTGTGGGGTGTCAGAATGGATTGTGACGTCACACTTTGCATTGTGACGTCACACTTTGGATTGTGACCTCACAGAATGGATTGTGACGTCACAGAATGCATTGGTGGGTGTCAGACTGGATTGTGACATCACAGAATGCATTTTGACGTCACAGAAGGGATTGTGACGTCACAGAATGGATAGTGACGTCACAGAATGGATTGTGACGCGAGGGGATTGTGACGTCACACTTTGGATTGTGACGTCATAGAATGCATTGTGACGTCACAGAATGCATTGTGACGTCACAGAATGGATTGGGGGTGTAAGAATGGATTGTGACGTCACACTTTGGATTGTGACGTCACAGAATGCATTGCGACGTCACAGAATGGATTGTGGGGTGTCAGACTGATTGTGACGTCATAGAATGCATTGTGACGTCATAGCATGGATTGTGACGTCACAGAATGGATTGTGACGTCACAGAATGGATTGTGATGTCAGAGAGGGGATTGTGACATCATCGAATGTATTGTGACGCGAGGGGTTTGTGATGTCACACTTTGGATTGTGACGTCAGAGAATGTATTGTGACGTCACAGAATGCATTGTTGGGTGTCAGACTGGATTGAGACGTCACAGAATGCATTGTGACGTCATAGAATGGATTGTGATGTCACAGAAGGGATTGTGACATCATCGAATGGATTGTGACTCGAGGGGGTTGTGACATCAAACTTTGGATTGTGACGTCAGAGAATGTATTGTGACGTCACAGAATGCATTGGTGGGTCTCAGACTGGATTGTGACGTCACAGAATGCATTGTGACGTCACTGAAGGGATTGTGACGTCACAGAAGGGATTGTGACATCATCGAATGGATTGTGACGCGAGGGGATCGTGACGTCACACTTTGGATTGTGACGTCACAGAATGCATTGTGACGTCACAGAATGGATTGTGGGGTGTCAGACTGGATTGTGACGTCACAGAATGCATTGTGACGTCACACTTTGGATTGTGACGTCACAGAAGGGATTGTGACGTCACAGAATGGATTGTGACGTCACAGAATGCATTGTGACGTCACAGAAGGGATTGTGACGTCACAGAAGGGATTGTGATGCGAGGGGATTGTGACGTCACAGAATGGATTGTGACGTCGCAGAATGGATTGTGACTCGAGGTGATTGTGACGTCACACTCTGGATTGTGACGTCACAGAATGCATTGTGACGTCATAGCATGGATTGTGACGTCACAGAATGGATTGTGACGTCACAGAATGGATTGTGATGTCACAGAAGGGATTGTGACATCATCGAATGTATTGTGACGCGAGGGGTTTGTGATGTCACACTTTGGATTGTGACGTCAGAGAATGTATTGTGACGTCACAGAATGGATTGTTGGGTGTCAGACTGGATTGTGACGTCACAGAATGCATTGTGACGTCATAGAATGGATTGTGACGTCACAGAAGGGATTACGACATCACAGAATGGATTGTGACGCGAGGGGATTGTGACGTCACACTTTGGATTGTGACGTCACAGAATGCATTGTGACGTCACAGAATGGATTGTGGGGTGTCAGAATGGATTGTGACGTCACACTTTGGATTGTGACGTCACAGAATGCATTGTGACGTCACAGAATGCATTGGGGGTGTAAGAATGGATTGTGACGTCACACTTTGGATTGTGACGTCACAGAATGTATTCTTACGTCACAGAATGGATTGTGGGGTGTCAGAATGGATTGTAACGTCACACTTTGCATTGTGACGTCATAGAATGGATTGTGACGTCACAGAATGGATAGTGACGTCACAGAATGGATTGTGACGCGAGGGGATTGTGACGTCACACTTTGGATTGTGACCTCACAGAATGGATTGTGACGTCACAGAATGGATTGTGGGGTGTCAGAATGGGTTGTGACGTCACAGAATGCATTGTGACGTCACAGAATGGATTGTGGGGTGTCAGACTGATTGTGACGTCATAGAATGCATTGTGACGTCATAGCATGGATTGTGACGTCACAGAATGGATTGTGACGTCACAGAATGGATTGTGATGTCACAGAGGGGATTGTGACATCATCGAATGTATTGTGACGCGAGGGGTTTGTGATGTCACACTTTGGATTGTGACGTCAGAGAATGTATTGTGACGTCACAGAATGGATTGTGGGGTGTCAGACTGGATTGTGACGTCACAGAATGCATTGTGACGTCACAGAATGGATTGTGGGGTGTCAGACTGGATTGTGACGTCACAGAATGGATTGTGGGGTGTCAGACTGGATTGTGACGTCACAGAATGCATTGTGACGTCACAGAATGCATTGTGGTGTGTCAGAATGGATTGTGACCTCACACAATGCATTGTGACGTCACAGAATGGATTGTGGGGTGTCAGACTGGATTGTGACGTCACAGAATGCATGGTGACGTCACAGAATGGATTGTGACGTCACACTTTGGATTGTGACGTCACAGAATGTATTGTGACGTCACAGAATGGATTGTGACGTCACAGAATGGATTGTGGGGTGTCAGACTGGATTGTGACGTCACACTTTGGATTGTGACGTCACAGAATGCATTGTGACGTCACAGAATGGATTGTGACATCATCGAATGGATTGTGACGCGAGGGGATTGTGACGTCACACTTTGGATTGTGACGTCAGAGACTGTATTGTGACGTCACAGAATGGATTGTGGGGTGTCAGAATGGATTGTGACGTCACACTTTGGATTGTGACGTCACAGAATGCATTGTGACGTCACAGAATGGATTGTGGGGTGTCAGAATGGATTGTGACGTCACACTTTGGATTGTGACGTCACAGAATGCATTGTGACGTCACAGAATGCATTATGACGTCACAGAATGCATTGTGGTGTGTCAGAATGGATTGTGACGTCACAGAATGTATTGTGACGTCACACTTTGGATTGTGACGTCACAGAATGCATTGTGACGTCATAGAATGGATTGTGACGTCACACTTTTGATTGTGACGTCACAGAATGTATTGTGACGTCACAGAATGCATTGTGACGTCACAGAATGGATTGTGGGGTGTCAGACTGGATTGTGACGTCACACTTTGCATTGTGACGTCACAGAATGGAATGTGACGTCACAGAATGGATTGTGACCCGAGGGGATTGTGACGTCATACTTTGCATTGTGACCTCACAGAATGCATTGTGACGTCACAGAATGGATTGTGGGGTGTCAGACTGGATTGTGACGTCACAGAATGCATTGTGACGTCATAGAATGGATTGTGATGTCACAGAAGGGATTATGACATCACAGAATGGATTGTGACGCGAGGGGATTGTGACGTCACACTTTGGATTGTGACGTCACAGAATGGATTGTGACGTCACAGAATGGATTGTGGGGTGTCAGACTGGATTGTGACGTCACAGAATGCATTGTGACGTCATAGAATGGATTGTGACGTCACAGAAGGGATTGTGACGTCACACTCTGGATTGTGACGTCACAGAATGCATTGTGACGTCACAGAATGGATTGTTGGGTGTCAGAATGGATTGTGACGTCACACTTTGGATTGTGATGTCACAGAATGGATTGTGACGTCGCAGAATGGATTGTGGGGTGTCAGACTGGATTGTCACGTCACAGAATCCATTGTGACGTCATAGCATGGATTGTGACGTCACAGAATGGATTTTGACGTGAGGGGATTGTGACGTCACACTTTGGATTGTGACGTCACAGAATGCATTGTGACGTCACACTTTGGATTGTGACGTCACAGAATGCATTGTGACGTCACAGAATGGATTGTGGGGTGTCAGAATGGATTGTGACGTCACACTTTGGATTGTGACGTCACAGAATGCATTGTGACGTCACAGAATGGATTGTGGGGTGTCAGACTGGATTGTGACGTCACAGAATGCATTTGTGACCTCACAGAATGGAATGTGACGTCACAGAATGGATTGTGTCGTCACAGAATGCATTGTGACGTCACAGAATGCATTGTTGGGTGTCAGACTGGATTGTGACGTCACAGAATGCATTGTGACGTCACACTTTGGATTGTGACGTCACAGAAGGGATTGTGACGTCACAGAGTGGATTGTGACGTCACACTTTGGATTGTGACGTCACAGAATGTATTGTGACGTCACAGAATGCATTGTGGCGTCACAGAATGGATTGTGGGGTGTCAGAATGGGTTGTGACGTCACACTTTGGATTGTGACGTCACAGAATGCATTGTGACTTCACAGAATGTATTGTGGAGTGTCAGAATGGATTCTGACGTCACACTTGGGATTGTGACGTCACACTTTGGATTGTGACGTCACATAACGCATTGTGACGTCACAGAATGGATTGTGGGGTGTCAGACTGGATTGTGACGTCACAGAATGCATTGTGACGTCACAGAATGGATTGTGGGGTGTCAGACTGGATTGTGACGTCACAGAAGGGATTGTGACGTCACAGAAGGGATTGTGATGTCACAGAAGGGATTGTGACATCATCGAATGTATTGTGACGCGAGGGGTTTGTGATGTCACACTTTGGATTGTGACGTCAGAGAATGTATTGTGACGTCACAGAATGCATTGTTGGGTGTCAGACTGGATTGTGACGTCACACTTTGCATTGTGACGTCACAGAATGGATTGTGACGTCACAGAATGGATAGTGACGTCACAGAATGAATTGTGACGCGAGGGGATTGTGACGTCACACTTTGGATTGTGACCTCACAGAATGGATTGTGACGTCACAGAATGGATTGGGGGTGTCAGACTGGATTGTGACATCACAGAATGCATTTTGACGTCACAGAAGGGATTGTGACGTCACAGAAGGGATTGTGACATCACAGAATGGATTGTGACGCGAGGGGATTGTGACGTCACACTTTGGATTGTGACCTCACAGAACGCATTGTGACGTCACATAATGGATTGTGGGGTGTCAGACTGGATTGTGACGTCACAGAATGCATTGTGACGTCACAGAATGCATTGTGACGTCACAGAATGGATTGTGGGGTGTCAGACTGGATTGTGACGCGAGGGGGTTGTGACGTCACACTTTGGATTGTGACCTCACAGAATGCATTGTGACGTCACAGAATGGATTGTGGGGTGTCAGATTGGATTGTGACGTCACAGAATCCATTGTGATGTCACAGAATGGATTGTGATGTCACAGAAGGGATTGTGACATCATCGAATGGATTGTGACGCGAGGGGGTTGTGACATCACACTTTGGATTGTGACGTCAGAGAATGTATTGTGACGTCACAGAATGCATTGGTGGGTCTCAGACTGGATTGTGACGTCACAGAATGCATTGTGACGTCACTGAAGGGATTGTGACGTCACAGAAGGGATTGTGACATCATCGAATGGATTGTGACGCGAGGGGATCGTGACGTCACACTTTGGATTGTGACGTCACAGAATGCATTGTGACGTCACAGAATGGATTGTGGGGTGTCAGACTGGATTGTGACGTCACAGAATGCATTTGTGACGTCACAGAATGTATTGTGACGTCACAGAAGGGATTGTGACATCACAGAATGGATTGTGACTCGAGGTGATTGTGACGTCACACTCTGGATTGTGACGTCACAGAATGGATTGTGACGTCACAGAATGGATTGTGATGTCACAGAAGGGATTGTGACATCACCGAATGTATTGTGACGCGAGGGGTTTGTGACGTCACACTTTGGATTGTGATGTCACAGAATGGATTGTGACGTCGCAGAATGGATTGTGACTCGAGGTGATTGTGACGTCACACTCTGGATTGTGACGTCACAGAATGGATTGTGGGGTGTCCGACTGGATTGTGACGTAACAGAATGCATTGTGACGTCACAGAATGGATTGTGACGCGAGGGGATTGTGATGTCACAGAATGCATTGTGACGTCGCAGAATGGATTGGTGGGTGTCAGACTGGATTGTGACGTCACAGAATGCATTGTGACGTCATAGAATGGATTGTGACGTCACAGAAGGGATTGTGACGTCACAGAATAAATTGTGACGTCACACTTTGGATTGTGACGTCACAGAATGCATTGTGGGGTGTCAGACTGGATTGTGACGTCAAGAATGCATTGTGACGTCACACTTTGGATTGTGACGTCACAGAATGCATTGTGACGTCATAGAATGGATTGTGACGTCACAGAAGGGATTGTGACGTCACAGAATGAATTGTGACGTCACACTTTGGATTGTGACGTCACAGAATGCATTGTGACTTCACAGAATGTATTGTGGAGTGTCAGAATGGATTGTGACGTCACAGAATGTATTGTGACGTCACAGAAGGGATTGTGACATCATCTAATGGATTGTGACGCGAGGGGATTGTGACGTCACACTTTGGATTGTGACGTCACAGAATGGATTGTGACGCGAGGGGATTGTGACGTCACACTTTGCATTGTGACCTCACAGAATGCATTGTGACGTCACAGAATGGATTGTGGGGTGTCAGATTGGATTGTGACGTCACAGAATCCATTGTGATGTCACAGAATGGATTGTGACGTCACAGAAGGGATTGTGATGTCACAGAAGGGATTGTGACATCATCGAATGGATTGTGACTCGAGGGGGTTGTGACATCACACTTTGGATTGTGACGTCAGGCAATGTATTGTGACGTCACAGAATGGATTGGAGGGTCTCAAACTGGATTGTGACGTCACAGAATGCATTGTGACGTCACTGAAGGGATTGTGACGTCACAGAAGGGATTGTGACATCATCGAATGGATTGTGACTCGAGGGGATTGTGACGTCACACTTTGGATTGTGACGTCACAGAATGGATTGTGACGTCGCAGAATGGACTGTGACTCGAGGTGATTGTGACGTCACACTCTGGATTGTGACGTCACAGAATGGATTGTGACGTCACAGAATGGATTGTGGGGTGTCAGAATGGATTGTGACGTCACACTTTGGATTGTGATGTCACAGAATGGATTGGTGGGTGTCAGACTGGATTGTCACGTCACAGAATCCATAGTGACGTCATAGCATGGATTGTGACGTCACAGAATGGATTGTGACGTCACAGAATGGATTGGTGGGTGTCAGACTGGATTGTCACGTCACAGAATCCATAGTGACGTCATAGCATGGATTGTGACGTCACAGAATGGATTGTGACGTCACAGAATGGATTTTGACGCGAGGGGATTGTGACGTCACACTTTGGATTGTGACGTCACAGAATGCATTGTGACGTCACAGAATGGATTGTGATGTCACAGAGGGGATTGTGACATCACAGAATGTATTGTGACGCGAGGGGTTTGAGATGTCACACTTTGGATTGTGACGTCAGAGATGTATTGTGACGTCACAGAATGCATTGTTGGGTGTCAGACTGGATTCTGACGTCACAGAATGCATTGTGACGTCATAGAATGGATTGTGACGTCACAGAAGGGATTGTGGGGTGTCAGAATGGATTGTGACGTCACACTTTGGATTGTGACGTCACAGAATGGATTTTGACGTCACAGAATGGATTGTGGGGTGTCAGACTGGATTGTGACGTCACAGAATGCTTTGTGACGTCACAGAATGGATTGTGGGGTGTCAGAATGCATTGTGACGTCACACTTTGGATTGTGACGTCACAGAATGCATTGTGACGTCACAGAATGGATTGTGACGTCACACTTTGGATTGTGACGTCACAGAATGCATTGTGACGTCACAGAATGTATTGTGACGTCACAGAAGGGATTGTGACATCATCTAATGGATTGTGACGCGAGGGGATTGTGACGTCACACTTTGGATTGTGACGTCACAGAATGGAATGTGACGTCACAGAATGGATTGTGACGCGAGGGGATTGTGACGTCACACTTTGCATTGTGACCTCACAGAATGCATTGTGACGTCACAGAATGGATTGTGGGGTGTCAGATTGGATTGTGACGTCACAGAATCCATTGTGATGTCACAGAATGGATTGTGATGTCACAGAAGGGATTGTGACATCACAGAATGGATTGTGATGCGAGGGGATTGTGACGTCACACTTTGGATTGTGACGTCACAGAATGGATTGTGACGTCGCAGAATGGATTGTGACTCGAGGTGATTGTGACGTCACACTCTGGATTGTGACGTCACAGAATGGATTGTGGGGTGTCAGACTGGATTGTGACGTCACAGAATGGATTGTGACGTCACAGAATGGATTGTGACGTCACAGAAGGGATTATGACATCACAGAATGGATTGTGACGCGAGGGGATTGTGACGTCACACTTTGGATTGTGACCTCACAGAATGCATTGTGACGTCACAGAATGGATTGTGGGGTGTCAGATTGGATTGTGACGTCACAGAATCCATTGTGATGTCACAGAATGGATTGTGATGTCACAGAAGGGATTGTGACATCATCGAATGGATTGTGACTCGAGGGGGTTGTGACATCACACTTTGGATTGTGACGTCAGGGAATGTATTGTGACGTCACAGAATGGATTGGTGGGTGTCAGACTGGATTGTGACGTCACAGAATGCATTGGTGGGTCTCAGACTGGATTGTGACGTCACAGAATGCATTGTGACGTCACAGAGGGGATTGTGACGTCACAGAAGGGATTGTGACATCATCGAATGGATTGTGACGCGAGGGGATCGTGACGTCACACTTTGGATTGTGACGTCACAGAATGCATTGTGACTTCACAGAATGTACTGTGGGGTGTCAGAATGGATTCTGACGTCACACTTGGGATTGTGACGTCACAGAATGTAATTGTGACGTCACAGAAGGGATTGTGACATCATCGAATGGATTGTGACGCGAGGGGATTGTGACGTCACACTTTGCATTGTGACGTCACACTTTGGATTGTGACGTCACAGAATGCATTGTGACGTCATAGAATGGATTGTGATGTCACACTTTGGATTGTGACGTCACAGAATGGATTGTGATGTCACAGAAGGGATTGTGACGTCACAGAATGGATTGTGATGTCACAGAATGGATTGTGATGTCACAGAAGGGATTGTGACATCATCGAATGGATTGTGACTCGAGGGGGTTGTGACATCACACTTTGGATTGTGACGTCAGGGAATGTATTGTGACGTCACAGAATGCATTGGTGGGTCTCAGACTGGATTGTGACGTCACAGAATGCATTGTGACGTCACAGAGGGGATTGTGACGTCACAGAAGGGATTGTGACGTCTCAGAATGGATTGTGACTCGAGGTGATTGTGACGTCACACTCTGGATTGTGACGTCACAGATTGGATTGTGGTGTGTCAGACTGGATTGTGACGTCACAGAATGTATTGTGACGTCACAGAATGGATTGTGATGTCACAGAAGGGATTGTGACGTCACAGAATGCATTGTGACGTCACAGAATGGATTGTGGGTTGTCAGAATGGATTGTGACGTCACACTTTGGATTGTGACCTCACAGAATGCATTGCGACCTCACAGAATGGATTGTGGGGTGTCAGACTGGATTGTGACGTCACAGAATGCATTGTGACGTCATAGCATGGATTGTGACGTCACAGAATGGATTGTGACGTCACAGAATGGATTGTGATGTCACAGAAGGGATTGTGACATCATCGAATGTATTGTGACGCGAGGGGTTTGTGATGTCACACTTTGGATTGTGACGTCAGAGAATGTATTGTGACGTCACAGAATGGATTGTTGGGTGTCAGACTGGATTGTGACGTCACAGAATGCATTGTGACGTCATAGAATGGATTGTGACGTCACAGAAGGGATTACGACATCACAGAATGGATTGTGACGCGAGGGGGTTGTGACGTCACACTTTGGATTGTGACCTCACAGAATGCATTGTGACGTCATAGAATGGATTGTGACGTCACACTTTGGATTGTGACGTCACAGAATGCATTGTGACGTCACAGAATGGATTGTGGGGTGTCAGACTGGATTGCAACGTCAGAGAATGCATTGTGACGTCACAGAAGGGATTGTGACGTCACAGAAGGGATTGTGACATCATCGAATGGATTGTGACGCGAGGGGATTGTGACGTCACACTTTGGATTGTGACGTCACAGAATGGAATGTGACGTCACAGAATGGATTGTGACGCGAGGGGATTGTGACGTCACAGAATGCATTGTGACCTCACAGAATGGATTGTGGGGTGTCAGATTGGATTGTGACGTCACAGAATCCATTGTGATGTCATAGAATGGATTGTGATGTCACAGAAGGGATTGTGACATCATCGAATGGATTGTGACGCGAGGGGATTGTGACGTCACACTTTGGATTGTGACGTCACAGAATGCATTGTGACGTCACAGAATGGATTGTGGGGTGTCAGACTGGATTGTGACGTCACAGAATGCATTTGTGACGTCACAGAATGTATTGTGACGTCACAGAATGGATTGTGACGTCACAGAATGGATTGTGATGTCACAGAGGGGATTGTGACATCATCGAATGTATTGTTACGCGAGGGGTTTGTGATGTCACACTTTGGATTGTGACGTCAGAGAATGTATTGTGACGTCACAGAATGGACTGTGGGGTGTCAGATTGGATTGTGATGTCACAGAATCCATTGTGATGTCACAGAATGGATTGTGATGTCACAGAAGGGATTGTGACATCATCGAATGGATTGTGACTCGAGGGGGTTGTGACATCACACTTTGGATTGTGACGTCAGAGAATGTATTGTGACGTCACAGAATGCATTGTTGGGTGTCAGACTGGATTGTGACGTCACAGAATGCATTGTGACGTCACAGAAGGGATTGTGACGTCACAGAAGGGATTGTGACATCATCGAATGGATTGTGACGCGAGGGGATTGTGACGTCACACTTTGGATTGTGACGTCACAGAATGCATTGTGACGTCACAGAATGGATTGTGGGGTGTCAGACTGGATTGTGACGTCACAGAATGCATTGTGACGTCATAGCATGGATTGTGACGTCACAGAATGGATTGTGACGTCACAGAATGGATTGTGATATCACAGAGGGGATTGTGACATCATCGAATGTATTGTGACGCGAGGGGTTTGTGATGTCACACTTTGGATTGTGACGTCAGAGAATGCATTGTTGGGTGTCAGACTGGATTCTGACGTCACAGAATGCATTGTGACGTCATAGAATGGATTTTGACGTCACAGAATGGATTGTGACGTCACACTTTGGATTGTGACGTCACAGAATGTATTGTGACGTCACAGAATGCATTGTGACATCACAGAATGGATTGTGGGATGTCAGACTGGATTGTGACGTCACAGAATGCATTGTGACGTCACAGAATGGATTGTGGGGTGTCAGAATGGATTGTGACGTCACACTTTGGATTGTGACGTCACAGAATGCATTGTGACGTCACAGAATGGATTGTGACGTCACACTTTGGATTGTGACGTCACAGAATGCATTGTGACGTCACAGAATGTATTGTGACGTCACAGAAGGGATTGTGACATCATCTAATGGATTGTGACGCGAGGGGATTGTGACGTCACACTTTGGATTGTGACGTCACAGAATGGAATGTGACGTCACAGAATGGATTGTGACGCGAGGGGATTGTGACGTCACACTTTGCATTGTGACCTCACAGAATGCATTGTGACGTCACAGAATGGATTGTGGGGTGTCAGATTGGATTGTGACGTCACAGAATCCATTGTGATGTCACAGAATGGATTGTGATGTCACAGAAGGGATTGTGACATCATCGAATGGATTGTGACGCGAGGGGGTTGTGACGTCACACTTTGGATTGTGACGTCAGGGAATGTATTGTGACGTCACAGAATGGATTGGTGGGTGTCAGACTGGATTGTGACGTCACAGAATGCATTGTGACGTCACTGAAGGGATTGTGACGTCACAGAAGGGATTGTGACATCATCGAATGGATTGTGACTCGAGGGGATTGTGACGTCACACTTTGGATTGTGACGTCAGAGAATGTATTGTGACGTCACAGAATGGATTGTGGGGTGCCAGACTGGATTGTGACGTCACAGAATGCATTTCTGACGTCACAGAATGTATTGTGACGTCACAGAAGGGATTGTGACATCACAGAATGGATTGTGATGCGAGGGCTTTGTGACGTCACACTTTGGATTGTGACGTCACAGAATGGATTGTGACGTCGCAGAATGGATTGTGACTCGAGGTGATTGTGACGTCACACTCTGGATTGTGACGTCACAGAATGGATTGTGGGGTGTCCGACTGGATTGTGACGTCACAGAATGTATTGTGACGTCACAGAATGGATTGTGATGTCACAGAAGGGATTGTGACATCATCGAATGGATTGTGACGCGAGGGGATTGTGACGTCACACTTTGGATTGTGACGTCACAGAATGCATTGTGACGTCACAGAATGGACTGTGGGGTGTCAGATTGGATTGTGATGTCACAGAATCCATTGTGATGTCACAGAATGGATTGTGATGTCACAGAAGGGATTGTGACATCATCGAATGGATTGTGACTCGAGGGGGTTGTGACATCACACTTTGGATTGTGACGTCAGAGAATGTATTGTGACGTCACAGAATGCATTGGTGGGTCTCAGACTGGATTGTGACGTCACAGAATGCATTGTGACGTCACAGAGGGGATTGTGACGTCACAGAAGGGATTGTGACATCATCGAATGGATTGTGACGCGAGGGGATCGTGACGTCACACTTTGGATTGTGACGTCACAGAATGCATTGTGACTTCACAGAATGTACTGTGGGGTGTCAGAATGGATTCTGACGTCACACTTGGGATTGTGACGTCACAGAATGTAATTGTGACGTCACAGAAGGGATTGTGACATCATCGAATGGATTGTGACGCGAGGGGATTGTGACGTCACACTTTGCATTGTGACGTCACACTTTGGATTGTGACGTCACAGAATGCATTGTGACGTCATAGAATGGATTGTGATGTCACACTTTGGATTGTGACGTCACAGAATGGATTGTGATGTCACAGAAGGGATTGTGACGTCACAGAATGGATTGTGATGTCACAGAATGGATTGTGATGTCACAGAAGGGATTGTGACATCATCGAATGGATTGTGACTCGAGGGGGTTGTGACATCACACTTTGGATTGTGACGTCAGGGAATGTATTGTGACGTCACAGAATGCATTGGTGGGTCTCAGACTGGATTGTGACGTCACAGAATGCATTGTGACGTCACAGAGGGGATTGTGACGTCACAGAAGGGATTGTGACGTCTCAGAATGGATTGTGACTCGAGGTGATTGTGACGTCACACTCTGGATTGTGACGTCACAGATTGGATTGTGGTGTGTCAGACTGGATTGTGACGTCACAGAATGTATTGTGACGTCACAGAATGGATTGTGATGTCACAGAAGGGATTGTGACGTCACAGAATGCATTGTGACGTCACAGAATGGATTGTGGGTTGTCAGAATGGATTGTGACGTCACACTTTGGATTGTGACCTCACAGAATGCATTGCGACCTCACAGAATGGATTGTGGGGTGTCAGACTGGATTGTGACGTCACAGAATGCATTGTGACGTCATAGCATGGATTGTGACGTCACAGAATGGATTGTGACGTCACAGAATGGATTGTGATGTCACAGAAGGGATTGTGACATCATCGAATGTATTGTGACGCGAGGGGTTTGTGATGTCACACTTTGGATTGTGACGTCACAGAATGGATTGTTGGGTGTCAGACTGGATTGTGACGTCACAGAAGGGATTACGACATCACAGAATGGATTGTGACGCGAGGGGGTTGTGACGTCACACTTTGGATTGTGACCTCACAGAATGCATTGTGACGTCATAGAATGGATTGTGACGTCACACTTTGGATTGTGACGTCACAGAATGCATTGTGACGTCACAGAATGGATTGTGGGGTGTCAGACTGGATTGCAACGTCAGAGAATGCATTGTGACGTCACAGAAGGGATTGTGACGTCACAGAATGGATTGTGATGTCACAGAATGGATTGTGACGTCACAGAAGGGATTGTGACATCATCGAATGGATTGTGACGCGAGGGGATTGTGACGTCACACTTTGGATTGTGACGTCACAGAATGGAATGTGACGTCACAGAATGGATTGTGACGCGAGGGGATTGTGACGTCACAGAATGCATTGTGACCTCACAGAATGGATTGTGGGGTGTCAGATTGGATTGTGACGTCACAGAATCCATTGTGACGTCATAGAATGGATTGTGATGTCACAGAGGGGATTGTGACATCATCGAATGTATTGTTACGCGAGGGGTTTGTGATGTCACACTTTGGATTGTGACGTCAGAGAATGTATTGTGACGTCACAGAATGCATTGTTGGGTGTCAGACTGGATTGTGACGTCACAGAATGCATTGTGACGTCATAGAATGGATTGTGACGTCACAGAAGGGATTATGACATCACAGAATGGATTGTGACACGAGGGGATTGTGACGTCACACTTTGGATTGTGACGTCACAGAATGCATTGTGACGTCACAGAATGGATTGTGGGGTGTCAGAATGGATTGTGACGTCACAGAATGCATTGTGACGTCATAGAATGGATTGTGACGTCACACAATGGATTGTGACGCGAGGGGATTGTGACGTCACACTTTGGATTGTGACCTCACAGAATGGATTGTGACGTCACAGAATGGATTGTGACTTCGCAGAATGGATTGGTGGGTGTCAGACTGGATTGTGACGTCACAGAATGCATTGTGACGTCATAGAATGGATTGTGATGTCACAGAAGGGATTGTGACATCACAGAATGGATTGTGACGCGAGGGGATTGTGACGTCACACTTTGGATTGTGACGTCACAGAATGCATTGTGACGTCACAGAATGGATTGTGGGGTGTCAGAATGGATTGTGACGTCACACTTGGGATTGTGACGTCACACTTTGGATTGTGACGTCGCAGAATGGATTGGTGGGTGTCAGACTGGATTGTCACGTCACAGAATCCATTGTGATGTCATAGCATGGATTGTGACGTCACAGAATGGATTGTGACGTCACAGAATGGATTTTGACGCGAGGGGATTGTGACGTCACACTTTGGATTGTGACGTCACAGAATGCATTGTGACGTCACAGAAGGGATTGTGATGTCACAGAAGTGATTGTGACATCACAGAATGGATTGTGATGCGAGGGGATTGTGACGTCACACTTTGGATTGTGACGTCAGAGAATGTATTGTGACGTCACAGAATGCATTGTTGGGTGTCAGACTGGATTCTGACGTCACAGAATGCATTGTGACGTCATGGAATGGATTGTGACGTCACAGAAGGGATTATGACATCACAGAATGGATTGTGACGCGAGGGGATTGTGACGTCACACTTTGGATTGTGACGTCACAGAATGGATTGTGACGTCGCAGAATGGATTGTGACTCGAGGTGATTGTGACATCACACTCTGGATTGTTACGTCACAGAATGCATTGTGACGTCACAGAATGGATTGTGATGTCACAGAAGGGATTGTGACATCATCGAATGTATTGTGACGCGAGGGGTTTGTGATGTCACACTTTGGATTGTGACATCAGAGAATGTATTGTGACGTCGCAGAATGGATTGGTGGGTGTCGGACTGGATTGTGACGTCACAGAATGGATTGTGACGTCACAGAATGGATTGTGACGTCACAGAAGGGATTGTGACATCATCGAATGGATTGTGACGCGAGGGGATTTTGACGTCACAGAATGCATTGTGACGTCACAGAATGGATTGTGGGGTGTCAGACTGGATTGTGACGTCACAGAATGCATTGTGACGTCATAGAATGTATTGTGACGTCACAGAAGGGATTATGACATCACAGAATGGATTGTGACTCGAGGTGATTGTGACGTCACACTCTGGATTGTGACGTCACAGAATGGATTGTGACGTCACAGAATGGATTGTGGGGTGTCAGAATGGATTGTGACGTCACACTTTGGATTGTGACGTCACAGAATGCATTGTGACGTCACAGAATGGATTGTGACGTCACACTTTGGATTGTGACGTCACAGAATGCATTGTGACGTCACAGAATGTATTGTGACGTCACAGAAGGGATTGTGACATCATCGAATGGATTGTGACGCGAGGGGATTGTGACGTCACACTTTGGATTGTGACGTCACAGAATGGAATGTGACGTCACAGAATGGATTGTGACGCGAGGGGATTGTGACGTCACACTTTGCATTGTGACCTCACAGAATGCATTGTGACGTCACAGAATGGATTGTGGGGTGTCAGATTGGATTATGACGTCACAGAATCCATTGTGATGTCACAGAATGGATTGTGATGTCACAGAAGGGATTGTGACATCATCGAATGGATTGTTACTCGAGGGGGTTGTGACGTCACACTTTGGATTGTGACGTCAGGGAATGTATTGTGACGTCACAGAATGGATTGGTGGGTCTCAGACTGGATTGTGACGTCACAGAATGCATTGTGACGTCACAGAATGGAATGTGATGTCACAGAATGGATTGTGACGCGAGGGGATTGTGACGTCATACTTTGCATTGTGACCTCACAGAATGCATTGTGACGTCACAGAATGGAATGTGACGTCACAGAATGGATTGTGACGTCACAGAATGCATTGTGACGTCACAGAATGGATTGTGACGTCACAGAAGGGATTGTGACATCATCGAATGTATTGTGACGCGAGGGGTTTCTGATGTCACACTTTGGATTGTGACGTCAGAGAATGTAATTGTGACGTCGCAGAATGGATTGGTGGGTGTCAGACTGGATTGTGACGTCACAGAATGCATTGTGACGTCATAGAATGGATTGTGACGTCACAGAAGGGATTGTGACGTCACAGAATGAATTGTGACGTCACACTTTGGATTGTGACGTCACAGAATGCATTGTGACTTCACAGAATGTATTGTGGAGTGTCAGAATGGATTGTGACGTCACAGAATGCATTGTGACGTCACAGAATGTATTGTGACGTCACAGAAGGGATTGTGACATCATCTAATGGATTGTGACGCGAGGGGATTGTGACGTCACACTTTGGATTGTGACGTCACAGAATGGAATGTGACGTCACAGAATGGATTGTGACGCGAGGGGATTGTGACGTCACACTTTGCATTGTGACCTCACAGAATGCATTGTGACGTCACAGAATGGATTGTGGGGTGTCAGATTGGATTGTGACGTCACAGAATCCATTGTGATGTCACAGAATGGATTGTGATGTCACAGAAGGGATTGTGACATCATCGAATGGATTGTGACTCGAGGGGGTTGTGACATCACACTTTGGATTGTGACGTCAGGGAATGTATTGTGACGTCACAGAATGGATTGGTGGGTCTCAGACTGGATTGTGACGTCACAGAATGCATTGTGACGTCACAGAAGGGATTGTGACTTCACAGAATGAATTGTGACGTCACACTTTGGATTGTGACGTCACAGAATGCATTGTGACTTCACAGAATGTATTGTGGAGTGTCAGAATGGATTGTGACGTCAAGAATGCATTGTGACGTCACACTTTGGATTGTGACGTCACAGAATGCATTGTGACGTCACAGAATGGATTGTGGGGTGTCAGACTGGATTGTGACGTCACAGAAGGGATTGTGACGTCACAGAAGGGATTGTGATGTCACAGAAGGGATTGTGACATCATCGAATGTATTGTGACGCGAGGGGTTTGTGATGTCACACTTTGGATTGTGACGTCAGAGAATGTAATTGTGACGTCACAGAATGCATTGTTGGGTGTCAGACTGGATTGTGACGTCACAGAATGCATTGTGACGTCACAGAAGTGATTGTGACATCACATAATGGATTGTGATGCGAGGGGATTGTGACGTCACACTTTGGATTGTGACGTCAGAGAATGTATTGTGACGTCACAGAATGCATTGTGACGTCACAGAATGGATTGGGGGTGTAAGAATGGATTGTGACGTCACACTTTGGATTGTGACGTCACAGAATGCATTTGTGACGTCACAGAATGGATTGTGGGGTGTCAGACTGGATTGTGATGTCACAGAATGCATTTGTGACGTCACAGAAGGGATTGTGATGTCACAGAATGGATTGTGACATCATCGAATGGATTGTGACTCGAGGGGTTGTGACGCACAATGCATTGTGACGTCACAGAATGGATTGTTGGGTGTCAGACTGGATTATGACGTCACAGAATGCATTTGTGACGTCACAGAATGTATTGTGACGTCACAGAAGGGATTGTGACATCACAGAATGGATTGTGATGCGAGGGGATTGTGACGTCACACTTTGGATTGTGACGTCACAGAATGGATTGTGACGTCGCAGAATGGATTGTGACTCGAGGTGATTGTGACGTCACACTCTGGATTGTGACGTCACAGAATGGATTGTGACGTCACAGAATGGATTGGCGGGTGTCGGACTGGATTGTGACGTCACAGAATGCATTGTGACGTCATAGAATGGATTGTGATGTCACAGAAGGGATTATGACATCACAGAATGGATTGTGACGCGAGGGGATTGTGACGTCACACTTTGGATTGTGACGTCACAGAATGCATTGTGACGTCACAGAATGGATTGTGGGGTGTCAGAATGGATTGTGACGTCACACTTTGGATTGTGACCTCACAGAATGCATTGCGACGTCACAGAATGGATTGTGGGGTGTCAGACTGGATTGTGACGTCACAGAATGTATTGTGACGTCATAGCATGGATTGTGACGTCACAGAATGGATTGTGACGTCACAGAGGGGATTGTGACATCATCGAATGTATTGTGACTCGAGGGGTTTGTGATGTCACACTTTGGATTGTGACGTCAGAGAATGTATTGTGACGTCACAGAATGCATTGTTGGGTGTCAGACTGGATTATGACGTCACAGAATGCATTGTGACGTCATAGAATGGATTGTGACGTCACACTTTGGATTATGACATCACAGAATGGATTGTGACGCGAGGGGATTGTGACGTCACACTTTGGATTGTGACGTCACAGAATGCATTGTGACGTCACAGAATGGATTGTGGGGTGTCAGAATGGATTGTGACGTCACACTTTGGAGTGTGACGTCACAGAATGGATTTTGACGTCACAGAATGGATTGTGGGGTGTCAGACTGGATTGTGACGTCACAGAATGCATTGTGACGTCACAGAATGTATTGTGACGTCACAGAAGGGATTGTGACATCATCGAATGGATTGTGACTCGAGGGGATTGTGACGTCACACTTTGGATTGTGACGTCACAGAATGGATTGTGACGCGAGGGGATTGTGACGTCATACTTTGCATTGTGACCTCACAGAATGCATTGTGACGTCACAGAATGGATTGTGGGGTGTCAGACTGGATTGTGACGTCACAGAATCCTTTGTGATTTCACAGAATGGATTGTGATGTCACAGAAGGGATTGTGACATCATCGAATGGATTGTGACGCGAAGGGGTTTGTGATGTCACACTTTGGATTGTGACGTCAGAGAATGTATTGTGACGTCACAGAATGCATTGTGGCGCGAGGGGATTGTGACGTCACACTTTGGATTGTGACGTCACAGAATGCATTGTGACGTCACAGAATGGATTGTGACGTCACAGAATGGATTGGGGGTGAAAGAATGGATTGTGACGTCACACTTTGGATTGTGACGTCACAGAATGTATTGTGACGTCACAGAATGGATTGTGGGGTGTCAGAATGGATTGTGACGTCACAGAATGCATTGTGACGTCACACTTTGGATTGTGACGTCACAGAATGCATTGTGACGTCACAGAATGGACTGTGACGTCACACTTTGGATTGTGACGTCACAGAATTGTATTGTGACGTCACAGAATGCATTGTGACGTCACAGAATGGATTGTGGGGTGTCAGACTTGATTGTGACGTCACAGAATGCATTGTGACGTGTCAGAATGGATTGTGACGTCACACTTTGGATTGTGACGTCACAGAATGCATTGTGACGTCACAGAATGGATTGTGGGGTGTCAGAATGGATTGTGACGTCACACTTTGGATTGTGACGTCACAGAATGCATTGTGACGTCACAGAATGGATTGTGGGGTGTCAGACTGGATTGTGACGTCACAGAATGCATTGTGACCTCACAGAATGGATTGTGGGGTGTCAGAATGGATTGTGACGTCACACTTTGGAGTGTGACGTCACAGAATGGAATGTGACGTCACAGAATGCATTGTGGTTTGTCAGAATGGATTGTGACGTCACAGAATGCATTGTGACGTCACACTTTGGATTGTGGGGTGTCAGACTGGATTGTGACGTCACAGAATGCATTTGTGACGTCACAGAATGTATTGTGACGTCACAGAAGTGATTGTGACATCACAGAATGGATTGTGATGCGAGGGGATTGTGACGTCACACTTTGGATTGTGACGTCAGAGAATGGATTGTGACGTCACAGAATGCATTGTGACGTCACAGAATGGATTGGGGGTGTCAGACTGGATTGTGACATCACAGAATGCATTTTGACGTCACAGAAGGGATTGTGACGTCACAGAAGGGATTGTGACATCACAGAATGGATTGTGACGCGAGGGGATTGTGACGTCACACTTTGGATTGTGACCTCACAGAACGCATTGTGACGTCACATAATGGATTGTGGGGTGTCAGACTGGATTGTGACGTCACAGAATGCATTGTGACGTCACAGAATGGATTGTGGGGTGTCAGAATGGATTGTGACGTCACACTTTGGATTGTGACCTCACAGAATGCATTGTGACGTCACAGAATGGATTGTGGGGTGTCAGATTGGATTGTGACGTCACAGAATCCATTGTGATGTCACAGAATGGATTGTGATGTCACAGAAGGGATTGTGACATCATCGAATGGATTGTGACGCGAGGGGGTTGTGACATCACACTTTGGATTGTGACGTCAGAGAATGTATTGTGACGTCACATAATGCATTGGTGGGTCTCAGACTGGATTGTGACGTCACAGAATGCATTGTGACGTCACTGAAGGGATTGTGACGTCACAGAAGGGATTGTGACATCATCGAATGGATTGTGACGCGAGGGGATCGTGACGTCACACTTTGGATTGTGACGTCACAGAATGCATTGTGACGTCACAGAATGGATTGTGGGGTGTCAGACTGGATTGTGACGTCACAGAATGCATTTGTGACGTCACAGAATGTATTGTGACGTCACAGAAGGGATTGTGACATCACAGAATGGATTGTGACTCGAGGTGATTGTGACGTCACACTCTGGATTGTGACGTCACAGAATGGATTGTGGGGTGTCCGACTGGATTGTGACGTCACAGAAGGGATTGTGACGTCACAGAAGGGATTGTGATGTCACAGAAGGGATTGTGACATCACCGAATGTATTGTGACGCGAGGGGTTTGTGACGTCACACTTTGGATTGTGATGTCACAGAATGGATTGTGACTTCGCAGAATGGATTGGTGGGTGTCAGACTGGATTGTGACGTCACAGAATGCATTGTGACGTCATAGAATGGATTGTGATGTCACAGAAGGGATTGTGACATCACAGAATGGATTGTGACGCGAGGGGATTGTGACGTCACACTTTGGATTGTGACGTCACAGAATGCATTGTGACGTCACAGAATGGATTGTGGGGTGTCAGAATGGATTGTGACGTCACACTTGGGATTGTGACGTCACACTTTGGATTGTGACGTCACAGAATGCATTGTGACTTCACAGAATGGATTGTGGGGTGTCAGAATAGATTCAGACGTCACACTTGGGATTGTGACGTCACACTTTGGATTGTGACGTCACAGAACGCATTGTGACGTCACAGATTGTAGTGAGGGGTGTCAGACTGGATTGTGACGTCACAGAATGTATTGTGAGGTCACAGAAGGGATTGTGACATCATCGAATGTATTGTGACGCGAGGGGGTTGTGACGTCACACTTTGGATTGTGACGTCACAGAATGGATTGTGACGTCACACTTTGGATTGTGACGTCACACTTTGGATTGTGACGTCAAAGAATGTATTGTGACGTCACAGAATGCATTGTGACGTCACAGAATGGATTGTGGGGTGTCAGAATGGATTGTGACGTCACAGAATGCATTGTGACGTCACAGAATGGAATGTGATGTCACAGAATGGATTTTGACGCGAGGGGATTGTGACGTCACACTTTGGATTGTGACGTCACAGAATGCATTGTGACGTCACAGAAGGGATTGTGATGTCAGAGAAGGGATTGTGACATCATCGAATGGATTGTGACGCGAGGGGATTGTGACGTCACACTTTGGATTGTGACGTCACAGAATGCATTGTGACGTCACAGAATGGATTGTGGGGTGTCAGACTGGATTGTGACGTCACAGAATGCATTTGTGACGTCACAGAATGTATTGTGACGTCACAGAAGGGATTGTGACATCACAGAATGGATTGTGACGCGAGGGGATTGTGACGTCACACTTTGGATTGTGACGTCACAGAATGCATTGTGACGTCACAGAATGGATTGTGGGGTGTCAGAATGCATTGTGACGTCACACTTTGGATTGTGACGTCACATAATGCATTGTGACGTCACAGAAGGGATTGTGACGTCACACTTTGGATTGTGACGTCACAGAATGCATTGTGACGTCACAGAATGGATTGTGGGGTGTCAGACTGGATTGTGACGTCACAGAATGCATTGTGACGTCATAGAATGGATTGTGACGTCACAGAAGGGATTGTGACGTCACAGAATGGATTGTGGGGTGTCAGAATGGATTGTGACGTCACAGAATCCATTGTGACGTCACAGAATGGATTTTGACGCGAGGGGATTGTGACGTCACACTTTGGATTGAGACGTCACAGAATGGATTGTGACGTCACAGAATGGATTGTGACGCGAGGGGATTGTGACGTCACACTTTGGATTGTGACGTCACAGAATGGATTGTGACGTCGCAGAATGGATTGTGACTCGAGGTGATTGTGACATCACACTCTGGATTGTTACGTCACAGAATGCATTGTGACGTCACAGAATGGATTGTGATGTCACAGAAGGGATTGTGACATCATCGAATGTATTGTGACGCGAGGGGTTTGTGACGTCACACTTTGGATTGTGATGTCACAGAATGGATTGTGACGTCGCAGAATGGATTGGTGGGTGTCGGACTGGATTGTGACGTCACAGAATGCATTGTGACGTCATAGAATGGATTGTGATGTCACAGAAGGGATTATGACATCACAGAATGGATTGTGACGCGAGGGGATTGTGACGTCACACTTTGGATTGTGACGTCACAGAATGCATTGTGACGTCACAGAATGGATTGTGGGGTGTCAGAATGGATTGTGACGTCACACTTTGGATTGTGACCTCACAGAATGCATTGCGACGTCACAGAATGGATTGTGGGGTGTCAGACTGGATTGTGACGTCACAGAATGTATTGTGACGTCATAGCATGGATTGTGACGTCACAGAATGGATTGTGACGTCACAGAATGGATTGTGATGTCACAGAGGGGATTGTGACATCATCGAATGTATTGTGACGCGAGGGGTTTGTGACGTCACACTTTGGATTGTGATGTCACAGAATGGATTGTGACGTCGCAGAATGGATTGGTGGGTGTCAGACTGGATTGTGACGTCACAGAATGCATTGTGACGTCATAGAATTGATTGTGATGTCACAGAAGGGATTATGACATCACAGAATGTATTGTGACGCGAGGGGATCGTGACGTCACACTTTGGATTGTGACGTCACAGAATGCATTTGTGACGTCACAGAATGTATTGTGACGTCACAGAATGGATTGTGACGTCACAGAAGGGATTGTGGGGTGTCAGACTGGATTGTCACGTCACAGAATCCATTGTGACGTCATAGCATGGATTGTGACGTCACAGAATGGATTGTGACGTCACACTTTGGATTGTGACGTCACAGAATGCATTGTGACGTCACAGAATGGATTTTGACACGAGGGGGTTGTGACGTCACACTTTGGATTGTGACCTCACAGAATGCATTGTGACGTCACAGAATGGATTGTGATGTCACAGAAGGGATTGTGACATCATCGAATGTATTGTGACGCGAGGGGTTTGTGATGTCACACTTTGGATTGTGACATCAGAGAATGTATTGTGACGTCACAGAATGCATTGGTGGGTGTCAGACTGGATTGTGACGTCACAGAATGGATTGTGACGTCACAGAATGGATTGTGACGTCACAGAAGGGATTGTGACATCATCGAATGGATTGTGACGCGAGGGGATTGTGACGTCACAGAATGCATTGTGACGTCACAGAATGGATTGTGGGGTGTCAGACTGGATTGTCACGTCACAGAATCCATTGTGACGTCATAGCATGGATTGTGACGTCACAGAATGGATTGTGACGTCACACTTTGGATTGTGACGTCACAGAATGCATTGTGACGTCACAGAATGGATTGTGGGGTGTCAGAATGGATTGTGACGTCACACTTTGGATTGTGACGTCACAGAATGGATTTTGACGTCACAGAATGGATTGTGGGGTGTCAGAATGGATTGTGACGTCACACTTTGAATTGTGACGTCACAGAATGCATTGTGACGTCACAGAATGGATTGTGACGTCACACTTTGGATTGTGACGTCACAGAATGCATTGTGACGTCACAGAATGTATTGTGACGTCACAGAAGGGATTGTGACATCATCGAATGGATTGTGACGCGAGGGGGTTGTGACGTCACACTTTGGATTGTGACCTCACAGAATGCATTTTGAAGTCACAGAATGGATTGTGGGGTGTCAGATTGGATTGTGACGTCACAGAATCCATTGTGATGTCACAGAATGGATTGTGATGTCACAGAAGGGATTGTGACATCATCGAATGGATTGTGACTCGAGGGGGTTGTGACATCAAACTTTGGATTGTGACGTCAGAGAATGTATTGTGACGTCACATAATGCATTGGTGGGTCTCAGACTGGATTGTGACGTCACAGAATGCATTGTGACGTCACTGAAGGGATTGTGACGTCACAGAAGGGATTGTGACATCATCGAATGGATTGTGACGCGAGGGGATCATGACGTCACACTTTGGATTGTGACGTCACAGAATGCATTGTGACGTCACAGAATGGATTGTGGGGTGTCAGACTGGATTGTGACGTCACAGAATGCATTGTGACGTCACACTTTGGATTGTGACGTCACAGAAGGGATTGTGACGTCACAGAATGGATTGTGACGTCACAGAGTGCATTGTGACGTCACAGAATGGATTGTGGGTTGTCAGACTTGATTGTGACGTCACAGAATGCATTGTGACGTCACAGAAGGGATTGTGACGTCACAGAAGGGATTATGATGCGAGGGGATTGTGACGTCCAACTTTGGATTGTGACGTCACAGAATGGATTGTGACGTCGCAGAATGGATTGTGACATCATCGAATGGATTGTGACGCGAGGGGATTGTGACGTCACACTTTGGATTGTGACCGCACAGAATGGATTGTGACGTCACAGAATGGATTGTGGGGTGTCAGACTGGATTGTGACGTCACAGAATGCATTTGTGACGTCACAGAAGGGATTGTGATGTCACAGAATGGATTGTGACATCATCGAATGGATTGTGACGCGAGGGGTTGTGACGCACAATGCATTGTGACGTCACAGAATGGATTGTGGGGTGTCAGACTGGATTGTGACGTCACAGAATGCATTTGTGACGTCACAGAATGTATTGTGACGGCACAGAAGGGATTGTGACGTCACAGAATGGATTGTGGGGTGTCAGAATGGATTGTGACGTCACAGAATCCATTGTGACGTCATAGCATGGATTGTGACGTCACAGAATGGAATGTGGGGTGTCAGACTGGATTGTGACGTCACAGAATGTATTGTGACGTCATAGCATGGATTGTGACGTCACAGAATGGATTGTGACGTCACAGAATGGATTGTGATGTCACAGAGGGGATTGTGACATCATCGAATGTATTGTGACGCGAGGGGTTTGTGACGTCACACTCTGGATTGTGATGTCACAGAATGGATTGTGACGTCGCAGAATGGATTGGTGGGTGTCGGACTGGATTGTGACGTCACAGAATGCATTGTGACGTCATAGAATGGATTGTGATGTCACAGAAGGGATTATGACATCACAGAATGGATTGTGACGCGAGGAGATGGTGACGTCACACTTTGGATTGTGACGTCACAGAATGCATTGTGACGTCACAGAATGGATTGTGGGGTGTCAGAATGGATTGTGACGTCACACTTTGGATTGTGACCTCACAGAATGCATTGCGACGTCACAGAATGGATTGTGGGGTGTCAGACTGGATTGTGACGTCACAGAATGTATTGTGACGTCATAGCATGGATTGTGACGTCACAGAATGGATTGTGATGTCACAGAATGGATTGTGATGTCACAGAGGGGATTGTGACATCATCGAATGTATTGTGACGCGAGGGGTTTGTGACGTCACACTTTGGATTGTGATGTCACAGAATGGATTGTGACGTCACAGAATGGATTGGTGGGTGTCAGACTGGATTGTGACGTCACAGAATGCATTGTGACGTCATAGAATGGATTGTGATGTCACAGAAGGGATTATGACATCACAGAATGGATTGTGACGCGAGGGGATCGTGACGTCACACTTTGGATTGTGACGTCACAGAATGCATTGTGACGTCACACTTTGGATTGTGACGTCACAGAATGGATTGTGACGTCACAGAATGGATTGTGACTCGAGGTGATTGTGACGTCACACTCTGGATTGTGACGTCACAGAATGCATTGTGACGTCACAGAATGGATTGTGGGGTGTCAGAATGGATTGTGACGTCACACTTTGGATTGTGACGTCACAGAATGCATTGTGACGTCACAGAATGCATTGGGGGTGTAAGAATGGATTGTGACGTCACACTTTGGATTGTGACGTCAGGGAATGTATTTTGACGTCACAGAATGGATTGGAGGGTCTCAAACTGGATTGTGACGTCACAGAATGCATTGTGACGTCACTGAAGGGATTGTGACGTCACAGAAGGGATTGTGACATCATCGAATGGATTGTGACTCGAGGGGATTGTGACGTCACACTTTGGATTGTGACGTCACAGAATGGATTGTGACGTCACAGAATGGATTGTGGGGTGTCAGAATGGATTGTGACGTCACACTTTGGATTGTGATGTCACAGAATGGATTGTGACGTCGCAGAATGGATTGGTGGGTGTCAGACTGGATTGTCACGTCACAGAATCCATTGTGACGTCATAGCATGGATTGTGACGTCACAGAATGGATTGTGACGTCACAGAATGGATTTTGACGCGAGGGGATTGTGACGTCACACTTTGGATTGTGACGTCACAGAATGCATTGTGACGTCACAGAAGGGATTGTGATGTCACAGAAGGGATTGTGACATCATCGAATGGATTGTGACGCGAGGGGATTGTGACGTCACACTTTGGATTGTGACCTCACAGAATGCATTGTGACGTCACAGAATGGATTGTGGGGTGTCAGACTGGATTGTGACGTCACAGAATGCATTTGTGACGTCACAGAATGTATCGTGACGTCACAGAAGTGATTGTGACATCACAGAATGGATTGTGATGCGAGGGGATTGTGACATCACACTTTGGATTGTGACGTCAGAGAATGTATTGTGACGTCACAGAATGCATTGTTGGGTGTCAGACTGGATTCTGACGTCACAGAATGCATTGTGACGTCATGGAATGGATTGTGACGTCACAGAAGGGATTATGACATCACAGAATGGATTGTGACGCGAGGGGATTGTGACGTCACACTTTGGATTGTGACGTCACAGAATGGATTGTGACGTCGCAGAATGGATTGTGACTCGAGGTGATTGTGACGTCACACTCTGGATTGTGACGTCACAGAATGGATTGTGGGGTGTCAGACTGGATTGTGACGTCACAGAATGGATTGTGACGTCACAGAATGGATTGTGACGTCACAGAAGGGATTATGACATCACAGAATGGATTGTGACGCGAGGGGATTGTGACGTCACACTTTGGATTGTGACGTCACAGAATGCATTGTGACGTCACAGAATGGATTGTGGGGTGTCAGAATGGATTGTGACGTCACACTTGGGATTGTGACGTCACACTTTGGATTGTGACGTCACAGAACGCATTGTGACGTCACAGATTGTATTGTGGGGTGTCAGACTGGATTGTGACGTCACAGAATGTATTGTGACGTCACAGAAGGGATTGTGACATCATCGAATGGATTGTGACGCGAGGGGGTTGTGACGTCACACTTTGGATTGTGACGTCACAGAATGCATTGTGACGTCACAGAATGGATTGTGACGTCACACTTTGGATTGTGACGTCAAAGAATGTATTGTGACGTCACAGAATGCATTGTGACGTCACAGAATGGATTGTGGGGTGTCAGACTGGATTGTGACGTCACAGAATGCATTGTGACGTCACAGAATGGAATGTGATGTCACAGAATGGATTGTGACGCGAGGGGATTGTGACGTCATACTTTGCATTGTGACCTCACAGAATGCATTGTGACGTCACAGAATGGAATGTGACGTCACAGAATGGATTGTGACGTCACAGAATGCATCGTGACGTCACAGAAGGGATTGTGATGTCACAGAATGTATTGTGACATCATCGAATGGATTGTGACGCGAGGGGTTGTGACGCACAATGCATTGTGACGTCACAGAATGGATTGTGGGGTGTCAGACTGGATTGTGACGTCACAGAATGCATTTGTGACGTCACAGAATGTATTGTGACGTCACAGAAGGGATTGTGACATCACAGAATGGATTGTGACGCGAGGGGATTGTGACGTCACACTTTGGATTGTGACGTCACAGAATGGATTGTGACGTCGCAGAATGGATTGTGGGGTGTCAGAATGGATTGTGACGTCACACTTTGGATTGTGACCTCACAGAATGCATTGTGACGTCACAGAATGGATTGTGGGGTGTCAGACTGGATTGTGACGTCACAGAATGGATTGTGACGTCACAGAATGCATTGTGACGTCACAGAATGGAATGTGATGTCACAGAATGGATTGTGACGCGAGGGGATTGTGATGTCATACTTTGCATTGTGACCTCACAGAATGCATTGTGACGTCACAGAATGGATTGTGATGTCACAGAAGGGATTGTGACATCATCGAATGGATTGTGACTCGAGGGGGTTGTGACATCACACTTTGGATTGTGACGTCAGAGAATGTATTGTGACGTCACAGAATGCATTGTTGGGTGTCAGACTGGATTGTGACGTCACAGAATGCATTGTGACGTCACAGAAGGGATTGTGACGTCACAGAAGGGATTGTGACATCATCGAATGGATTGTGACGCGAGGGGTTGTGACGTCACACTTTGGATTGTGACGTCACAGAATGCATTGTGACGTCACAGAATGGATTGTGGGGTGTCAGAATGGATTGTAACGTCGCACTTTGGATTGTGACCTCACAGAATGCATTGTGACGTCACAGAATGATTTGTGGGGTGTCAGACTGCATTGTGACGTCACAGAATGCATTGTGACGTCATAACATGGATTGTGACGTCACAGAATGGATTGTGACGTCACAGAATGGATTGTGATGTCACAGAGGGGATTGTGACATCATCGAATGTATTGTGACGCGAGGGGTTTGTGACGTCACACTTTGGATTGTGATGTCACAGAATGGATTGTGACGTCGCAGAATGGATTGGTGGGTGTCAGACTGGATTGTGACGTCACAGAATGCATTGTGACTTCACAGAATGTATTGTGGAGTGTCAGAATGGATTGTGACGTCAAGAATGCATTTGTGACGTCACAGAATGTATTGTGACGTCACAGAATGCATTGTGACGTCATAGAATGGATTGTGACGTCACAGAAGGGATTGTGACGTCACAGAATGAATCGTGACGTCACACTTTGGATTGTGACGTCACAGAATGCATTGTGGGGTGTCAGACTGGATTGTGACGTCACAGAATGCATTTGTGACGTCACAGAAGGGATTGTGATGTCACAGAATGTATTGTGACATCATCGAATGGATTGTGACGCGAGGGGTTGTGACGCACAATGCATTGTGACGTCACAGAATGGATTGTGGGGTGTCAGACTGGATTGTGACGTCACAGAATGCATTTGTGACGTCACAGAATGTATTGTGACGTCACAGAAGGGATTGTGACATCACAGAATGGATTGTGATGCGAGGGGATTGTGACGTCACACTTTGGATTGTGACGTCACAGAATGGATTGTGATGTCGCAGAATGGATTGTGACTCGAGGTGATTGTGACGTCACACTCTGGATTGTGACGTCACAGAATGGATTGTGACGTCACAGAATGGATTGTGGTGTGTCAGAATGGATTGTGACGTCACACTTTGGATTGTGATGTCACAGAATGGATTGTGACGTCGCAGAATGGATTGGTGGGTGTCAGACTGGATTGTGACGTCACAGAATGGATTGTGACGTCACAGAAGGGATTGTGATGTCACAGAATGGATTGTGACATCATCGAATGGATTGTGACGCGAGGGGATTGTGACGTCACACTTTGGATTGTGACGTCGCAGAATGGATTGGTGGGTGTCAGACTGGATTGTCACGTCACAGAATCCATTGTGATGTCATAGCATGGATTGTGACGTCACAGAATGGATTGTGACGTCACAGAATGGATTTTGACGCGAGGGGATTGTGACGTCACACTTTGGATTGTGACGTCACAGAATGCATTGTGACGTCACAGAAGGGATTGTGATGTCACAGAAGTGATTGTGACATCACAGAATGGATTGTGATGCGAGGGGATTGTGATGTCACACTTTGGATTGTGACGTCAGAGAATGTATTGTGACGTCACAGAATGCATTGTTGGGTGTCAGACTGGATTCTGACGTCACAGAATGCATTGTGACGTCATGGAATGGATTGTGACGTCACAGAAGGGATTATGACATCACAGAATGGATTGTGACGCGAGGGGATTGTGACGTCACACTTTGGATTGTGACGTCACAGAATGGATTGTGACGTCGCAGAATGGATTGTGACTCGAGGTGATTGTGACATCACACTCTGGATTGTTACGTCACAGAATGCATTGTGACGTCACAGAATGGATTGTGATGTCACAGAAGGGATTGTGACATCATCGAATGTATTGTGACGCGAGGGGTTTGTGACGTCACACTTTGGATTGTGACATCAGAGAATGTATTGTGACGTCGCAGAATGGATTGGTGGGTGTCGGACTGGATTGTGACGTCACAGAATGGATTGTGACGTCACAGAATGGATTGTTACGTCACAGAATGGATTGTGACATCACAGAATGGATTGTGACGTCACAGAAGGGATTGTGACATCATCGAATGGATTGTGACGCGAGGGGATTTTGACGTCACAGAATGCATTGTGACGTCACAGAATGGATTGTGGGGTGTCAGACTGGATTGTGACGTCACAGAATGCATTGTGACGTCATAGAATGTATTGTGACGTCACAGAAGGGATTATGACATCACAGAATGGATTGTGACTCGAGGTGATTGTGACGTCACACTCTGGATTGTGACGTCACAGAATGGATTGTGACGTCACAGAATGGATTGTGGGGTGTCAGAATGGATTGTGACGTCACACTTTGGATTGTGACGTCACAGAATGCATTGTGACGTCACAGAATGGATTGTGACGTCACACTTTGGATTGTGACGTCACAGAATGCATTGTGACGTCACAGAATGTATTGTGACGTCACAGAAGGGATTGTGACATCATCGAATGGATTGTGACGCGAGGGGATTGTGACGTCACACTTTGGATTGTGACGTCACAGAATGGAATGTGACGTCACAGAATGGATTGTGACGCGAGGGGATTGTGACGTCACACTTTGCATTGTGACCTCACAGAATGCATTGTGACGTCACAGAATGGATTGTGGGGTGTCAGATTGGATTATGACGTCACAGAATCCATTGTGATGTCACAGAATGGATTGTGATGTCACAGAAGGGATTGTGACATCATCGAATGGATTGTTACTCGAGGGGGTTGTGACGTCACACTTTGGATTGTGACGTCAGGGAATGTATTGTGACGTCACAGAATGGATTGGTGGGTCTCAGACTGGATTGTGACGTCACAGAATGCATTGTGACGTCACAGAATGGAATGTGATGTCACAGAATGGATTGTGACGCGAGGGGATTGTGACGTCATACTTTGCATTGTGACCTCACAGAATGCATTGTGACGTCACAGAATGGAATGTGACGTCACAGAATGGATTGTGACGTCACAGAATGCATTGTGACGTCATAGAATGGATTGTGACGTCACAGAAGGGATTGTGACGTCACAGAATAAATTGTGACGTCACACTTTGGATTGTGACGTCACAGAATGCATTGTGACTTCACAGAATGTATTGTGGAGTGTCAGAATGGATTGTGACGTCAAGAATGCATTGTGACGTCACACTTTGGATTGTGACGTCACAGAATGCATTGTGACGTCATAGAATGGATTGTGACGTCACAGAAGGGATTGTGACGTCACAGAATGAATTGTGACGTCACACTTTGGATTGTGACGTCACAGAATGCATTGTGACTTCACAGAATGTATTGTGGAGTGTCAGAATGGATTGTGACGTCACAGAATGTATTGTGACGTCACAGAAGGGATTGTGACATCATCTAATGGATTGTGACGCGAGGGGATTGTGACGTCACACTTTGGATTGTGACGTCACAGAATGGATTGTGACGCGAGGGGATTGTGACGTCACACTTTGCATTGTGACCTCACAGAATGCATTGTGACGTCACAGAATGGATTGTGGGGTGTCAGATTGGATTGTGACGTCACAGAATCCATTGTGATGTCACAGAATGGATTGTGATGTCACAGAAGGGATTGTGACATCATCGAATGGATTGTGACTCGAGGGGGTTGTGACATCACACTTTGGATTGTGACGTCAGGGAATGTATTGTGACGTCACAGAATGGATTGGAGGGTCTCAAACTGGATTGTGACGTCACAGAATGCATTGTGACGTCACTGAAGGGATTGTGACGTCACAGAAGGGATTGTGACATCATCGAATGGATTGTGACTCGAGGGGATTGTGACGTCACACTTTGGATTGTGACGTCACAGAATGGATTGTGACGTCGCAGAATGGATTGTGACTCGAGGTGATTGTGACGTCACACTCTGGATTGTGACGTCACAGAATGGATTGTGACGTCACAGAATGGATTGTGGGGTGTCAGACTGGATTGTGACGTCACACTTTGGATTGTGATGTCACAGAATGGATTGTGACGTCGCAGAATGGATTGGTGGGTGTCAGACTGGATTGTCACGTCACAGAATCCATTGTGACGTCATAGCATGGATTGTGACGTCACAGAATGGATTGTGACGTCACAGAATGGATTTTGACGCGAGGGGATTGTGACGTCACACTTTGGATTGTGACGTCACAGAATGCATTGTGACGTCACAGAATGGATTGTGATGTCACAGAGGGGATTGTGACATCACAGAATGTATTGTGACGCGAGGGGTTTGAGATGTCACACTTTGGATTGTGACGTCAGAGATGTATTGTGACGTCACAGAATGCATTGTTGGGTGTCAGACTGGATTCTGACGTCACAGAATGCATTGTGACGTCATAGAATGGATTGTGACGTCACAGAAGGGATTGTGGGGTGTCAGAATGGATTGTGACGTCACACTTTGGATTGTGACGTCACAGAATGGATTTTGACGTCACAGAATGGATTGTGGGGTGTCAGACTGGATTGTGACGTCACAGAATGCTTTGTGACGTCACAGAATGGATTGTGGGGTGTCAGAATGCATTGTGACGTCACACTTTGGATTGTGACGTCACAGAATGCATTGTGACGTCACAGAATGGATTGTGACGTCACACTTTGGATTGTGACGTCACAGAATGCATTGTGACGTCACAGAATGTATTGTGACGTCACAGAAGGGATTGTGACATCATCTAATGGATTGTGACGCGAGGGGATTGTGACGTCACACTTTGGATTGTGACGTCACAGAATGGAATGTGACGTCACAGAATGGATTGTGACGCGAGGGGATTGTGACGTCACACTTTGCATTGTGACCTCACAGAATGCATTGTGACGTCACAGAATGGATTGTGGGGTGTCAGATTGGATTGTGACGTCACAGAATCCATTGTGATGTCACAGAATGGATTGTGATGTCACAGAAGGGATTGTGACATCACAGAATGGATTGTGATGCGAGGGGATTGTGACGTCACACTTTGGATTGTGACGTCACAGAATGGATTGTGACGTCGCAGAATGGATTGTGACTCGAGGTGATTGTGACGTCACACTCTGGATTGTGACGTCACAGAATGGATTGTGGGGTGTCAGACTGGATTGTGACGTCACAGAATGGATTGTGACGTCACAGAATGGATTGTGATGCGAGGGGATTGTGACGTCACACTTTGGATTGTGACGTCACAGAATGGATTGTGACGTCGCAGAATGGATTGTGACTCGAGGTGATTGTGACGTCACACTCTGGATTGTGACGTCACAGAATGGATTGTGGGGTGTCAGACTGGATTGTGACGTCACAGAATGGATTGTGACGTCACAGAATGGATTGTGACGTCACAGAAGGGATTATGACATCACAGAATGGATTGTGACGCGAGGGGATTGTGACGTCACACTTTGGATTGTGACCTCACAGAATGCATTGTGACGTCACAGAATGGATTGTGACGTCACACTTTGGATTGTGACGTCACAGAATGCATTGTGACGTCACAGAATGGATTGTGATGTCACAGAAGGGATTGTGACATCATCGAATGGATTGTGACGCGAGGGGATTGTGACGTCACACTTTGGATTGTGACGTCACAGAATGGAATGTGACGTCACAGAATGGATTGTGACGCGAGGGGATTGTGACGTCACACTTTGCATTGTGACCTCACAGAATGCATTGTGACGTCACAGAATGGATTGTGGGGTGTCAGATTGGATTGTGACGTCACAGAATCCATTGTGATGTCACAGAATGGATTGTGATGTCACAGAAGGGATTGTGACATCATCGAATGGATTGTGACGCGAGGGGGTTGTGACGTCACACTTTGGATTGTGACGTCAGGGAATGTATTGTGACGTCACAGAATGGATTGGTGGGTGTCAGACTGGATTGTGACGTCACAGAATGCATTGTGACGTCACTGAAGGGATTGTGACGTCACAGAAGGGATTGTGACATCATCGAATGGATTGTGACTCGAGGGGATTGTGACGTCACACTTTGGATTGTGACGTCAGAGAATGTATTGTGACGTCACAGAATGGATTGTGGGGTGCCAGACTGGATTGTGACGTCACAGAATGCATTTCTGACGTCACAGAATGTATTGTGACGTCACAGAAGGGATTGTGACATCACAGAATGGATTGTGATGCGAGGGCTTTGTGACGTCACACTTTGGATTGTGACGTCACAGAATGGATTGTGACGTCGCAGAATGGATTGTGACTCGAGGTGATTGTGACGTCACACTCTGGATTGTGACGTCACAGAATGGATTGTGGGGTGTCCGACTGGATTGTGACGTCACAGAATGTATTGTGACGTCACAGAATGGATTGTGATGTCACAGAAGGGATTGTGACATCATCGAATGGATTGTGACGCGAGGGGATTGTGACGTCACACTTTGGATTGTGACGTCACAGAATGCATTGTGACGTCACAGAATGGACTGTGGGGTGTCAGATTGGATTGTGATGTCACAGAATCCATTGTGATGTCACAGAATGGATTGTGATGTCACAGAAGGGATTGTGACATCATCGAATGGATTGTGACTCGAGGGGGTTGTGACATCACACTTTGGATTGTGACGTCAGAGAATGTATTGTGACGTCACAGAATGCATTGGTGGGTCTCAGACTGGATTGTGACGTCACAGAATGCATTGTGACGTCACAGAGGGGATTGTGACGTCACAGAAGGGATTGTGACATCATCGAATGGATTGTGACGCGAGGGGATCGTGACGTCACACTTTGGATTGTGACGTCACAGAATGCATTGTGACTTCACAGAATGTACTGTGGGGTGTCAGAATGGATTCTGACGTCACACTTGGGATTGTGACGTCACAGAATGTAATTGTGACGTCACAGAAGGGATTGTGACATCATCGAATGGATTGTGACGCGAGGGGATTGTGACGTCACACTTTGCATTGTGACGTCACACTTTGGATTGTGACGTCACAGAATGCATTGTGACGTCATAGAATGGATTGTGATGTCACACTTTGGATTGTGACGTCACAGAATGGATTGTGATGTCACAGAAGGGATTGTGACGTCACAGAATGGATTGTGATGTCACAGAATGGATTGTGATGTCACAGAAGGGATTGTGACATCATCGAATGGATTGTGACTCGAGGGGGTTGTGACATCACACTTTGGATTGTGACGTCAGGGAATGTATTGTGACGTCACAGAATGCATTGGTGGGTCTCAGACTGGATTGTGACGTCACAGAATGCATTGTGACGTCACAGAGGGGATTGTGACGTCACAGAAGGGATTGTGACGTCTCAGAATGGATTGTGACTCGAGGTGATTGTGACGTCACACTCTGGATTGTGACGTCACAGATTGGATTGTGGTGTGTCAGACTGGATTGTGACGTCACAGAATGTATTGTGACGTCACAGAATGGATTGTGATGTCACAGAAGGGATTGTGACGTCACAGAATGCATTGTGACGTCACAGAATGGATTGTGGGTTGTCAGAATGGATTGTGACGTCACACTTTGGATTGTGACCTCACAGAATGCATTGCGACCTCACAGAATGGATTGTGGGGTGTCAGACTGGATTGTGACGTCACAGAATGCATTGTGACGTCATAGCATGGATTGTGACGTCACAGAATGGATTGTGACGTCACAGAATGGATTGTGATGTCACAGAAGGGATTGTGACATCATCGAATGTATTGTGACGCGAGGGGTTTGTGATGTCACACTTTGGATTGTGACGTCACAGAATGGATTGTTGGGTGTCAGACTGGATTGTGACGTCACAGAAGGGATTACGACATCACAGAATGGATTGTGACGCGAGGGGGTTGTGACGTCACACTTTGGATTGTGACCTCACAGAATGCATTGTGACGTCATAGAATGGATTGTGACGTCACACTTTGGATTGTGACGTCACAGAATGCATTGTGACGTCACAGAATGGATTGTGGGGTGTCAGACTGGATTGCAACGTCAGAGAATGCATTGTGACGTCACAGAAGGGATTGTGACGTCACAGAATGGATTGTGATGTCACAGAATGGATTGTGACGTCACAGAAGGGATTGTGACATCATCGAATGGATTGTGACGCGAGGGGATTGTGACGTCACACTTTGGATTGTGACGTCACAGAATGGAATGTGACGTCACAGAATGGATTGTGACGCGAGGGGATTGTGACGTCACAGAATGCATTGTGACCTCACAGAATGGATTGTGGGGTGTCAGATTGGATTGTGACGTCACAGAATCCATTGTGACGTCATAGAATGGATTGTGATGTCACAGAGGGGATTGTGACATCATCGAATGTATTGTTACGCGAGGGGTTTGTGATGTCACACTTTGGATTGTGACGTCAGAGAATGTATTGTGACGTCACAGAATGCATTGTTGGGTGTCAGACTGGATTGTGACGTCACAGAATGCATTGTGACGTCATAGAATGGATTGTGACGTCACAGAAGGGATTATGACATCACAGAATGGATTGTGACACGAGGGGATTGTGACGTCACACTTTGGATTGTGACGTCACAGAATGCATTGTGACGTCACAGAATGGATTGTGGGGTGTCAGAATGGATTGTGACGTCACACTTTGCATTGTGACGTCATAGAATGGATTGTGACGTCACACAATGGATTGTGACGCGAGGGGATTGTGACGTCACACTTTGGATTGTGACCTCACAGAATGGATTGTGACGTCACAGAATGGATTGTGACTTCGCAGAATGGATTGGTGGGTGTCAGACTGGATTGTGACGTCACAGAATGCATTGTGACGTCATAGAATGGATTGTGATGTCACAGAAGGGATTGTGACATCACAGAATGGATTGTGACGCGAGGGGATTGTGACGTCACACTTTGGATTGTGACGTCACAGAATGCATTGTGACGTCACAGAATGGATTGTGGGGTGTCAGAATGGATTGTGACGTCACACTTGGGATTGTGACGTCACACTTTGGATTGTGACGTCGCAGAATGGATTGGTGGGTGTCAGACTGGATTGTCACGTCACAGAATCCATTGTGATGTCATAGCATGGATTGTGACGTCACAGAATGGATTGTGACGTCACAGAATGGATTTTGACGCGAGGGGATTGTGACGTCACACTTTGGATTGTGACGTCACAGAATGCATTGTGACGTCACAGAAGGGATTGTGATGTCACAGAAGTGATTGTGACATCACAGAATGGATTGTGATGCGAGGGGATTGTGACGTCACACTTTGGATTGTGACGTCAGAGAATGTATTGTGACGTCACAGAATGCATTGTTGGGTGTCAGACTGGATTCTGACGTCACAGAATGCATTGTGACGTCATGGAATGGATTGTGACGTCACAGAAGGGATTATGACATCACAGAATGGATTGTGACGCGAGGGGATTGTGACGTCACACTTTGGATTGTGACGTCACAGAATGGATTGTGACGTCGCAGAATGGATTGTGACTCGAGGTGATTGTGACATCACACTCTGGATTGTTACGTCACAGAATGGATTGTGACGTCACAGAATGGATTGTGATGTCACAGAAGGGATTGTGACATCATCGAATGTATTGTGACGCGAGGGGTTTGTGATGTCACACTTTGGATTGTGACATCAGAGAATGTATTGTGACGTCGCAGAATGGATTGGTGGGTGTCGGACTGGATTGTGACGTCACAGAATGGATTGTGACGTCACAGAATGGATTGTGACGTCACAGAAGGGATTGTGACATCATCGAATGGATTGTGACGCGAGGGGATTTTGACGTCACAGAATGCATTGTGACGTCACAGAATGGATTGTGGGGTGTCAGACTGGATTGTGACGTCACAGAATGCATTGTGACGTCATAGAATGTATTGTGACGTCACAGAAGGGATTATGACATCACAGAATGGATTGTGACTCGAGGTGATTGTGACGTCACACTCTGGATTGTGACGTCACAGAATGGATTGTGACGTCACAGAATGGATTGTGGGGTGTCAGAATGGATTGTGACGTCACACTTTGGATTGTGACGTCACAGAATGCATTGTGACGTCACAGAATGGATTGTGACGTCACACTTTGGATTGTGACGTCACAGAATGCATTGTGACGTCACAGAATGTATTGTGACGTCACAGAAGGGATTGTGACATCATCGAATGGATTGTGACGCGAGGGGATTGTGACGTCACACTTTGGATTGTGACGTCACAGAATGGAATGTGACGTCACAGAATGGATTGTGACGCGAGGGGATTGTGACGTCACACTTTGCATTGTGACCTCACAGAATGCATTGTGACGTCACAGAATGGATTGTGGGGTGTCAGATTGGATTATGACGTCACAGAATCCATTGTGATGTCACAGAATGGATTGTGATGTCACAGAAGGGATTGTGACATCATCGAATGGATTGTTACTCGAGGGGGTTGTGACGTCACACTTTGGATTGTGACGTCAGGGAATGTATTGTGACGTCACAGAATGGATTGGTGGGTCTCAGACTGGATTGTGATGTCACAGAATGCATTGTGACGTCACAGAATGGAATGTGATGTCACAGAATGGATTGTGACGCGAGGGGATTGTGACGTCATACTTTGCATTGTGACCTCACAGAATGCATTGTGACGTCACAGAATGGAATGTGACGTCACAGAATGGATTGTGACGTCACAGAATGCATTGTGACGTCACAGAATGGATTGTGACGTCACAGAAGGGATTGTGACATCATCGAATGTATTGTGACGCGAGGGGTTTGTGATGTCACACTTTGGATTGTGACGTCAGAGAATGTAATTGTGACGTCGCAGAATGGATTGGTGGGTGTCAGACTGGATTGTGACGTCACAGAATGCATTGTGACGTCATAGAATGGATTGTGACGTCACAGAAGGGATTGTGACGTCACAGAATGAATTGTGACGTCACACTTTGGATTGTGACGTCACAGAATGCATTGTGACTTCACAGAATGTATTGTGGAGTGTCAGAATGGATTGTGACGTCACAGAATGCATTGTGACGTCACAGAATGTATTGTGACGTCACAGAAGGGATTGTGACATCATCTAATGGATTGTGACGCGAGGGGATTGTGACGTCACACTTTGGATTGTGACGTCACAGAATGGAATGTGACGTCACAGAATGGATTGTGACGCGAGGGGATTGTGACGTCACACTTTGCATTGTGACCTCACAGAATGCATTGTGACGTCACAGAATGGATTGTGGGGTGTCAGATTGGATTGTGACGTCACAGAATCCATTGTGATGTCACAGAATGGATTGTGATGTCACAGAAGGGATTGTGACATCATCGAATGGATTGTGACTCGAGGGGGTTGTGACATCACACTTTGGATTGTGACGTCAGGGAATGTATTGTGACGTCACAGAATGGATTGGTGGGTCTCAGACTGGATTGTGACGTCACAGAATGCATTGTGACGTCACAGAAGGGATTGTGACTTCACAGAATGAATTGTGACGTCACACTTTGGATTGTGACGTCACAGAATGCATTGTGACTTCACAGAATGTATTGTGGAGTGTCAGAATGGATTGTGACGTCAAGAATGCATTGTGACGTCACACTTTGGATTGTGACGTCACAGAATGCATTGTGACGTCACAGAATGGATTGTGGGGTGTCAGACTGGATTGTGACGTCACAGAAGGGATTGTGACGTCACAGAAGGGATTGTGATGTCACAGAAGGGATTGTGACATCATCGAATGTATTGTGACGCGAGGGGTTTGTGATGTCACACTTTGGATTGTGACGTCAGAGAATGTAATTGTGACGTCACAGAATGCATTGTTGGGTGTCAGACTGGATTGTGACGTCACAGAATGCATTGTGACGTCACAGAAGTGATTGTGACATCACATAATGGATTGTGATGCGAGGGGATTGTGACGTCACACTTTGGATTGTGACGTCAGAGAATGTATTGTGACGTCACAGAATGCATTGTGACGTCACAGAATGGATTGGGGGTGTAAGAATGGATTGTGACGTCACACTTTGGATTGTGACGTCACAGAATGCATTTGTGACGTCACAGAATGGATTGTGGGGTGTCAGACTGGATTGTGATGTCACAGAATGCATTTGTGACGTCACAGAAGGGATTGTGATGTCACAGAATGGATTGTGACATCATCGAATGGATTGTGACTCGAGGGGTTGTGACGCACAATGCATTGTGACGTCACAGAATGGATTGTTGGGTGTCAGACTGGATTATGACGTCACAGAATGCATTTGTGACGTCACAGAATGTATTGTGACGTCACAGAAGGGATTGTGACATCACAGAATGGATTGTGATGCGAGGGGATTGTGACGTCACACTTTGGATTGTGACGTCACAGAATGGATTGTGACGTCGCAGAATGGATTGTGACTCGAGGTGATTGTGACGTCACACTCTGGATTGTGACGTCACAGAATGGATTGTGACGTCACAGAATGGATTGGCGGGTGTCGGACTGGATTGTGACGTCACAGAATGCATTGTGACGTCATAGAATGGATTGTGATGTCACAGAAGGGATTATGACATCACAGAATGGATTGTGACGCGAGGGGATTGTGACGTCACACTTTGGATTGTGACGTCACAGAATGCATTGTGACGTCACAGAATGGATTGTGGGGTGTCAGAATGGATTGTGACGTCACACTTTGGATTGTGACCTCACAGAATGCATTGCGACGTCACAGAATGGATTGTGGGGTGTCAGACTGGATTGTGACGTCACAGAATGTATTGTGACGTCATAGCATGGATTGTGACGTCACAGAATGGATTGTGACGTCACAGAGGGGATTGTGACATCATCGAATGTATTGTGACTCGAGGGGTTTGTGATGTCACACTTTGGATTGTGACGTCAGAGAATGTATTGTGACGTCACAGAATGCATTGTTGGGTGTCAGACTGGATTATGACGTCACAGAATGCATTGTGACGTCATAGAATGGATTGTGACGTCACACTTTGGATTATGACATCACAGAATGGATTGTGACGCGAGGGGATTGTGACGTCACACTTTGGATTGTGACGTCACAGAATGCATTGTGACGTCACAGAATGGATTGTGGGGTGTCAGAATGGATTGTGACGTCACACTTTGGAGTGTGACGTCACAGAATGGATTTTGACGTCACAGAATGGATTGTGGGGTGTCAGACTGGATTGTGACGTCACAGAATGCATTGTGACGTCACAGAATGTATTGTGACGTCACAGAAGGGATTGTGACATCATCGAATGGATTGTGACTCGAGGGGATTGTGACGTCACACTTTGGATTGTGACGTCACAGAATGGATTGTGACGCGAGGGGATTGTGACGTCATACTTTGCATTGTGACCTCACAGAATGCATTGTGACGTCACAGAATGGATTGTGGGGTGTCAGACTGGATTGTGACGTCACAGAATCCTTTGTGATTTCACAGAATGGATTGTGATGTCACAGAAGGGATTGTGACATCATCGAATGGATTGTGACGCGAAGGGGTTTGTGATGTCACACTTTGGATTGTGACGTCAGAGAATGTATTGTGACGTCACAGAATGCATTGTGGCGCGAGGGGATTGTGACGTCACACTTTGGATTGTGACGTCACAGAATGCATTGTGACGTCACAGAATGGATTGTGACGTCACAGAATGGATTGGGGGTGAAAGAATGGATTGTGACGTCACACTTTGGATTGTGACGTCACAGAATGTATTGTGACGTCACAGAATGGATTGTGGGGTGTCAGAATGGATTGTGACGTCACACTTTGGAGTGTGACGTCACAGAATGCATTGTGACGTCACAGAATGCATTGTGGTTTGTCAGAATGGATTGTGACGTCACAGAATGCATTGTGACGTCACACTTTGGATTGTGACGTCACAGAATGCATTGTGACGTCACAGAATGGACTGTGACGTCACACTTTGGATTGTGACGTCACAGAATTGTATTGTGACGTCACAGAATGCATTGTGACGTCACAGAATGGATTGTGGGGTGTCAGACTTGATTGTGACGTCACAGAATGCATTGTGACGTGTCAGAATGGATTGTGACGTCACACTTTGGATTGTGACGTCACAGAATGCATTGTGACGTCACAGAATGGATTGTGGGGTGTCAGAATGGATTGTGACGTCACACTTTGGATTGTGACGTCACAGAATGCATTGTGACGTCACAGAATGGATTGTGGGGTGTCAGACTGGATTGTGACGTCACAGAATGCATTGTGACCTCACAGAATGGATTGTGGGGTGTCAGAATGGATTGTGACGTCACACTTTGGAGTGTGACGTCACAGAATGGAATGTGACGTCACAGAATGCATTGTGGTTTGTCAGAATGGATTGTGACGTCACAGAATGCATTGTGACGTCACACTTTGGATTGTGGGGTGTCAGACTGGATTGTGACGTCACAGAATGCATTTGTGACGTCACAGAATGTATTGTGACGTCACAGAAGTGATTGTGACATCACAGAATGGATTGTGATGCGAGGGGATTGTGACGTCACACTTTGGATTGTGACGTCAGAGAATGGATTGTGACGTCACAGAATGCATTGTGACGTCACAGAATGGATTGGGGGTGTCAGACTGGATTGTGACATCACAGAATGCATTTTGACGTCACAGAAGGGATTGTGACGTCACAGAAGGGATTGTGACATCACAGAATGGATTGTGACGCGAGGGGATTGTGACGTCACACTTTGGATTGTGACCTCACAGAACGCATTGTGACGTCACATAATGGATTGTGGGGTGTCAGACTGGATTGTGACGTCACAGAATGCATTGTGACGTCACAGAATGGATTGTGGGGTGTCAGAATGGATTGTGACGTCACACTTTGGATTGTGACCTCACAGAATGCATTGTGACGTCACAGAATGGATTGTGGGGTGTCAGATTGGATTGTGACGTCACAGAATCCATTGTGATGTCACAGAATGGATTGTGATGTCACAGAAGGGATTGTGACATCATCGAATGGATTGTGACGCGAGGGGGTTGTGACATCACACTTTGGATTGTGACGTCAGAGAATGTATTGTGACGTCACATAATGCATTGGTGGGTCTCAGACTGGATTGTGACGTCACAGAATGCATTGTGACGTCACTGAAGGGATTGTGACGTCACAGAAGGGATTGTGACATCATCGAATGGATTGTGACGCGAGGGGATCGTGACGTCACACTTTGGATTGTGACGTCACAGAATGCATTGTGACGTCACAGAATGGATTGTGGGGTGTCAGACTGGATTGTGACGTCACAGAATGCATTTGTGACGTCACAGAATGTATTGTGACGTCACAGAAGGGATTGTGACATCACAGAATGGATTGTGACTCGAGGTGATTGTGACGTCACACTCTGGATTGTGACGTCACAGAATGGATTGTGGGGTGTCCGACTGGATTGTGACGTCACAGAAGGGATTGTGACGTCACAGAAGGGATTGTGATGTCACAGAAGGGATTGTGACATCACCGAATGTATTGTGACGCGAGGGGTTTGTGACGTCACACTTTGGATTGTGATGTCACAGAATGGATTGTGACTTCGCAGAATGGATTGGTGGGTGTCAGACTGGATTGTGACGTCACAGAATGCATTGTGACGTCATAGAATGGATTGTGATGTCACAGAAGGGATTGTGACATCACAGAATGGATTGTGACGCGAGGGGATTGTGACGTCACACTTTGGATTGTGACGTCACAGAATGCATTGTGACGTCACAGAATGGATTGTGGGGTGTCAGAATGGATTGTGACGTCACACTTGGGATTGTGACGTCACACTTTGGATTGTGACGTCACAGAATGCATTGTGACTTCACAGAATGGATTGTGGGGTGTCAGAATAGATTCAGACGTCACACTTGGGATTGTGACGTCACACTTTGGATTGTGACGTCACAGAACGCATTGTGACGTCACAGATTGTAGTGAGGGGTGTCAGACTGGATTGTGACGTCACAGAATGTATTGTGAGGTCACAGAAGGGATTGTGACATCATCGAATGTATTGTGACGCGAGGGGGTTGTGACGTCACACTTTGGATTGTGACGTCACAGAATGGATTGTGACGTCACACTTTGGATTGTGACGTCACACTTTGGATTGTGACGTCAAAGAATGTATTGTGACGTCACAGAATGCATTGTGACGTCACAGAATGGATTGTGGGGTGTCAGAATGGATTGTGACGTCACAGAATGCATTGTGACGTCACAGAATGGAATGTGATGTCACAGAATGGATTTTGACGCGAGGGGATTGTGACGTCACACTTTGGATTGTGACGTCACAGAATGCATTGTGACGTCACAGAAGGGATTGTGATGTCAGAGAAGGGATTGTGACATCATCGAATGGATTGTGACGCGAGGGGATTGTGACGTCACACTTTGGATTGTGACGTCACAGAATGCATTGTGACGTCACAGAATGGATTGTGGGGTGTCAGACTGGATTGTGACGTCACAGAATGCATTTGTGACGTCACAGAATGTATTGTGACGTCACAGAAGGGATTGTGACATCACAGAATGGATTGTGACGCGAGGGGATTGTGACGTCACACTTTGGATTGTGACGTCACAGAATGCATTGTGACGTCACAGAATGGATTGTGGGGTGTCAGAATGCATTGTGACGTCACACTTTGGATTGTGACGTCACATAATGCATTGTGACGTCACAGAAGGGATTGTGACGTCACACTTTGGATTGTGACGTCACAGAATGCATTGTGACGTCACAGAATGGATTGTGGGGTGTCAGACTGGATTGTGACGTCACAGAATGCATTGTGACGTCATAGAATGGATTGTGACGTCACAGAAGGGATTGTGACGTCACAGAATGGATTGTGGGGTGTCAGAATGGATTGTGACGTCACAGAATCCATTGTGACGTCACAGAATGGATTTTGACGCGAGGGGATTGTGACGTCACACTTTGGATTGAGACGTCACAGAATGGATTGTGACGTCACAGAATGGATTGTGACGCGAGGGGATTGTGACGTCACACTTTGGATTGTGACGTCACAGAATGGATTGTGACGTCGCAGAATGGATTGTGACTCGAGGTGATTGTGACATCACACTCTGGATTGTTACGTCACAGAATGCATTGTGACGTCACAGAATGGATTGTGATGTCACAGAAGGGATTGTGACATCATCGAATGTATTGTGACGCGAGGGGTTTGTGACGTCACACTTTGGATTGTGATGTCACAGAATGGATTGTGACGTCGCAGAATGGATTGGTGGGTGTCGGACTGGATTGTGACGTCACAGAATGCATTGTGACGTCATAGAATGGATTGTGATGTCACAGAAGGGATTATGACATCACAGAATGGATTGTGACGCGAGGGGATTGTGACGTCACACTTTGGATTGTGACGTCACAGAATGCATTGTGACGTCACAGAATGGATTGTGGGGTGTCAGAATGGATTGTGACGTCACACTTTGGATTGTGACCTCACAGAATGCATTGCGACGTCACAGAATGGATTGTGGGGTGTCAGACTGGATTGTGACGTCACAGAATGTATTGTGACGTCATAGCATGGATTGTGACGTCACAGAATGGATTGTGACGTCACAGAATGGATTGTGATGTCACAGAGGGGATTGTGACATCATCGAATGTATTGTGACGCGAGGGGTTTGTGACGTCACACTTTGGATTGTGATGTCACAGAATGGATTGTGACGTCGCAGAATGGATTGGTGGGTGTCAGACTGGATTGTGACGTCACAGAATGCATTGTGACGTCATAGAATTGATTGTGATGTCACAGAAGGGATTATGACATCACAGAATGTATTGTGACGCGAGGGGATCGTGACGTCACACTTTGGATTGTGACGTCACAGAATGCATTTGTGACGTCACAGAATGTATTGTGACGTCACAGAATGGATTGTGACGTCACAGAAGGGATTGTGGGGTGTCAGACTGGATTGTCACGTCACAGAATCCATTGTGACGTCATAGCATGGATTGTGACGTCACAGAATGGATTGTGACGTCACACTTTGGATTGTGACGTCACAGAATGCATTGTGACGTCACAGAATGGATTTTGACACGAGGGGGTTGTGACGTCACACTTTGGATTGTGACCTCACAGAATGCATTGTGACGTCACAGAATGGATTGTGATGTCACAGAAGGGATTGTGACATCATCGAATGTATTGTGACGCGAGGGGTTTGTGATGTCACACTTTGGATTGTGACATCAGAGAATGTATTGTGACGTCACAGAATGCATTGGTGGGTGTCAGACTGGATTGTGACGTCACAGAATGGATTGTGACGTCACAGAATGGATTGTGACGTCACAGAAGGGATTGTGACATCATCGAATGGATTGTGACGCGAGGGGATTGTGACGTCACAGAATGCATTGTGACGTCACAGAATGGATTGTGGGGTGTCAGACTGGATTGTCACGTCACAGAATCCATTGTGACGTCATAGCATGGATTGTGACGTCACAGAATGGATTGTGACGTCACACTTTGGATTGTGACGTCACAGAATGCATTGTGACGTCACAGAATGGATTGTGGGGTGTCAGAATGGATTGTGACGTCACACTTTGGATTGTGACGTCACAGAATGTATTTTGACGTCACAGAATGGATTGTGGGGTGTCAGAATGGATTGTGACGTCACACTTTGAATTGTGACGTCACAGAATGCATTGTGACGTCACAGAATGGATTGTGACGTCACACTTTGGATTGTGACGTCACAGAATGCATTGTGACGTCACAGAATGTATTGTGACGTCACAGAAGGGATTGTGACATCATCGAATGGATTGTGACGCGAGGGGGTTGTGACGTCACACTTTGGATTGTGACCTCACAGAATGCATTTTGAAGTCACAGAATGGATTGTGGGGTGTCAGATTGGATTGTGACGTCACAGAATCCATTGTGATGTCACAGAATGGATTGTGATGTCACAGAAGGGATTGTGACATCATCGAATGGATTGTGACTCGAGGGGGTTGTGACATCAAACTTTGGATTGTGACGTCAGAGAATGTATTGTGACGTCACATAATGCATTGGTGGGTCTCAGACTGGATTGTGACGTCACAGAATGCATTGTGACGTCACTGAAGGGATTGTGACGTCACAGAAGGGATTGTGACATCATCGAATGGATTGTGACGCGAGGGGATCATGACGTCACACTTTGGATTGTGACGTCACAGAATGCATTGTGACGTCACAGAATGGATTGTGGGGTGTCAGACTGGATTGTGACGTCACAGAATGCATTGTGACGTCACACTTTGGATTGTGACGTCACAGAAGGGATTGTGACGTCACAGAATGGATTGTGACGTCACAGAGTGCATTGTGACGTCACAGAATGGATTGTGGGTTGTCAGACTTGATTGTGACGTCACAGAATGCATTGTGACGTCACAGAAGGGATTGTGACGTCACAGAAGGGATTATGATGCGAGGGGATTGTGACGTCCAACTTTGGATTGTGACGTCACAGAATGGATTGTGACGTCGCAGAATGGATTGTGACATCATCGAATGGATTGTGACGCGAGGGGATTGTGACGTCACACTTTGGATTGTGACCGCACAGAATGGATTGTGACGTCACAGAATGGATTGTGGGGTGTCAGACTGGATTGTGACGTCACAGAATGCATTTGTGACGTCACAGAAGGGATTGTGATGTCACAGAATGGATTGTGACATCATCGAATGGATTGTGACGCGAGGGGTTGTGACGCACAATGCATTGTGACGTCACAGAATGGATTGTGGGGTGTCAGACTGGATTGTGACGTCACAGAATGCATTTGTGACGTCACAGAATGTATTGTGACGGCACAGAAGGGATTGTGACGTCACAGAATGGATTGTGGGGTGTCAGAATGGATTGTGACGTCACAGAATCCATTGTGACGTCATAGCATGGATTGTGACGTCACAGAATGGAATGTGGGGTGTCAGACTGGATTGTGACGTCACAGAATGTATTGTGACGTCATAGCATGGATTGTGACGTCACAGAATGGATTGTGACGTCACAGAATGGATTGTGATGTCACAGAGGGGATTGTGACATCATCGAATGTATTGTGACGCGAGGGGTTTGTGACGTCACACTCTGGATTGTGATGTCACAGAATGGATTGTGACGTCGCAGAATGGATTGGTGGGTGTCGGACTGGATTGTGACGTCACAGAATGCATTGTGACGTCATAGAATGGATTGTGATGTCACAGAAGGGATTATGACATCACAGAATGGATTGTGACGCGAGGAGATGGTGACGTCACACTTTGGATTGTGACGTCACAGAATGCATTGTGACGTCACAGAATGGATTGTGGGGTGTCAGAATGGATTGTGACGTCACACTTTGGATTGTGACCTCACAGAATGCATTGCGACGTCACAGAATGGATTGTGGGGTGTCAGACTGGATTGTGACGTCACAGAATGTATTGTGACGTCATAGCATGGATTGTGACGTCACAGAATGGATTGTGATGTCACAGAATGGATTGTGATGTCACAGAGGGGATTGTGACATCATCGAATGTATTGTGACGCGAGGGGTTTGTGACGTCACACTTTGGATTGTGATGTCACAGAATGGATTGTGACGTCACAGAATGGATTGGTGGGTGTCAGACTGGATTGTGACGTCACAGAATGCATTGTGACGTCATAGAATGGATTGTGATGTCACAGAAGGGATTATGACATCACAGAATGGATTGTGACGCGAGGGGATCGTGACGTCACACTTTGGATTGTGACGTCACAGAATGCATTGTGACGTCACACTTTGGATTGTGACGTCACAGAATGGATTGTGACGTCACAGAATGGATTGTGACTCGAGGTGATTGTGACGTCACACTCTGGATTGTGACGTCACAGAATGCATTGTGACGTCACAGAATGGATTGTGGGGTGTCAGAATGGATTGTGACGTCACACTTTGGATTGTGACGTCACAGAATGCATTGTGACGTCACAGAATGCATTGGGGGTGTAAGAATGGATTGTGACGTCACACTTTGGATTGTGACGTCAGGGAATGTATTGTGACGTCACAGAATGGATTGGAGGGTCTCAAACTGGATTGTGACGTCACAGAATGCATTGTGACGTCACTGAAGGGATTGTGACGTCACAGAAGGGATTGTGACATCATCGAATGGATTGTGACTCGAGGGGATTGTGACGTCACACTTTGGATTGTGACGTCACAGAATGGATTGTGACGTCACAGAATGGATTGTGGGGTGTCAGAATGGATTGTGACGTCACACTTTGGATTGTGATGTCACAGAATGGATTGTGACGTCGCAGAATGGATTGGTGGGTGTCAGACTGGATTGTCACGTCACAGAATCCATTGTGACGTCATAGCATGGATTGTGACGTCACAGAATGGATTGTGACGTCACAGAACGGATTTTGACGCGAGGGGATTGTGACGTCACACTTTGGATTGTGACGTCACAGAATGCATTGTGACGTCACAGAAGGGATTGTGATGTCACAGAAGGGATTGTGACATCATCGAATGGATTGTGACGCGAGGGGATTGTGACGTCACACTTTGGATTGTGACCTCACAGAATGCATTGTGACGTCACAGAATGGATTGTGGGGTGTCAGACTGGATTGTGACGTCACAGAATGCATTTGTGACGTCACAGAATGTATCGTGACGTCACAGAAGTGATTGTGACATCACAGAATGGATTGTGATGCGAGGGGATTGTGACGTCACACTTTGGATTGTGACGTCAGAGAATGTATTGTGACGTCACAGAATGCATTGTTGGGTGTCAGACTGGATTCTGACGTCACAGAATGCATTGTGACGTCATGGAATGGATTGTGACGTCACAGAAGGGATTATGACATCACAGAATGGATTGTGACGCGAGGGGATTGTGACGTCACACTTTGGATTGTGACGTCACAGAATGGATTGTGACGTCGCAGAATGGATTGTGACTCGAGGTGATTGTGACGTCACACTCTGGATTGTGACGTCACAGAATGGATTGTGGGGTGTCAGACTGGATTGTGACGTCACAGAATGGATTGTGACGTCACAGAATGGATTGTGACGTCACAGAAGGGATTATGACATCACAGAATGGATTGTGACGCGAGGGGATTGTGACGTCACACTTTGGATTGTGACGTCACAGAATGCATTGTGACGTCACAGAATGGATTGTGGGGTGTCAGAATGGATTGTGACGTCACACTTGGGATTGTGACGTCACACTTTGGATTGTGACGTCACAGAACGCATTGTGACGTCACAGATTGTATTGTGGGGTGTCAGACTGGATTGTGACGTCACAGAATGTATTGTGACGTCACAGAAGGGATTGTGACATCATCGAATGGATTGTGACGCGAGGGGGTTGTGACGTCACACTTTGGATTGTGACGTCACAGAATGCATTGTGACGTCACAGAATGGATTGTGACGTCACACTTTGGATTGTGACGTCAAAGAATGTATTGTGACGTCACAGAATGCATTGTGACGTCACAGAATGGATTGTGGGGTGTCAGACTGGATTGTGACGTCACAGAATGCATTGTGACGTCACAGAATGGAATGTGATGTCACAGAATGGATTGTGACGCGAGGGGATTGTGACGTCATACTTTGCATTGTGACCTCACAGAATGCATTGTGACGTCACAGAATGGAATGTGACGTCACAGAATGGATTGTGACGTCACAGAATGCATCGTGACGTCACAGAAGGGATTGTGATGTCACAGAATGTATTGTGACATCATCGAATGGATTGTGACGCGAGGGGTTGTGACGCACAATGCATTGTGACGTCACAGAATGGATTGTGGGGTGTCAGACTGGATTGTGACGTCACAGAATGCATTTGTGACGTCACAGAATGTATTGTGACGTCACAGAAGGGATTGTGACATCACAGAATGGATTGTGACGCGAGGGGATTGTGACGTCACACTTTGGATTGTGACGTCACAGAATGGATTGTGACGTCGCAGAATGGATTGTGGGGTGTCAGAATGGATTGTGACGTCACACTTTGGATTGTGACCTCACAGAATGCATTGTGACGTCACAGAATGGATTGTGGGGTGTCAGACTGGATTGTGACGTCACAGAATGGATTGTGACGTCACAGAATGCATTGTGACGTCACAGAATGGAATGTGATGTCACAGAATGGATTGTGACGCGAGGGGATTGTGATGTCATACTTTGCATTGTGACCTCACAGAATGCATTGTGACGTCACAGAATGGATTGTGATGTCACAGAAGGGATTGTGACATCATCGAATGGATTGTGACTCGAGGGGGTTGTGACATCACACTTTGGATTGTGACGTCAGAGAATGTATTGTGACGTCACAGAATGCATTGTTGGGTGTCAGACTGGATTGTGACGTCACAGAATGCATTGTGACGTCACAGAAGGGATTGTGACGTCACAGAAGGGATTGTGACATCATCGAATGGATTGTGACGCGAGGGGTTGTGACGTCACACTTTGGATTGTGACGTCACAGAATGCATTGTGACGTCACAGAATGGATTGTGGGGTGTCAGAATGGATTGTAACGTCGCACTTTGGATTGTGACCTCACAGAATGCATTGTGACGTCACAGAATGATTTGTGGGGTGTCAGACTGCATTGTGACGTCACAGAATGCATTGTGACGTCATAACATGGATTGTGACGTCACAGAATGGATTGTGACGTCACAGAATGGATTGTGATGTCACAGAGGGGATTGTGACATCATCGAATGTATTGTGACGCGAGGGGTTTGTGACGTCACACTTTGGATTGTGATGTCACAGAATGGATTGTGACGTCGCAGAATGGATTGGTGGGTGTCAGACTGGATTGTGACGTCACAGAATGCATTGTGACTTCACAGAATGTATTGTGGAGTGTCAGAATGGATTGTGACGTCAAGAATGCATTTGTGACGTCACAGAATGTATTGTGACGTCACAGAATGCATTGTGACGTCATAGAATGGATTGTGACGTCACAGAAGGGATTGTGACGTCACAGAATGAATCGTGACGTCACACTTTGGATTGTGACGTCACAGAATGCATTGTGGGGTGTCAGACTGGATTGTGACGTCACAGAATGCATTTGTGACGTCACAGAAGGGATTGTGACGTCACAGAAGGGATTGTGACATCATCGAATGGATTGTGACGCGAGGGGTTGTGACGCACAATGCATTGTGACGTCACAGAATGGATTGTGGGGTGTCAGACTGGATTGTGACGTCACAGAATGCATTTGTGACGTCACAGAATGTATTGTGACGTCACAGAAGGGATTGTGACATCACAGAATGGATTGTGATGCGAGGGGATTGTGACGTCACACTTTGGATTGTGACGTCACAGAATGGATTGTGATGTCGCAGAATGGATTGTGACTCGAGGTGATTGTGACGTCACACTCTGGATTGTGACGTCACAGAATGGATTGTGACGTCACAGAATGGATTGTGGTGTGTCAGAATGGATTGTGACGTCACACTTTGGATTGTGATGTCACAGAATGGATTGTGACGTCGCAGAATGGATTGGTGGGTGTCAGACTGGATTGTCACGTCACAGAATCCATTGTGATGTCATAGCATGGATTGTGACGTCACAGAATGGATTGTGACGTCACAGAATGGATTGTGACGTCACACTTTGGATTGTGACGTCACAGAATGCATTGTGACGTCACAGAATGGATTTTGACACGAGGGGGTTGTGACGTCACACTTTGGATTGTGACCTCACAGAATGCATTGTGACGTCACAGAATGGATTGTGATGTCACAGAAGGGATTGTGACATCATCGAATGTATTGTGACGCGAGGGGTTTGTGATGTCACACTTTGGATTGTGACATCAGAGAATGTATTGTGACGTCACAGAATGCATTGGTGGGTGTCAGACTGGATTGTGACGTCACAGAATGGATTGTGACGTCACAGAATGGATTGTGACGTCACAGAAGGGATTGTGACATCATCGAATGGATTGTGACGCGAGGGGATTGTGACGTCACAGAATGCATTGTGACGTCACAGAATGGATTGTGGGGTGTCAGACTGGATTGTCACGTCACAGAATCCATTGTGACGTCATAGCATGGATTGTGACGTCACAGAATGGATTGTGACGTCACACTTTGGATTGTGACGTCACAGAATGCATTGTGACGTCACAGAATGGATTGTGGGGTGTCAGAATGGATTGTGACGTCACACTTTGGATTGTGACGTCACAGAATGTATTTTGACGTCACAGAATGGATTGTGGGGTGTCAGAATGGATTGTGACGTCACACTTTGAATTGTGACGTCACAGAATGCATTGTGACGTCACAGAATGGATTGTGACGTCACACTTTGGATTGTGACGTCACAGAATGCATTGTGACGTCACAGAATGTATTGTGACGTCACAGAAGGGATTGTGACATCATCGAATGGATTGTGACGCGAGGGGGTTGTGACGTCACACTTTGGATTGTGACCTCACAGAATGCATTTTGAAGTCACAGAATGGATTGTGGGGTGTCAGATTGGATTGTGACGTCACAGAATCCATTGTGATGTCACAGAATGGATTGTGATGTCACAGAAGGGATTGTGACATCATCGAATGGATTGTGACTCGAGGGGGTTGTGACATCAAACTTTGGATTGTGACGTCAGAGAATGTATTGTGACGTCACATAATGCATTGGTGGGTCTCAGACTGGATTGTGACGTCACAGAATGCATTGTGACGTCACTGAAGGGATTGTGACGTCACAGAAGGGATTGTGACATCATCGAATGGATTGTGACGCGAGGGGATCATGACGTCACACTTTGGATTGTGACGTCACAGAATGCATTGTGACGTCACAGAATGGATTGTGGGGTGTCAGACTGGATTGTGACGTCACAGAATGCATTGTGACGTCACACTTTGGATTGTGACGTCACAGAAGGGATTGTGACGTCACAGAATGGATTGTGACGTCACAGAGTGCATTGTGACGTCACAGAATGGATTGTGGGTTGTCAGACTTGATTGTGACGTCACAGAATGCATTGTGACGTCACAGAAGGGATTGTGACGTCACAGAAGGGATTATGATGCGAGGGGATTGTGACGTCCAACTTTGGATTGTGACGTCACAGAATGGATTGTGACGTCGCAGAATGGATTGTGACATCATCGAATGGATTGTGACGCGAGGGGATTGTGACGTCACACTTTGGATTGTGACCGCACAGAATGGATTGTGACGTCACAGAATGGATTGTGGGGTGTCAGACTGGATTGTGACGTCACAGAATGCATTTGTGACGTCACAGAAGGGATTGTGATGTCACAGAATGGATTGTGACATCATCGAATGGATTGTGACGCGAGGGGTTGTGACGCACAATGCATTGTGACGTCACAGAATGGATTGTGGGGTGTCAGACTGGATTGTGACGTCACAGAATGCATTTGTGACGTCACAGAATGTATTGTGACGGCACAGAAGGGATTGTGACGTCACAGAATGGATTGTGGGGTGTCAGAATGGATTGTGACGTCACAGAATCCATTGTGACGTCATAGCATGGATTGTGACGTCACAGAATGGAATGTGGGGTGTCAGACTGGATTGTGACGTCACAGAATGTATTGTGACGTCATAGCATGGATTGTGACGTCACAGAATGGATTGTGACGTCACAGAATGGATTGTGATGTCACAGAGGGGATTGTGACATCATCGAATGTATTGTGACGCGAGGGGTTTGTGACGTCACACTCTGGATTGTGATGTCACAGAATGGATTGTGACGTCGCAGAATGGATTGGTGGGTGTCGGACTGGATTGTGACGTCACAGAATGCATTGTGACGTCATAGAATGGATTGTGATGTCACAGAAGGGATTATGACATCACAGAATGGATTGTGACGCGAGGAGATGGTGACGTCACACTTTGGATTGTGACGTCACAGAATGCATTGTGACGTCACAGAATGGATTGTGGGGTGTCAGAATGGATTGTGACGTCACACTTTGGATTGTGACCTCACAGAATGCATTGCGACGTCACAGAATGGATTGTGGGGTGTCAGACTGGATTGTGACGTCACAGAATGTATTGTGACGTCATAGCATGGATTGTGACGTCACAGAATGGATTGTGATGTCACAGAATGGATTGTGATGTCACAGAGGGGATTGTGACATCATCGAATGTATTGTGACGCGAGGGGTTTGTGACGTCACACTTTGGATTGTGATGTCACAGAATGGATTGTGACGTCACAGAATGGATTGGTGGGTGTCAGACTGGATTGTGACGTCACAGAATGCATTGTGACGTCATAGAATGGATTGTGATGTCACAGAAGGGATTATGACATCACAGAATGGATTGTGACGCGAGGGGATCGTGACGTCACACTTTGGATTGTGACGTCACAGAATGCATTGTGACGTCACACTTTGGATTGTGACGTCACAGAATGGATTGTGACGTCACAGAATGGATTGTGACTCGAGGTGATTGTGACGTCACACTCTGGATTGTGACGTCACAGAATGCATTGTGACGTCACAGAATGGATTGTGGGGTGTCAGAATGGATTGTGACGTCACACTTTGGATTGTGACGTCACAGAATGCATTGTGACGTCACAGAATGCATTGGGGGTGTAAGAATGGATTGTGACGTCACACTTTGGATTGTGACGTCAGGGAATGTATTGTGACGTCACAGAATGGATTGGAGGGTCTCAAACTGGATTGTGACGTCACAGAATGCATTGTGACGTCACTGAAGGGATTGTGACGTCACAGAAGGGATTGTGACATCATCGAATGGATTGTGACTCGAGGGGATTGTGACGTCACACTTTGGATTGTGACGTCACAGAATGGATTGTGACGTCACAGAATGGATTGTGGGGTGTCAGAATGGATTGTGACGTCACACTTTGGATTGTGATGTCACAGAATGGATTGTGACGTCGCAGAATGGATTGGTGGGTGTCAGACTGGATTGTCACGTCACAGAATCCATTGTGACGTCATAGCATGGATTGTGACGTCACAGAATGGATTGTGACGTCACAGAACGGATTTTGACGCGAGGGGATTGTGACGTCACACTTTGGATTGTGACGTCACAGAATGCATTGTGACGTCACAGAAGGGATTGTGATGTCACAGAAGGGATTGTGACATCATCGAATGGATTGTGACGCGAGGGGATTGTGACGTCACACTTTGGATTGTGACCTCACAGAATGCATTGTGACGTCACAGAATGGATTGTGGGGTGTCAGACTGGATTGTGACGTCACAGAATGCATTTGTGACGTCACAGAATGTATCGTGACGTCACAGAAGTGATTGTGACATCACAGAATGGATTGTGATGCGAGGGGATTGTGACGTCACACTTTGGATTGTGACGTCAGAGAATGTATTGTGACGTCACAGAATGCATTGTTGGGTGTCAGACTGGATTCTGACGTCACAGAATGCATTGTGACGTCATGGAATGGATTGTGACGTCACAGAAGGGATTATGACATCACAGAATGGATTGTGACGCGAGGGGATTGTGACGTCACACTTTGGATTGTGACGTCACAGAATGGATTGTGACGTCGCAGAATGGATTGTGACTCGAGGTGATTGTGACGTCACACTCTGGATTGTGACGTCACAGAATGGATTGTGGGGTGTCAGACTGGATTGTGACGTCACAGAATGGATTGTGACGTCACAGAATGGATTGTGACGTCACAGAAGGGATTATGACATCACAGAATGGATTGTGACGCGAGGGGATTGTGACGTCACACTTTGGATTGTGACGTCACAGAATGCATTGTGACGTCACAGAATGGATTGTGGGGTGTCAGAATGGATTGTGACGTCACACTTGGGATTGTGACGTCACACTTTGGATTGTGACGTCACAGAACGCATTGTGACGTCACAGATTGTATTGTGGGGTGTCAGACTGGATTGTGACGTCACAGAATGTATTGTGACGTCACAGAAGGGATTGTGACATCATCGAATGGATTGTGACGCGAGGGGGTTGTGACGTCACACTTTGGATTGTGACGTCACAGAATGCATTGTGACGTCACAGAATGGATTGTGACGTCACACTTTGGATTGTGACGTCAAAGAATGTATTGTGACGTCACAGAATGCATTGTGACGTCACAGAATGGATTGTGGGGTGTCAGACTGGATTGTGACGTCACAGAATGCATTGTGACGTCACAGAATGGAATGTGATGTCACAGAATGGATTGTGACGCGAGGGGATTGTGACGTCATACTTTGCATTGTGACCTCACAGAATGCATTGTGACGTCACAGAATGGAATGTGACGTCACAGAATGGATTGTGACGTCACAGAATGCATCGTGACGTCACAGAAGGGATTGTGATGTCACAGAATGTATTGTGACATCATCGAATGGATTGTGACGCGAGGGGTTGTGACGCACAATGCATTGTGACGTCACAGAATGGATTGTGGGGTGTCAGACTGGATTGTGACGTCACAGAATGCATTTGTGACGTCACAGAATGTATTGTGACGTCACAGAAGGGATTGTGACATCACAGAATGGATTGTGACGCGAGGGGATTGTGACGTCACACTTTGGATTGTGACGTCACAGAATGGATTGTGACGTCGCAGAATGGATTGTGGGGTGTCAGAATGGATTGTGACGTCACACTTTGGATTGTGACCTCACAGAATGCATTGTGACGTCACAGAATGGATTGTGGGGTGTCAGACTGGATTGTGACGTCACAGAATGGATTGTGACGTCACAGAATGCATTGTGACGTCACAGAATGGAATGTGATGTCACAGAATGGATTGTGACGCGAGGGGATTGTGATGTCATACTTTGCATTGTGACCTCACAGAATGCATTGTGACGTCACAGAATGGATTGTGATGTCACAGAAGGGATTGTGACATCATCGAATGGATTGTGACTCGAGGGGGTTGTGACATCACACTTTGGATTGTGACGTCAGAGAATGTATTGTGACGTCACAGAATGCATTGTTGGGTGTCAGACTGGATTGTGACGTCACAGAATGCATTGTGACGTCACAGAAGGGATTGTGACGTCACAGAAGGGATTGTGACATCATCGAATGGATTGTGACGCGAGGGGTTGTGACGTCACACTTTGGATTGTGACGTCACAGAATGCATTGTGACGTCACAGAATGGATTGTGGGGTGTCAGAATGGATTGTAACGTCGCACTTTGGATTGTGACCTCACAGAATGCATTGTGACGTCACAGAATGATTTGTGGGGTGTCAGACTGCATTGTGACGTCACAGAATGCATTGTGACGTCATAACATGGATTGTGACGTCACAGAATGGATTGTGACGTCACAGAATGGATTGTGATGTCACAGAGGGGATTGTGACATCATCGAATGTATTGTGACGCGAGGGGTTTGTGACGTCACACTTTGGATTGTGATGTCACAGAATGGATTGTGACGTCGCAGAATGGATTGGTGGGTGTCAGACTGGATTGTGACGTCACAGAATGCATTGTGACTTCACAGAATGTATTGTGGAGTGTCAGAATGGATTGTGACGTCAAGAATGCATTTGTGACGTCACAGAATGTATTGTGACGTCACAGAATGCATTGTGACGTCATAGAATGGATTGTGACGTCACAGAAGGGATTGTGACGTCACAGAATGAATCGTGACGTCACACTTTGGATTGTGACGTCACAGAATGCATTGTGGGGTGTCAGACTGGATTGTGACGTCACAGAATGCATTTGTGACGTCACAGAAGGGATTGTGACGTCACAGAAGGGATTGTGACATCATCGAATGGATTGTGACGCGAGGGGTTGTGACGCACAATGCATTGTGACGTCACAGAATGGATTGTGGGGTGTCAGACTGGATTGTGACGTCACAGAATGCATTTGTGACGTCACAGAATGTATTGTGACGTCACAGAAGGGATTGTGACATCACAGAATGGATTGTGATGCGAGGGGATTGTGACGTCACACTTTGGATTGTGACGTCACAGAATGGATTGTGATGTCGCAGAATGGATTGTGACTCGAGGTGATTGTGACGTCACACTCTGGATTGTGACGTCACAGAATGGATTGTGACGTCACAGAATGGATTGTGGTGTGTCAGAATGGATTGTGACGTCACACTTTGGATTGTGATGTCACAGAATGGATTGTGACGTCGCAGAATGGATTGGTGGGTGTCAGACTGGATTGTCACGTCACAGAATCCATTGTGATGTCATAGCATGGATTGTGACGTCACAGAATGGATTGTGACGTCACAGAATGGATTTTGACGCGAGGGGATTGTGACGTCACACTTTGGATTGTGACGTCACAGAATGCATTGTGACGTCACAGAAGGGATTGTGATGTCACAGAAGTGATTGTGACATCACAGAATGGATTGTGATGCGAGGGGATTGTGACGTCACACTTTGGATTGTGACGTCAGAGAATGTATTGTGACGTCACAGAATGCATTGTTGGGTGTCAGACTGGATTCTGACGTCACAGAATGCATTGTGACGTCATGGAATGGATTGTGACGTCACAGAAGGGATTATGACATCACAGAATGGATTGTGACGCGAGGGGATTGTGACGTCACACTTTGGATTGTGACGTCACAGAATGGATTGTGACGTCGCAGAATGGATTGTGACTCGAGGTGATTGTGACATCACACTCTGGATTGTTACGTCACAGAATGCATTGTGACGTCACAGAATGGATTGTGATGTCACAGAAGGGATTGTGACATCATCGAATGTATTGTGACGCGAGGGGTTTGTGACGTCACACTTTGGATTGTGACATCAGAGAATGTATTGTGACGTCGCAGAATGGATTGGTGGGTGTCGGACTGGATTGTGACGTCACAGAATGGATTGTGACGTCACAGAATGGATTGTTACGTCACAGAATGGATTGTGACATCACAGAATGGATTGTGACGTCACAGAAGGGATTGTGACATCATCGAATGGATTGTGACGCGAGGGGATTTTGACGTCACAGAATGCATTGTGACGTCACAGAATGGATTGTGGGGTGTCAGACTGGATTGTGACGTCACAGAATGCATTGTGACGTCATAGAATGTATTGTGACGTCACAGAAGGGATTATGACATCACAGAATGGATTGTGACTCGAGGTGATTGTGACGTCACACTCTGGATTGTGACGTCACAGAATGGATTGTGACGTCACAGAATGGATTGTGGGGTGTCAGAATGGATTGTGACGTCACACTTTGGATTGTGACGTCACAGAATGCATTGTGACGTCACAGAATGGATTGTGACGTCACACTTTGGATTGTGACGTCACAGAATGCATTGTGACGTCACAGAATGTATTGTGACGTCACAGAAGGGATTGTGACATCATCGAATGGATTGTGACGCGAGGGGATTGTGACGTCACACTTTGGATTGTGACGTCACAGAATGGAATGTGACGTCACACTTTGGATTGTGACGCGAGGGGATTGTGACGTCACACTTTGCATTGTGACCTCACAGAATGCATTGTGACGTCACAGAATGGATTGTGGGGTGTCAGATTGGATTATGACGTCACAGAATCCATTGTGATGTCACAGAATGGATTGTGATGTCACAGAAGGGATTGTGACATCATCGAATGGATTGTTACTCGAGGGGGTTGTGACGTCACACTTTGGATTGTGACGTCAGGGAATGTATTGTGACGTCACAGAATGGATTGGTGGGTCTCAGACTGGATTGTGACGTCACAGAATGCATTGTGACGTCACAGAATGGAATGTGATGTCACAGAATGGATTGTGACGCGAGGGGATTGTGACGTCATACTTTGCATTGTGACCTCACAGAATGCATTGTGACGTCACAGAATGGAATGTGACGTCACAGAATGGATTGTGACGTCACAGAATGCATTGTGACGTCATAGAATGGATTGTGACGTCACAGAAGGGATTGTGACGTCACAGAATAAATTGTGACGTCACACTTTGGATTGTGACGTCACAGAATGCATTGTGACTTCACAGAATGTATTGTGGAGTGTCAGAATGGATTGTGACGTCAAGAATGCATTGTGACGTCACACTTTGGATTGTGACGTCACAGAATGCATTGTGACGTCATAGAATGGATTGTGACGTCACAGAAGGGATTGTGACGTCACAGAATGAATTGTGACGTCACACTTTGGATTGTGACGTCACAGAATGCATTGTGACTTCACAGAATGTATTGTGGAGTGTCAGAATGGATTGTGACGTCACAGAATGTATTGTGACGTCACAGAAGGGATTGTGACATCATCTAATGGATTGTGACGCGAGGGGATTGTGACGTCACACTTTGGATTGTGACGTCACAGAATGGATTGTGACGCGAGGGGATTGTGACGTCACACTTTGCATTGTGACCTCACAGAATGCATTGTGACGTCACAGAATGGATTGTGGGGTGTCAGATTGGATTGTGACGTCACAGAATCCATTGTGATGTCACAGAATGGATTGTGATGTCACAGAAGGGATTGTGACATCATCGAATGGATTGTGACTCGAGGGGGTTGTGACATCACACTTTGGATTGTGACGTCAGGGAATGTATTGTGACGTCACAGAATGGATTGGAGGGTCTCAAACTGGATTGTGACGTCACAGAATGCATTGTGACGTCACTGAAGGGATTGTGACGTCACAGAAGGGATTGTGACATCATCGAATGGATTGTGACTCGAGGGGATTGTGACGTCACACTTTGGATTGTGACGTCACAGAATGGATTGTGACGTCGCAGAATGGATTGTGACTCGAGGTGATTGTGACGTCACACTCTGGATTGTGACGTCACAGAATGGATTGTGACGTCACAGAATGGATTGTGGGGTGTCAGACTGGATTGTGACGTCACACTTTGGATTGTGATGTCACAGAATGGATTGTGACGTCGCAGAATGGATTGGTGGGTGTCAGACTGGATTGTCACGTCACAGAATCCATTGTGACGTCATAGCATGGATTGTGACGTCACAGAATGGATTGTGACGTCACAGAATGGATTTTGACGCGAGGGGATTGTGACGTCACACTTTGGATTGTGACGTCACAGAATGCATTGTGACGTCACAGAATGGATTGTGATGTCACAGAGGGGATTGTGACATCACAGAATGTATTGTGACGCGAGGGGTTTGTGATGTCACACTTTGGATTGTGACGTCAGAGATGTATTGTGACGTCACAGAATGCATTGTTGGGTGTCAGACTGGATTCTGACGTCACAGAATGCATTGTGACGTCATAGAATGGATTGTGACGTCACAGAAGGGATTGTGGGGTGTCAGAATGGATTGTGACGTCACACTTTGGATTGTGACGTCACAGAATGGATTTTGACGTCACAGAATGGATTGTGGGGTGTCAGACTGGATTGTGACGTCACAGAATGCTTTGTGACGTCACAGAATGGATTGTGGGGTGTCAGAATGCATTGTGACGTCACACTTTGGATTGTGACGTCACAGAATGCATTGTGACGTCACAGAATGGATTGTGACGTCACACTTTGGATTGTGACGTCACAGAATGCATTGTGACGTCACAGAATGTATTGTGACGTCACAGAAGGGATTGTGACATCATCTAATGGATTGTGACGCGAGGGGATTGTGACGTCACACTTTGGATTGTGACGTCACAGAATGGAATGTGACGTCACAGAATGGATTGTGACGCGAGGGGATTGTGACGTCACACTTTGCATTGTGACCTCACAGAATGCATTGTGACGTCACAGAATGGATTGTGGGGTGTCAGATTGGATTGTGACGTCACAGAATCCATTGTGATGTCACAGAATGGATTGTGATGTCACAGAAGGGATTGTGACATCACAGAATGGATTGTGATGCGAGGGGATTGTGACGTCACACTTTGGATTGTGACGTCACAGAATGGATTGTGACGTCGCAGAATGGATTGTGACTCGAGGTGATTGTGACGTCACACTCTGGATTGTGACGTCACAGAATGGATTGTGGGGTGTCAGACTGGATTGTGACGTCACAGAATGGATTGTGACGTCACAGAATGGATTGTGACGTCACAGAAGGGATTATGACATCACAGAATGGATTGTGACGCGAGGGGATTGTGACGTCACACTTTGGATTGTGACCTCACAGAATGCATTGTGACGTCACAGAATGGATTGTGGGGTGTCAGATTGGATTGTGACGTCACAGAATCCATTGTGATGTCACAGAATGGATTGTGATGTCACAGAAGGGATTGTGACATCATCGAATGGATTGTGACTCGAGGGGGTTGTGACATCACACTTTGGATTGTGACGTCAGGGAATGTATTGTGACGTCACAGAATGGATTGGTGGGTGTCAGACTGGATTGTGACGTCACAGAATGCATTGGTGGGTCTCAGACTGGATTGTGACGTCACAGAATGCATTGTGACGTCACAGAGGGGATTGTGACGTCACAGAAGGGATTGTGACATCATCGAATGGATTGTGACGCGAGGGGATCGTGACGTCACACTTTGGATTGTGACGTCACAGAATGCATTGTGACTTCACAGAATGTACTGTGGGGTGTCAGAATGGATTCTGACGTCACACTTGGGATTGTGACGTCACAGAATGTAATTGTGACGTCACAGAAGGGATTGTGACATCATCGAATGGATTGTGACGCGAGGGGATTGTGACGTCACACTTTGCATTGTGACGTCACACTTTGGATTGTGACGTCACAGAATGCATTGTGACGTCATAGAATGGATTGTGATGTCACACTTTGGATTGTGACGTCACAGAATGGATTGTGATGTCACAGAAGGGATTGTGACGTCACAGAATGGATTGTGATGTCACAGAATGGATTGTGATGTCACAGAAGGGATTGTGACATCATCGAATGGATTGTGACTCGAGGGGGTTGTGACATCACACTTTGGATTGTGACGTCAGGGAATGTATTGTGACGTCACAGAATGCATTGGTGGGTCTCGGACTGGATTGTGACGTCACAGAATGCATTGTGACGTCACAGAGGGGATTGTGACGTCACAGAAGGGATTGTGACGTCTCAGAATGGATTGTGACTCGAGGTGATTGTGACGTCACACTCTGGATTGTGACGTCACAGATTGGATTGTGGTGTGTCAGACTGGATTGTGACGTCACAGAATGTATTGTGACGTCACAGAATGGATTGTGATGTCACAGAAGGGATTGTGACGTCACAGAATGCATTGTGACGTCACAGAATGGATTGTGGGGTGTCAGAATGGATTGTGACGTCACACTTTGGATTGTGACCTCACAGAATGCATTGCGACCTCACAGAATGGATTGTGGGGTGTCAGACTGGATTGTGACGTCACAGAATGCATTGTGACGTCATAGCATGGATTGTGACGTCACAGAATGGATTGTGACGTCACAGAATGGATTGTGATGTCACAGAAGGGATTGTGACATCATCGAATGTATTGTGACGCGAGGGGTTTGTGATGTCACACTTTGGATTGTGACGTCAGAGAATGTATTGTGACGTCACAGAATGGATTGTTGGGTGTCAGACTGGATTGTGACGTCACAGAATGCATTGTGACGTCATAGAATGGATTGTGACGTCACAGAAGGGATTACGACATCACAGAATGGATTGTGACGCGAGGGGGTTGTGACGTCACACTTTGGATTGTGACCTCACAGAATGCATTGTGACGTCATAGAATGGATTGTGACGTCACACTTTGGATTGTGACGTCACAGAATGCATTGTGACGTCACAGAATGGATTGTGGGGTGTCAGACTGGATTGCAACGTCAGAGAATGCATTGTGACGTCACAGAAGGGATTGTGACGTCACAGAAGGGATTGTGACATCATCGAATGGATTGTGACGCGAGGGGATTGTGACGTCACACTTTGGATTGTGACGTCACAGAATGGAATGTGACGTCACAGAATGGATTGTGACGCGAGGGGATTGTGACGTCACAGAATGCATTGTGACCTCACAGAATGGATTGTGGGGTGTCAGATTGGATTGTGACGTCACAGAATCCATTGTGATGTCATAGAATGGATTGTGATGTCACAGAAGGGATTGTGACATCATCGAATGGATTGTGACGCGAGGGGATTGTGACGTCACACTTTGGATTGTGACGTCACAGAATGCATTGTGACGTCACAGAATGGATTGTGGGGTGTCAGACTGGATTGTGACGTCACAGAATGCATTTGTGACGTCACAGAATGTATTGTGACGTCACAGAATGGATTGTGACGTCACAGAATGGATTGTGATGTCACAGAGGGGATTGTGACATCATCGAATGTATTGTTACGCGAGGGGTTTGTGATGTCACACTTTGGATTGTGACGTCAGAGAATGTATTGTGACGTCACAGAATGGACTGTGGGGTGTCAGATTGGATTGTGATGTCACAGAATCCATTGTGATGTCACAGAATGGATTGTGATGTCACAGAAGGGATTGTGACATCATCGAATGGATTGTGACTCGAGGGGGTTGTGACATCACACTTTGGATTGTGACGTCAGAGAATGTATTGTGACGTCACAGAATGCATTGTTGGGTGTCAGACTGGATTGTGACGTCACAGAATGCATTGTGACGTCACAGAAGGGATTGTGACGTCACAGAAGGGATTGTGACATCATCGAATGGATTGTGACGCGAGGGGATTGTGACGTCACACTTTGGATTGTGACGTCACAGAATGCATTGTGACGTCACAGAATGGATTGTGGGGTGTCAGACTGGATTGTGACGTCACAGAATGCATTGTGACGTCATAGCATGGATTGTGACGTCACAGAATGGATTGTGACGTCACAGAATGGATTGTGATGTCACAGAGGGGATTGTGACATCATCGAATGTATTGTGACGCGAGGGGTTTGTGATGTCACACTTTGGATTGTGACGTCAGAGAATGCATTGTTGGGTGTCAGACTGGATTCTGACGTCACAGAATGCATTGTGACGTCATAGAATGGATTTTGACGTCACAGAATGGATTGTGACGTCACACTTTGGATTGTGACGTCACAGAATGTATTGTGACGTCACAGAATGCATTGTGACATCACAGAATGGATTGTGGGATGTCAGACTGGATTGTGACGTCACAGAATGCATTGTGACGTCACAGAATGGATTGTGGGGTGTCAGAATGGATTGTGACGTCACACTTTGGATTGTGACGTCACAGAATGCATTGTGACGTCACAGAATGGATTGTGACGTCACACTTTGGATTGTGACGTCACAGAATGCATTGTGACGTCACAGAATGTATTGTGACGTCACAGAAGGGATTGTGACATCATCTAATGGATTGTGACGCGAGGGGATTGTGACGTCACACTTTGGATTGTGACGTCACAGAATGGAATGTGACGTCACAGAATGGATTGTGACGCGAGGGGATTGTGACGTCACACTTTGCATTGTGACCTCACAGAATGCATTGTGACGTCACAGAATGGATTGTGGGGTGTCAGATTGGATTGTGACGTCACACTTTGGATTGTGACGTCACAGAATGGATTTTGACGTCACAGAATGGATTGTGACGTCACACTTTGGATTGTGACGTCACAGAATGTATTGTGACGTCACAGAATGCATTGTGACATCACAGAATGGATTGTGGGGTGTCAGACTGGATTGTGACGTCACAGAATGCATTGTGACGTCACAGAATGTATTGTGACGTCACAGAAGGGATTGTGACATCATCGAATGGATTGTGACGCGAGGGGATTGTGACGTCACACTTTGGATTGTGACGTCACAGAATGGATTGTGACGCGAGGGGATTGTGACGTCATACTTTGCATTGTGACCTCACAGAATGCATTGTGACGTCACAGAATGGATTGTGGGGTGTCAGACTGGATTGTGACGTCACAGAATCCTTTGTGATTTCACAGAATGGATTGTGATGTCACAGAAGGGATTGTGACATCATCGAATGGATTGTGACGCGAAGGGGTTTGTGATGTCACACTTTGGATTGTGACGTCAGAGAATGTATTGTGACGTCACAGAATGCATTGTGGCGCGAGGGGATTGTGACGTCACACTTTGGATTGTGACGTCACAGAATGCATTGTGACGTCACAGAATGGATTGTGACGTCACAGAATGGATTGGGGGTGAAAGAATGGATTGTGACGTCACACTTTGGATTGTGACGTCACAGAATGTATTGTGACGTCACAGAATGGATTGTGGGGTGTCAGAATGGATTGTGACGTCACACTTTGGAGTGTGACGTCACAGAATGCATTGTGACGTCACAGAATGCATTGTGGTTTGTCAGAATGTATTGTGACGTCACAGAATGCATTGTGACGTCACACTTTGGATTGTGACGTCACAGAATGCATTGTGACGTCACAGAATGGACTGTGACGTCACACTTTGGATTGTGACGTCACAGAATTGTATTGTGACGTCACAGAATGCATTGTGACGTCACAGAATGGATTGTGGGGTGTCAGACTTGATTGTGACGTCACAGAATGCATTGTGACGTGTCAGAATGGATTGTGACGTCACACTTTGGATTGTGACGTCACAGAATGCATTGTGACGTCACAGAATGGATTGTGGGGTGTCAGAATGGATTGTGACGTCACACTTTGGATTGTGACGTCACAGAATGCATTGTGACGTCACAGAATGGATTGTGGGGTGTCAGACTGGATTGTGACGTCACAGAATGCATTGTGACCTCACAGAATGGATTGTGGGGTGTCAGAATGGATTGTGACGTCACACTTTGGAGTGTGACGTCACAGAATGGAATGTGACGTCACAGAATGCATTGTGGTTTGTCAGAATGGATTGTGACGTCACAGAATGCATTGTGACGTCACACTTTGGATTGTGGGGTGTCAGACTGGATTGTGACGTCACAGAATGCATTTGTGACGTCACAGAATGTATTGTGACGTCACAGAAGTGATTGTGACATCACAGAATGGATTGTGATGCGAGGGGATTGTGACGTCACACTTTGGATTGTGACGTCAGAGAATGGATTGTGACGTCACAGAATGCATTGTGACGTCACAGAATGGATTGGGGGTGTCAGACTGGATTGTGACATCACAGAATGCATTTTGACGTCACAGAAGGGATTGTGACGTCACAGAAGGGATTGTGACATCACAGAATGGATTGTGACGCGAGGGGATTGTGACGTCACACTTTGGATTGTGACCTCACAGAACGCATTGTGACGTCACATAATGGATTGTGGGGTGTCAGACTGGATTGTGACGTCACAGAATGCATTGTGACGTCACAGAATGGATTGTGGGGTGTCAGAATGGATTGTGACGTCACACTTTGGATTGTGACCTCACAGAATGCATTGTGACGTCACAGAATGGATTGTGGGGTGTCAGATTGGATTGTGACGTCACAGAATCCATTGTGATGTCACAGAATGGATTGTGATGTCACAGAAGGGATTGTGACATCATCGAATGGATTGTGACGCGAGGGGGTTGTGACATCACACTTTGGATTGTGACGTCAGAGAATGTATTGTGACGTCACATAATGCATTGGTGGGTCTCAGACTGGATTGTGACGTCACAGAATGCATTGTGACGTCACTGAAGGGATTGTGACGTCACAGAAGGGATTGTGACATCATCGAATGGATTGTGACGCGAGGGGATCGTGACGTCACACTTTGGATTGTGACGTCACAGAATGCATTGTGACGTCACAGAATGGATTGTGGGGTGTCAGACTGGATTGTGACGTCACAGAATGCATTTGTGACGTCACAGAATGTATTGTGACGTCACAGAAGGGATTGTGACATCACAGAATGGATTGTGACTCGAGGTGATTGTGACGTCACACTCTGGATTGTGACGTCACAGAATGGATTGTGGGGTGTCCGACTGGATTGTGACGTCACAGAATGTATTGTGACGTCACAGAATGGATTGTGATGTCACAGAAGGGATTGTGACATCACCGAATGTATTGTGACGCGAGGGGTTTGTGACGTCACACTTTGGATTGTGATGTCACAGAATGGATTGTGACTTCGCAGAATGGATTGGTGGGTGTCAGACTGGATTGTGACGTCACAGAATGCATTGTGACGTCATAGAATGGATTGTGATGTCACAGAAGGGATTGTGACATCACAGAATGGATTGTGACGCGAGGGGATTGTGACGTCACACTTTGGATTGTGACGTCACAGAATGCATTGTGACGTCACAGAATGGATTGTGGGGTGTCAGAATGGATTGTGACGTCACACTTGGGATTGTGACGTCACACTTTGGATTGTGACGTCACAGAATGCATTGTGACTTCACAGAATGGATTGTGGGGTGTCAGAATAGATTCAGACGTCACACTTGGGATTGTGACGTCACACTTTGGATTGTGACGTCACAGAACGCATTGTGACGTCACAGAATGGATTGTGAGGTCACAGAAGGGATTGTGACATCATCGAATGTATTGTGACGCGAGGGGGTTGTGACGTCACACTTTGGATTGTGACGTCACAGAATGGATTGTGACGTCACACTTTGGATTGTGACGTCACACTTTGGATTGTGACGTCAAAGAATGTATTGTGACGTCACAGAATGCATTGTGACGTCACAGAATGGATTGTGGGGTGTCAGAATGGATTGTGACGTCACAGAATGCATTGTGACGTCACAGAATGGAATGTGATGTCACAGAATGGATTGTGACGCGAGGGGATTGTGACGTCACACTTTGGATTGTGACGTCACAGAATGGATTGTGATGTCGCAGAATGGATTGTGACTCGAGGTGATTGTGACGTCACACTCTGGATTGTGACGTCACAGAATGGAATGTGACGTCACAGAATGGATTGTGGTGTGTCAGAATGGATTGTGACGTCACACTTTGGATTGTGATGTCACAGAATGGATTGTGACGTCGCAGAATGGATTGGTGGGTGTCAGACTGGATTGTCACGTCACAGAATCCATTGTGATGTCATAGCATGGATTGTGACGTCACAGAATGGATTGTGACGTCACAGAATGGATTTTGACGCGAGGGGATTGTGACGTCACACTTTGGATTGTGACGTCACAGAATGCATTGTGACGTCACAGAAGGGATTGTGATGTCACAGAAGTGATTGTGACATCACAGAATGGATTGTGATGCGAGGGGATTGTGACGTCACACTTTGGATTGTGACGTCAGAGAATGTATTGTGACGTCACAGAATGCATTGTTGGGTGTCAGACTGGATTCTGACGTCACAGAATGCATTGTGACGTCATGGAATGGATTGTGACGTCACAGAAGGGATTATGACATCACAGAATGGATTGTGACGCGAGGGGATTGTGACGTCACACTTTGGATTGTGACGTCACAGAATGGATTGTGACGTCGCAGAATGGATTGTGACTCGAGGTGATTGTGACATCACACTCTGGATTGTTACGTCACAGAATGCATTGTGACGTCACAGAATGGATTGTGATGTCACAGAAGGGATTGTGACATCATCGAATGTATTGTGACGCGAGGGGTTTGTGATGTCACACTTTGGATTGTGACATCAGAGAATGTATTGTGACGTCGCAGAATGGATTGGTGGGTGTCGGACTGGATTGTGACGTCACAGAATGGATTGTGACGTCACAGAATGGATTGTGACGTCACAGAATGGATTGTGACATCACAGAATGGATTGTGACGTCACAGAAGGGATTGTGACATCATCGAATGGATTGTGACGCGAGGGGATTTTGACGTCACAGAATGCATTGTGACGTCACAGAATGGATTGTGGGGTGTCAGACTGGATTGTGACGTCACAGAATGCATTGTGACGTCATAGAATGTATTGTGACGTCACAGAAGGGATTATGACATCACAGAATGGATTGTGACTCGAGGTGATTGTGACGTCACACTCTGGATTGTGACGTCACAGAATGGATTGTGACGTCACAGAATGGATTGTGGGGTGTCAGAATGGATTGTGACGTCACACTTTGGATTGTGACGTCACAGAATGCATTGTGACGTCACAGAATGGATTGTGACGTCACACTTTGGATTGTGACGTCACAGAATGCATTGTGACGTCACAGAATGTATTGTGACGTCACAGAAGGGATTGTGACATCATCGAATGGATTGTGACGCGAGGCGATTGTGACGTCACACTTTGGATTGTGACGTCACAGAATGGAATGTGACGTCACAGAATGGATTGTGACGCGAGGGGATTGTGACGTCACACTTTGCATTGTGACCTCACAGAATGCATTGTGACGTCACAGAATGGATTGTGGGGTGTCAGATTGGATTATGACGTCACAGAATCCATTGTGATGTCACAGAATGGATTGTGATGTCACAGAAGGGATTGTGACATCATCGAATGGATTGTTACTCGAGGGGGTTGTGACGTCACACTTTGGATTGTGACGTCAGGGAATGTATTGTGACGTCACAGAATGGATTGGTGGGTCTCAGACTGGATTGTGACGTCACAGAATGCATTGTGACGTCACAGAATGGAATGTGATGTCACAGAATGGATTGTGACGCGAGGGGATTGTGACGTCATACTTTGCATTGTGACCTCACAGAATGCATTGTGACGTCACAGAATGGAATGTGACGTCACAGAATGGATTGTGACGTCACAGAATGCATTGTGACGTCACAGAATGGATTGTGACGTCACAGAAGGGATTGTGACATCATCGAATGTATTGTGACGCGAGGGGTTTGTGACGTCACACTTTGGATTGTGACGTCAGAGAATGTAATTGTGACGTCGCAGAATGGATTGGTGGGTGTCAGACTGGATTGTGACGTCACAGAATGCATTGTGACGTCATAGAATGGATTGTGACGTCACAGAAGGGATTGTGACGTCACAGAATGAATTGTGACGTCACACTTTGGATTGTGACGTCACAGAATGCATTGTGACTTCACAGAATGTATTGTGGAGTTTCAGAATGGATTGTGACGTCACAGAATGCATTGTGACGTCACAGAATGTATTGTGACGTCACAGAAGGGATTGTGACATCATCTAATGGATTGTGACGCGAGGGGATTGTGACGTCACACTTTGGATTGTGACGTCACAGAATGGAATGTGACGTCACAGAATGGATTGTGACGCGAGGGGATTGTGACGTCACACTTTGCATTGTGACCTCACAGAATGCATTGTGACGTCACAGAATGGATTGTGGGGTGTCAGATTGGATTGTGACGTCACAGAATCCATTGTGATGTCACAGAATGGATTGTGATGTCACAGAAGGGATTGTGACATCATCGAATGGATTGTGACTCGAGGGGGTTGTGACATCACACTTTGGATTGTGACGTCAGGGAATGTATTGTGACGTCACAGAATGGATTGGTGGGTCTCAGACTGGATTGTGACGTCACAGAATGCATTGTGACGTCACAGAAGGGATTGTGACTTCACAGAATGAATTGTGACGTCACACTTTGGATTGTGACGTCACAGAATGCATTGTGACTTCACAGAATGTATTGTGGAGTGTCAGAATGGATTGTGACGTCAAGAATGCATTGTGACGTCACACTTTGGATTGTGACGTCACAGAATGCATTGTGACGTCACAGAATGGATTGTGGGGTGTCAGACTGGATTGTGACGTCACAGAAGGGATTGTGACGTCACAGAAGGGATTGTGATGTCACAGAAGGGATTGTGACATCATCGAATGTATTGTGACGCGAGGGGTTTGTGATGTCACACTTTGGATTGTGACGTCAGAGAATGTAATTGTGACGTCACAGAATGCATTGTTGGGTGTCAGACTGGATTGTGACGTCACAGAATGCATTGTGACGTCACAGAAGTGATTGTGACATCACATAATGGATTGTGATGCGAGGGGATTGTGACGTCACACTTTGGATTGTGACGTCAGAGAATGTATTGTGACGTCACAGAATGCATTGTGACGTCACAGAATGGATTGGGGGTGTAAGAATGGATTGTGACGTCACACTTTGGATTGTGACGTCACAGAATGCATTTGTGACGTCACAGAATGGATTGTGGGGTGTCAGACTGGATTGTGATGTCACAGAATGCATTTGTGACGTCACAGAAGGGATTGTGATGTCACAGAATGGATTGTGACATCATCGAATGGATTGTGACTCGAGGGGTTGTGACGCACAATGCATTGTGACGTCACAGAATGGATTGTGGAGTGTCAGACTGGATTGTGACGTCACAGAATGCATTTGTGACGTCACAGAATGTATTGTGACGTCACAGAAGGGATTGTGACATCACAGAATGGATTGTGATGCGAGGGGATTGTGACGTCACACTTTGGATTGTGACGTCACAGAATGGATTGTGACGTCGCAGAATGGATTGTGACTCGAGGTGATTGTGACGTCACACTCTGGATTGTGACGTCACAGAATGGATTGTGACGTCACAGAATGGATTGGTGGGTGTCGGACTGGATTGTGACGTCACAGAATGCATTGTGACGTCATAGAATGGATTGTGATGTCACAGAAGGGATTATGACATCACAGAATGGATTGTGACGCGAGGGGATTGTGACGTCACACTTTGGATTGTGACGTCACAGAATGCATTGTGACGTCACAGAATGGATTGTGGGGTGTCAGAATGGATTGTGACGTCACACTTTGGATTGTGACCTCACAGAATGCATTGCGACGTCACAGAATGGATTGTGGGGTGTCAGACTGGATTGTGACGTCACAGAATGTATTGTGACGTCATAGCATGGATTGTGACGTCACAGAATGGATTGTGACGTCACAGAGGGGATTGTGACATCATCGAATGTATTGTGACTCGAGGGGTTTGTGATGTCACACTTTGGATTGTGACGTCAGAGAATGTATTGTGACGTCACAGAATGCATTGTTGGGTGTCAGACTGGATTATGACGTCACAGAATGCATTGTGACGTCATAGAATGGATTGTGACGTCACACTTTGGATTATGACATCACAGAATGGATTGTGACGCGAGGGGATTGTGACGTCACACTTTGGATTGTGACGTCACAGAATGCATTGTGACGTCACAGAATGGATTGTGGGGTGTCAGAATGGATTGTGACGTCACACTTTGGATTGTGACGTCACAGAATGGATTTTGACGTCACAGAATGGATTGTGGGGTGTCAGACTGGATTGTGACGTCACAGAATGCATTGTGACGTCACAGAATGTATTGTGACGTCACAGAAGGGATTGTGACATCATCGAATGGATTGTGACGCGAGGGGATTGTGACGTCACACTTTGGATTGTGACGTCACAGAATGGATTGTGACGTCACAGAAGGGATTGTGACGTCACAGAATGGATTGTGACGTCACACTTTGGATTGTGACGTCACAGAATGTATTGTGACGTCACAGAATGCATTGTGACGTCACAGAATGGATTGTGGGGTGTCAGACTGGATTGTGACGTCACAGAATGCATTTGTGACGTCACAGAATGTATTGTGACGTCACAGAAGGGATTGTGACATCACAGAATGGATTGTGACGCGAGGGGATTGTGACGTCACACTTTGGATTGTGACGTCACAGAATGCATTGTGACGTCACAGAATGGATGGTGGGCTGTCAGACTAGATTGTGACGTCACAGAATCCATTGTGACGTCACAGAATGTATTGTGATGTCACAGAATGGATTGAGACATCATCGAATGGATTGTGTCGCGAGGGGGTTGTGACGTCAAACTTTGGATTGTGACGTCACAGAAGGCATTGTGACGTCACAGAATGGATTGTGACGTCACAGAAAGCATTGGTGGGTGTCAGACTGGATTGTGACGTCACACTTTGGATTATGACGTCACAGAATGCATTGTGACGTCACAGAATGGATTGTGGGGTGTCAGAATGGATTGTGACGTCACACTTTGGATTGTGACGTCACAGAATGCATTGTGACGTCACAGAATGCATTGTGACGTCACAGAATGGATTGTGATGTCACAGAAGGGATTGTGGGCTGTCAGACTGGATTGTGACGTCACACTTTGGATTGTGACGTCACAGAATGGATTGTGATGTCACAGAAGGGATTGTGACATCACAGAATGGATTGTGTCGCGAGGGGGTTGTGACGTCAAACTTTGGATTGTGACGTCACAGAATGTATTGTGACGTCACAGAATGCATTGGTGGGTGTCAGACTGGATTGTGACGTCACAGAATGCATTGTGACGTCACAGAAGGGATTGTGATGTCACAGAAGGGATTGTGACATCACAGAATGGATTGTGACGCGAGGGGATTGTGACGTCACACTTTGGATTGTGACGTCACAGAATGCATTGTGACGTCACAGAATGGATTGTGGGGTGTCAGAATGGATTGTGACGTCACACTTTGGATTGTGACGTCACAGAATGCATGGTGACGTCACAGAATGGATTGTGGGGTGTCAGAATGGATTCTGACGTCACACTTTGGATTGTGACGTCACACTTTGGATTGTGACGTCAGAGAATGGATTGTGGGGTGTCAGACTGGATTGTGACGTCACAGAATGCATTTGTGACGTCACAGAATGTATTGTGACGTCACAGAAGGGATTGTGACATCACAATTTATTGTGATGCGAGGGGATTGTGAAGTCACACTTTGGATTGTGACGTCACAGAATGGATTGTGACGTCACAGAATGGATTGTGTGCTGTCAGACTGGATTGTGACGTCACAGAATGCATTGTGACGTCATAGAATGTATTGTGACGTCACAGAAGGGATTGTGACATCATCGAATGGATTGTGATGCGAGGGGATTGTGACGTCACACTTTGGATTGTGACGTCACAGAATGCATTGTGACGTCATAGAATGTATTGTGAAGTCACAGAAGGGATTTTGACATCACAGAATGGATTGTGATGCGAGCTGATTGTGACGTCACACTTTGGATTGTGACGTCACAGAATGGATTGTGATGTCACAGAAGGGATTGTGACATCACAGAATGGATTGTGACGCGAGGGTATTGTGATGTCACACTTTGGATTGTGACGTCACAGAATGCATTGTGACGTCACAGAATGGATTGTGGGCTGTCAGACTGGATTGTGACGTCACAGAATGCATTTGTGACGTCACAGAATGTATTGTGACGTCACAGAAGGGATTGTGACATCACAGAATGGATTGTGATGCGAGGGGATTGTGATGTCACACTTTGGATTGTGACGTACAGAATGGATTGTGACGTCACAGAATGGATTGTGGGGTGTCAGACTGGATTGTGACGTCACAGAATGCATTGTGACGTCATAGAATGTATTGTGAAGTCACAGAAGTGATTGTGACATCACAGAATGGATTGTGACGCGAGGGGATTGTGACGTCACACTTTGGATTGTGACGTCACAGAATGCATTGTGACGTCACAGAATGGATTGTGGGGTGTCAGAATGGATTGTGACGTCACACTTGGTATTGTGACGTCACACTTGGGATTGTGACGTCACAGAATACATTGTGACGTCACAGAATGGATTGGGGGTGTAAGAATGGATTGTGACGTCACACTTTGGATTGTGACGTCACAGAATGTATTGTGACGTCACAGAATGGATTGTGGGGTGTCAGAATGGATTGTGACGTCACACTTTGTATTGTGACGTCACAGAATGCATTGTGACGTCACAGAATGCCTTGTAGGGTGTCAGAATGGATTGTGTCGTCACACTTTGGATTGTGACGTCACAGAATGCATTGTGACGTCACAGAATGGATTGTGATGTCACAGAAGGGATTCTGACATCATCGAATGGATTGTGACGCGAGGGGTTTGTGACGTCACACTTTGGATTGTGACTTCACAGAATGTATTGTGACGTCACAGAATGCACTGGTGGGTGTCAGACGGGATTGTGACGTCACAGAATGCATTGTGACGTCACAGAATGGATTGTGGGGTGTCAGACTGGATTGTGACGTCACAGAATCCATTGTGACGTCATAGAATGGATTGTGACGTCACAGAAGGGATTGTGACGTCACAGAATGGATTGTGATGCGAGGGGATTGTGACGTCACACTTTGGATTGTGATGTCACAGAATGGATTGTGACGTCACAGAATGGATTGTGACATCATCGAATGGATTGTGACGCGAGGGGATTGTGACGTCACACTTTGGATTTTGACGTCACAGAATGGAATGTGACGTCACAGAATGGATTGTGGGGTGTCAGACTGGATTGTGACGTCACAGAATGCATTGTGACATCATAGAATGGATTTTGATGTCACAGAAGGGATTGAGATGTCACAGAATGGATTTTGATGCGAGGGGATTGTGACGTCACAGAATGGATTGTGATGTCACAGAATGGATTGTGACGTCACAGAAGGGATTATGACATCACAGAATGTATTGTGACGCGAGGGGATTGTGACGTCACACTTTGGATTGTGACCTCTGTCCTGGTTTGGGTCAGGATGGAGTTAATTTCATTTGTAACAGCGGATGAATGCTGTGTTTGAGAGTAAAATGGGAGTAGTGCTGATAACACCCTGATGTTTCTAGTTGCTGTCAGACAGTCAAGGACTTTCTCAGCTCTTCATGAGAAAGGAGGGGCGAAGCCAGGACAGGTGACCGAGCTGACCAAAGAGAGGATTCCACGCCAGTTACGTCCTGCCCAGGATATCGGGGGCTGACGGGAGGAAGGCCTGGGGCAGCGCCGGGATGCGCGGTTCTTGGGGGACGGTCGGGTTCTGGGACGGCTCTGGGTGGCACGGCCTGAGTTGTGTGGTTTGGTGAGAAACTGCATTGGGTATCAACAGCTTCATAGATTTTGCTTTGAAGTCCTGTTAGTATTGATACATTGTATCTTTCTGTTATCTTAGTAAACTATCCTTATCCCAACCCACGGGCCTCTTAATTTCTTGATTTTGGGGTTATTTGCCCCTTTCTCTTCCTTTTTCCCTTCCCTTACTTCTCACCCCCCTTCCCTCTTCCCTTTAACCTGCTCTTTTCCTTTAAGGAGCAGGCAGCTGCGTGGATCTTGGCCCTCAGCCGGGTGAAACCACGACAGTCTTTTTGGCGCCCAACGTGGGGCTCGAAAGGTTGGGATAACAGTAGATCTGACCCTGACCCGATTGTAATTAAGTCAAAGTTGTGATAAGCACTTTGATTTAAGCAGTCTCTGGTCACGATGCTCTGGTATTTACTTACAAGGCTGTGCTCACAGCTGTGGCAGCAAAAGCACCGTCTGTTGTATGCAATCCTAGCAGGATCCTTCAACATCCTGGGGCTGCAGCTCCTGTTTTCGTTCCCGTACCTCATTTTGGTGTATTTTATGAAAACAGTTTATGATACAGTGATATCGATGATCATGAATGTGTTCTGGTATCTGTATGAGATTTTGCTGCCCTGTCCATTCTTTAGACAGGGAGGGATTAATAATGGCAGCTGGTATGGTGGGAATACAGAAAGAAATATCTACGCTGCTTTCTCTTCCTTTGGGCTCAACACAACAGCTCTGGGAACAGTTTTTGAAAATTTCCAATATCCCTGGAATATTCAAACTAGCATTTTGCTGTTGTTATGTTTGGTGAATATGGTTCTGCTTTTGTTAAATATTAAGCAAAGGTTTATGAATACCACTCAAGAGTGTTCTGCGAGGCCAGATAATCACGAGTGGCAGGGTACGTGGCAGAGTATGGGCAACTACCTAGGCACTTTCTCACGTCCGATGTTTTGGAGTTTCACTCCTGAACAGTTACAGGACCCTGATAAAGTGGCTGCATATCTGAAAAGAAATTGCCGTAAGTTTCCCAGAGATGCACAGCTTACTGCACTGTGCTGGGCCCTGGCCACTATTTACCAAACACTGCTTGATGGCAGTCAGCACTGTCAGAGGGAAAGGAAGGAAAACAGACCAGCAGAAACTGCAGCTACTGTAACCACTGGGACTAACACTGAGGCCACTGTAACTTCTGTGACTAGCACTGTGGCTACCGCAACCTGCCCAATTGATGCTGCAGCTACTGCTGCCCCTACAGCAGATACTGCTGGTAAAACAAAAAATCAACCCACATCAGTGTCTGTTGCTCCCGTACGAAAGAGGAAATACACAAAGAAAGTTGTTCCTGTAGTGAAGGATGAGGATGAGGATGAAATTGAATCAGGGCCACCTGATGAAGGTCAGGATAAAGCGGGGTCATCTGATGAATGCCAAGATGAAGCAGGGCCATCCAAACCATCTCAGGATAAGGCAAGGCCATCCAAACCATCTCAGGATAAGGCAAAGCCATCTCAACCATCCCGGGATAAGGTTGTTCCATCTCAACCATCTCAGGATGAGGTTGTTGTTACACGATCCCTGTCCCTGAGTGAGCTGCGTGAAATTCGAAAAGATTTCAGCCGCCGCCCAGGTGAGCACATCATCACTTGGTTGCTCCGATGCTGGGATCATGGGGCCAGTAGTCTGGAATTAGATGGCAGGGAGGCCAAGCAGTTGGCATCCCTAGCTAGAGAAGGAGGCATTGATAAGGCAATTGGGGAAAAGCCTGAAATCCTCAGCCTCTGGAGGCGACTACTGTCAAGTGTGAGGGAAAGGTATCCCATAAAGGAAACACAAGCTTTCTTAGGTGTTATAGGTTTTTGGCGAATGCATGTCCCAAACTACAGTCTCATTGTGAGCCCACTTTACCATGTAACTCGGAAGAAGAATGATTTCAAATGGGGCCCTGAGCAGCAACAAGCCTTTGAGCAGATCAAACGTGAGATAGTCCATGCAGTGGCCCTTGGGCCTGTCCGGACAGGGACAGATGTTAAAAATGTGCTTTACACTGCAGCCGGGGAGAATGGCCCTACCTGGAGTCTCTGGCAGAAAGCACAAGGGGAGACTCGAGGTCGACCGCTGGGGTTTTGGAGTCGGGCCTACAAAGGCTCTGAGGCCAATTATACTCCAACAGAAAAGGAAATACTGGCTGCCTATGAAGGGGTTCGAGCCGCTTCAGAAGTGATTGGAACTGAAGCCCAGCTCCTCCTGGCACCCCGACTGCCGGTGCTGGGCTGGATGTTCAAAGGGAAGGTCCCTTCTACACATCACGCCACTGATGCTACGTGGAGCAAGTGGGTTGCACTAATTACTCAGCGGGCTCGGATAGGAAACCCTAATCGCCCAGGAATTGTGGAAGTGATCACAGACTGGCCTGAAGGCAAAGACTTTGGGATGTCACCAGAGGATAAGGAGGTGACACGGGCTGAAGAAGCCCCACCTTACAACAAACTGCCAGAGAATGAAAAGCAATATGCCCTTTTCACTGATGGCTCCTGTCGCCTTGTGGGAAAGCATCGAAGATGGAAAGCTGCCGTATGGAGTCCTACAAGACGAGTAGCAGAAGCCACTGAAGGAAAAGGCGAATCAAGCCAGTTCGCTGAGGTGAAAGCCATACAGTTAGCTCTGGACATTGCTGAGAGAGAAAAGTGGCCAATGCTCTACCTTTATACTGATTCATGGATGGTAGCCAATGCCCTGTGGGGTTGGTTGCAGCAGTGGAAAAAGAACAACTGGCAGCGTAGAGGCAAACCCATATGGGCTGCTGACTTATGGCAAGATATTGCTGCCCGGTTAGAGAAGCTCGTTGTAAAGGTACGTCATGTTGATGCTCATGTGCCTAAGAGTCGGGCCATGGAGGAACATCAAAACAACCATCAGGTAGATAAGGCTGCTAGGATTGAAGTGGCTCAAGTAGATCTAGACTGGCAACGTAAAGGTGAATTATTCCTAGCTCGATGGGCTCATGATTCCTCAGGTCATCAAGGGAGAGATGCAACATACAGATGGGCTCGAGATCGAGGGGTGGACTTAACCATGGATGTTATTGCACAAGTTATCCATGAATGTGAGACGTGTGCCGCAATCAAGCAAGCTAAGCGCTTGAAGCCACTTTGGTATGGAGGACGGTGGATGAAATATAAATATGGGGAGGCTTGGCAGATTGATTACATCACCCTCCCACGCACCCGCCATGGCAAGCGTTACGTGCTTACGATGGTGGAGGCAACCACTGGCTGGCTAGAAACATATCCCGTACCCCATGCCACTGCCCGGAATACAATCCTGGGTCTTGAAAGGCAAGTCCTGTGGCGACACGGCACCCCAGAAAGAATCGAGTCAGACAACGGGACTCATTTCCGAAATGCTCTCATAGACACCTGGGCAAAAGAGCATGGCATTGAGTGGGTGTACCACATTCCTTATCATGCACCAGCCTCTGGGAAAATTGAACGATATAATGGGCTCTTAAAGACTACCCTGAAAGCGATGGGTGGTGGAACATTCAAACACTGGGATACACATTTAGCCAAAGCCACGTGGTTAGTTAACTCTAGAGGATCCACCAATCGACCTGGTCCTGCCCAGTCAAAATCTCCACGTGCTGTAGAAGGAGACAGAGTCCCAGTGGTGCATATGAAGAGTATATTAGGGAAGACAGTTTGGGTCATCCCTGCGTCGGGCAAAGGTAAACCCATGTCTGGGATTGCTTTTGCTCAAGGACCTGGTTGTACTTGGTGGGTAATGCAAAAGAATGGAGAAGTTCGATGTGTACCTCAAAGGGATTTGATTTTAGGTGAGACTGGCCAATATAATCAATAAGGTAGAAATTGTATTATAATAATTGCTCTGTGCATTCATTATTGCTATTATTGCTGTATGTTGTTATATGTTGTACCAATGGAGTTACAGCCGGAGTCATACAAGTCAATGAAGGAAGAGTGCCACGATGACGGGACCAAGACCTGGTGTTCCAAGAACTTCTTCCTCCTTCCCTTTGAAAATGAACATCTTTGATTCACAGACTATGAACATGGACCATGTCAGCTGTATCGGCCGAGAGCCCGAGATACAACGATCCAATGGCGCATACTGACACCATGAGAGACTGTTATGACGAATGAAGCCTGAAGATCATCATGGACTAAATGTTCATTCGCTCAGAAGAATGGTCCATAGACTAAGGGAATAATACCTGTATGCACATGTGTGCGTATACATGTGCACATACATATATGGGTGTCTGAAACAAGAAATGGTTGGATTTGGTCATGACGTAAATGGTATGGAATAAGGGGTGGATAATGTCCTGGTTTTGGTCAGGATGGAGTTAATTTCATTTGTAGCAGCAGATGAATGCTGTGTTTGAGAGTAAAATGGGAGTAGTGCTGATAACACCCTGATGTTTCTAGTTGCTGTCAGACAGTCAAGGACTTTCTCAGCTCTTCATGAGAAAGGAGGGGCGAAGCCAGGACAGGTGACCCAACTGACCAAAGAGAGTATTCCACGCCAGTTACGTCCTGCCCAGGATATCGGGGGCTGACGGGAGGAAGGCCTGGGGCGGCTCCGGGACGCGCGGTTCGTGGGGGACGGTCGGGTTCTGGGACGGCTCTGGGTGGCACGGCCTGAGTTGTGTGGTTTGGTGAGAAACTGCATTGTGTATCAACAGCTTCATAGATTTTGCTTTGAAGTCCTGTTAGTATTGTTACATTGTATCTTTCTGTTATCTTAGTAAACTATCCTTATCCCAACCCACGGGCCTCTTAATTTCTTGATTTTGGGGTTATTTGCCCCTTTCTCTTCCTTTTTCCCTTCCCTTACTTCTCACCCCCCTTCCCTCTTCCCTTTAACCTGCTCTTTTCCTTAAAGGAGCAGGCAGCTGCGTGGATCTTGGCCCTTAGCCGGGTGAAACCACGACACACATATACAGGCCCTCCCCCCACACAAGACCACCACTCCCAGGTATCCACACGAACTGCACCGGAGTACTTTTGGGGTGCACAGGCCTTTTCAGCTGCAGCAGCACAGCAGTGTCAGGAGAGGCCTAACTGAGTAGAAGCCGTTTCCCAGGCCCCAGTTTAAAAAGTCTTATGACAAAGGAAAAAAAACCCACAAACTTCCAAGTAAACTCCCGGGGCTGAAAGCTGGTCGGTAGGCCGAACACACGTAGACACAGGCCCTCCCCCCACACAAGACCCCCACTCCCAGGTATCCTCACGAGTTGCTCCGGAGCACTTTTGGGGTGCAGAGGCCTTTACAGGTGCAGGAGCAGAGCTGGCTGAGCAGAGGCCTAACTGAGTAGAAGCCTTTTCCCAGGCCCCAGTTTAAAAGGTCCTGAAAAAAAAAAAAAAATGGAAACTTCCTAGTAACCTCCCGGGGCTGAAATCTGTTTGTAGGCCGAACAGGCACACACAGCCCCTCCACAAACACAACCCCCCCACTCCCAGGCTGCCCGACGAGCTACTGTGGTGCACTTTTGGGGTGCAGAGGCCTTTTCAGCTGCAGGAGCAGAGCAGCCTGAGCAGAGGCATAAAGGAGTAGGAGCCTTCCCTGGGCCCCAGTTTAAAAAGTCTTATGACAAAGGAAAAAAAAAAACCCCAAAACTTCCTAGTAAACTCCCGGGGCTGAAAGCTGGTCGGTAGGCCGAACAGGCACACACAGCCCCACACCCCCACAAACACAACCACCCCACTCCCAGGCTGCCCGACTAGCTACTGTGTTGCACTTTTGGGGTGCAGAGGCCTTTTCAGCTGCAGGAGCAGAGCAGCCTGAGCAGAGGCCTAACTGAGTAGAAGCCTTTTCCCAGGCCCCAGTTTAAAAAGTCTTATGACAAAGGAAAAAAAAAACACAAACTTCCAAGTAAACTCCCGGGGCTGAAATCTGTTTGTAGGCCGAACAGGCACACACAGCCCCCCCACAAACACAACCCCCCCACTCCCAGGCTGCCCCACGAGCTACTGTGTTGCACTTCTGGGATGCAGAACCCTCTGCAGCTGCAGGAGCAGAGCTGGCTGAGCAGAGGCCTAACTGAGTAGAAGCCTTTCCCCGGGCCCCAGTTCAAAAGTCCTGAAGAAAAAAAAAAAAAATCCCAAACTTCCTAGTAAACTCCCGGGGCTGTTTGTAGGCCGAACAGGCACACACACACAGGCCCTCCCCCCACACAAGACCACCACTCCCAGGTATCCACACTAGCTGCTCCAGAGCACTTTTCGGGTGCAGAGGCCTTTTCAGCTGCAGGAGCAGAGCAGCCTGAGCAGAGGCCTAGCTGAGTAGAAGCTTTTTCCCAGGCCCCAGTTTAAAAAGTCCTGAAGAAAAAAAAAAAAAAATCAAAATATCCTAGTAAACTCCCGGGGCTGAAAGCTGGTCGGTAGGCCGAACAGGCACACACAGCCCCCCCACAAACACAACCCACCCACTCCCAGGCTGCCCCACGAGCTACTGTGGTGCACTTTTGGGATGCAGAGGCCTCTGCAGCTGCAGGAGCAGAGCTGGCTGAGCAGAGGCCTAACTGAGTAGAAGCCTTTTCCCAGGCCCCAGTTCAAAAGTCCTGAAGAAAAAAAAAAATGGAAACTTCCTAGTAACCTCCCGGGGCTGAAATCTGTTTGTAGGCCGAACAGGCACACACACACAGGCCCTCCCCCCACACAAGACCACCACTCCCAGGTATCCACACTAGCTGCTCCAGAGCACTTTTCGGGTGCAGAGGCCTTTTCAGCTGCAGGAGCAGAGCAGCCTGAGCAGAGGCCTAAAGGAGTTGGAGCCTTCCCTGGGCCCCAGTTTAAAAAGTCTTACGACAAAGGAAAAAATAAAACCTAAACTTCCTAGTAAACTCCCGGGGCTGAAAGCTGGTCGGTAGGCCGAACAGGCACACACAGCCCCACACCCCCACAAACACAACCCCCCCCACTCCCAGGCTGCCCGACGAGCTACTCTGGTGCACTTTTGGGATGCAGAGGCCTTTTCAGCTGCAGGAGCAGAGCTGGCTGAGCAGAGGCCTAACTGAGTAGAAGCCTTTCCCCGGGCCCC
>NC_140118.1:2828931-2833931 GCF_964237585.1 Gallinula chloropus | reverse complement strand
CCCTCACAGCCCGCGAGGAACAAAAAAAGCCGGCAGACGCTGAGCAAGGGCGACCCAAGAGCCGTCTCGCTCTCAAAAGCTGCCAGAAACACCGCTCTGTCCCGTTTAAGGCCGGAGACGGCACGCCAAAGACGGGCGGGAAATGGAAGAAAAAATTTTTACCGAAGGAAAAATTTTGCCGAGGAAAAAACTTTTGCTGAAAAAAAAAATTTACTGGAGGAAAAACTTTTACGGAAAAAAAATTTTTGGAAGAAAAAAACCAGCCAAACGAAAAGCCACTTTTTTCACCGGGACCTCGGGACGCGGCGGCCACCCTCGCCCGATCGATCCCCGCGCTCTCCGCGGCCGGAGGGTGAAGGCACGGCAGGCTCCCTTCGTGTGTTCCGGCCAACCCCCCGGGCTTCCAGCGCTCTCTCGTGACGGCCTCCCCACCGCCGGCCAACCGCGGCCTTCGCCCTGCGCCCGCCACTACCCATCCGCACACGATTTCACAGCCCACCGGTAGGCAACGGCTGCCGCACTCTGCCCTCGGCCACGGCTCCCTACGAATCCCGACTCACCGGGGATGCCCCACGGAGGCTCGGATCAGCATGAGCCAACCGGGGGCGCGCGACGCCGTGCCGACAAGCAGGAGCGGTGCCGAGCCACCGTGGGTACCCCGCCGAGAAGGACGCCCTGTCTGCGGCAGACTAGCGCGGGTAGTGGCCGGTCGCTGCTGTGTGTTTGCCCTCGAGGCGAGTCACCGCTCGCACCCATAGGACGGAGATAGACGCCTCCTCCCCCGAAAAGCTCCAAGAGATTTCCATCTCAACGACGGCAAGGGGCGCCAGTCAACGCCCGGGTTTACCATGATGCAACTGGAGGTAACGAAAATAAGCGACCCCTTACGGCCGCTGCCGAGGGCCTGGCCTGGTAGACCTGACGGCCGCTGCCGAGGGCGTGGTAGACCTGACGGCCGCTGCCGAGGTCGTGGTAGACCTGACGGCCGCTGCCGAGGGCGTGGTAGACCTGACGGCCTCTGCCGAGGGCGTGGTAGACCTGACGGCCTCTGCCGAGGTCCTGGTAGACCTGACGGCCGCTGCCGAGGGCGTGGTAGACCTGACGGCCTCTGCCGAGGGCCTGGTAGACCTGACGGCCGCTGCCGAGGGCGTGGTAGACCTGACGGCCTCTGCCGAGGGCCTGGTAGACCTGACGGCCTCTGCCGAGGGCGTGGTAGACCTACACGGCCTCTGCCGAGGGCGTGGTAGACCTGACGGCCGCTGCCGAGGGCGTGGTAGACCTGACGGCCGCTGCCGAGGGCCTGGTAGACCTGACGGCCGCTGCCGAGGTCCTGGTAGACCTGACGGCCGCTGCCGAGGGCGTGGTAGACCTGACGGCCGCTGCCGAGGTCCTGGTAGACCTGACGGCCGCTGCAGAGGGCGTGGTAGACCTGACGGCCTCTGCCGAGGGCCTGGTAGACCTGACGGAGGCTGCCGAGGGCGTGGTAGACCTGACGGCCGCTGCCGAGAGCGTGGTAGACCTGACGGCCTCTGCCGAGGGCGTGGTAGACCTGACGGCCGCTGCCGAGGGTGCGGTAGACCTGAGGTCTGCTGCCAAAAGCCTGGTAGACCTGAGGTCCGTTGCCGGGGGCCTGGTAGACCTGACGGACTGTGTCGGAGCACCTGGGTAAGGCGCCGGGCCCCCCCCGCGCGGTGCCAGGACGACGTGGTGACCGGCCGCGGACCTTCACATGCGAAACTCTCTCCCCCAACACCCCGTTGTTTTCATCCACCACGTTCCCTGAACGTGAGCAAATCTGGTCCAAGGTCCACCCTGTCCAGCTGTTCGGTAGGCCGAACACACATACACAGGCCCTCCCCCCACACAAGACCACCACTCCCAGGTATCCACACGAGCTGCACCGGAGTACTTTTGGGGTGCACAGGCCTTTTCAGCTGCAGGAGCACAGCAGTCTCAGGAGAGGCCTAACTGAGTAGAAGCCTTTTCCCAGGCCCCAGTTTAAAAAGTCTTATGACAAAGGAAAAAAAACCCACAAACTTCCTAGTAAACTCCCGGGGCTGAAATCTGTTTGTAGGCCGAACAGGCACACACACACAGGCCCTCCCCCCACACAAGACCACCACTTCCAGGTATCCACACCAGCTGCTCCGGAGCACTTTTGGGGTGCAGAGGCCTTTTCAGCTGCAGGAGCAGAGCTGGCTGAGCAGAGGCCTAACTGAGTAGAAGCCTTTTCCCAGGCCCCAGTTTAAAAGGTCCTGAAAAAAAAAAAAAAATGGAAACTTCCTAGTAACCTCCCGGGGCTGAAATCTGTTTGTAGGCCAAACAGGCACACACAGCCACCACACAAACACAACCCCCCCACTCCCAGGCTGCCCGACGAGCTACTGTGGTGCACTTTTGGGGTGCAGAGGCCTTTTCAGCTGCAGGAGCAGAGCAGCCTGAGCAGAGGCATAAAGGAGTAGGAGCCTTCCCTGGGCCCCAGTTTAAAAAGTCTTATGACAAAGGAAAAAAAAAAACCCCAAAACTTCCTAGTAAACTCCCAGGGCTGAAAGCTGGTCGGTAGGCCGAACAGGCACACACAGCCCCCCCCCCCCCCCCCCACCCCAAACACAACCCCCCCCCCCCCCCACTCCCTGGCTGCCCGACGAGCTACTGTGTTGCACTTTTGGGGTGCAGAGGCCTTTTCAGCTGCAGGAGCAGAGCAGCCTGAGCAGAGGCCTAACTGAGTAGAAGCCTTTTCCCAGGCCCCAGTTTAAAAAGTCTTATGACAAAGGAAAAAAAACCCACAAACTTCCAAGTAAACTCCCGGGGCTGAAATCTGTTTGTAGGCCGAACATGCACTCACAGCCCCTCCACAAACACAACCCCCCCACTCCCAGGCTGCCTGACGAGCTACTGTGTTGCACTTTTTGGGAAGCAGAGGCCTTTTCAGCTGCAGGAGCAGAGCAGCCTGAGCAGAGGCCTAAAGGAGTAGAAGCCTTTTCCCAGGCCCCAGTTTAAAAAGTCTTATGACAAAGGAAAAAAAACCCCACAAACTTCCAAGTAAACTCCCGGGGCTGAAATCTGTTTGTAGGCCGAACAGGCACACACAGCCCCCCCACAAACACAACCCCCCCAACTCCCAGGCTGCCCCACGAGCTACTGTGTTGCACTTTTGGGGTGCAGAGGCCTTTTCAGCTGCAGGAGCAGAGCTGGCTGAGCAGAGGCCTAACTGAGTAGAAGCCTTTTCCCAGGCCCCAGTTTAAAAAGTCCTGAAGAAAAAAAAAAAAAAAACAACCCCAAACTTCCTAGTAAACTCCCGGGGCTGAAATCTGTTTGTAGGTCGAACAGGCACACACACACAGGCCCTCCCCCCACACAAGACCACCACTCCCAGGTAGCCACACGAGTTGCTCCAGAGCACTTTAGGGGTGCAGAGGCCTTTTCAGCTGCAGGAGCAGAGCTGGCTGAGCAGAGGCCTAACTGAGTAGAAGCCTTTTCACAGGCCCCAGTTTAAAAAGTCTTATGACAAAGGAAAAAAAACCCACAAACTTCCAAGTAAACTCCCGGGGCTGAAATCTGTTTGTAGGCCGAACAGGCACACACAGCCCCCCCACAAACACAACCCCCCCACTCCCAGGCTGCCCGACTAGCTACTGTGTTGCACTTTTGGGGTGCAGAGGCCTTTTCAGCTGCAGGAGCAGAGCAGCCTGAGCAGAGGCCTAACTGAGTAGAAGCCTTTTCCCAGGCCCCAGTTTAAAAAGTCTTATGACAAAGGAAAAAAAAACCACAAACTTCCAAGTAAACTCCCGGGGCTGAAATCTGTTTGTAGGCCGAACAGGCACACACAGCCCCCCCACAAACACAACCCCCCCCACTCCCAGGCTGCCCCACGAGCTACTGTGTTGCACCTTTGGGGTGCAGAGGCCTCTGCAGCTGCAGGAGCAGAGCTGGCTGAGCAGAGGCCTAACTGAGTAGAAGCCTTTCCCCGGGCCCCAGTTTAAAAAGTCCTGAAAAAAAAAAAAAATCCAAACTTCCTAGTAAACTCCCGGGGCTGAAATCTGTTTGTAGGCCGAACAGGCACACACAGCCCCCCCCACAAACACAACCCCCCCACTCCCAGTCTGCCCCACGAGCTACTGTGTTGCACTTTTGGGATGCAGAGGCCTCTGCAGCTGCAGGAGCAGAGCAGCCTGAGCAGAGGCCTAACTGAGTAGAAGCCTTTTCCCAGGCCCCAGTTTAAAAAGTCTTTCGACAGAGAAAAAAACCCCGCAAACTTCCTAGTAAGCTCCTGTTGCTGAAAGCTGGTCGGTAGGCTGAACAGGCACACACAGCCCCCCCACAAACACAACCCACCCACTCCCAGGCTGCCCCACGAGCTACTGTGGTGCACTTTTGGGGTGCAGAGGCCTCTGCAGCTGCAGGAACAGAGCAGCCTGAGCAGAGGCCTAACTGAGTAGAAGCCTTTTCCCAGGCCCCAGTTCAAAAGTCCTGAAGAAAAAAAAAAATGGAAACTTCCTAGTAACCTCCCGGGGCTGAAATCTGTTTGTAGGCCGAACAGGCACACACAGCCCCTCCACAAACACAACCCCCCCACTCCCAGGCTGCCCGACTAGCTACTGTGTTGCACTTTTGGGGTGCAGAGGCCTTTTCAGCTGCAGGAGCAGAGCAGCCTGAGCAGAGGCCTAACTGAGTAGAAGCCTTTTCCCAGGCCCCAGTTCAAAAGTCCTGAAGAAAAAAAAAAAAACCCAAACTTCCTAGTAAACTCCCGGGGCTGAAATCTGTTTGTAGGCCGAACAGGCACACACACACAGGCCCTCCCCCCACACAAGACCACCACTCCCAGGTATCCACACTAGCTGCTCCGGAGCACTTTTCGGGTGCAGAGGCCTTTTCAGCTGCAGGAGCAGAGCAGCCTGAGCAGAGGCCTAAAGGAGTTGGAGCCTTCCCTGGGCCCCAGTTTAAAAACTCTTACGACAAAGGAAAAAATAAAACCTAAACTTCCTAGTAAACTCCCGGGG
>NC_140118.1:2806431-2816431 GCF_964237585.1 Gallinula chloropus | reverse complement strand
GGCCACCCGGAGGGGCACGCGCCCCACCGCCGCCGAGACACGGCCCCCCACCCTCTCCGGCCTCGCGGGAGACACAGGCAACACCTCGCAACGACGGGAAGCGAAGCGGAAAGGAGACCTACCCGGCCCGAGCACCGAACAACCACCCACGCGCCTCCCCCGTTACGGGGAGAACACGGGCAGAGCCGGCCCGCCGAGGGCCCTCTCCGACGCGACCCGAAAGGCCTCATCGATCAGCAGACAAGACAAGCTACGGAAGGTAGCGGGGGGCCCCGCGGCCACGGTCCTGGGACAGCAACTGCCACGCGTGCTCTACGCGCCGCGCCCTTCCCGGGAGACAGGGGCGGACAGCGGTGACACGGGGCTCTGCGCGCGAGCGGCCGCATCGGCAGGGAAACGGCAATGCCAGCCTCGGCAGCGGCAGAGCCGGCACACGCTGTGAAGCCTCCCTCACCGACGCGCCCTCGGCGCCGCATCGATCCAACTCGGGGAAAAAAAAAAGCAGCGGCCGGAGCGGGGAAGCGGCGGGTGCCGCGAGCCAACCGCTGCCGACCACCTCTCCCCCCCCGTCGGGAGATCCACGGGACCACGGAAAAAAAGCCTCGCGGCAGGCGCCAGGCGGCACGGCACCCCCGGTCCCCGAGGCCGTCGGTCGAGCGCCGGCGACCGCCGCCGGCCACCGATCCGCGCTCCCCTCACAGCCCGCGAGGAACAAAAAAAGCCGGCAGACGCTGAGCAAGGGCGACCCAAGAGCCGTCTCGCTCTCAAAAGCTGCCAGAAACACCGCTCTGTCCCGTTTAAGGCCGGAGACGGCACGCCAAAGACGGGCGGGAAATGGAAGAAAAAATTTTTACCGAAGGAAAAATTTTGCCGAGGAAAAAACTTTTGCTGAAAAAAAAAATTTACTGGAGGAAAAACTTTTACGGAAAAAAAATTTTTGGAAGAAAAAAACCAGCCAAACGAAAAGCCACTTTTTTCACCGGGACCTCGGGACGCGGCGGCCACCCTCGCCCGATCGATCCCCGCGCTCTCCGCGGCCGGAGGGTGAAGGCACGGCAGGCTCCCTTCGTGTGTTCCGGCCAACCCCCCGGGCTTCCAGCGCTCTCTCGTGACGGCCTCCCCACCGCCGGCCAACCGCGGCCTTCGCCCTGCGCCCGCCACTACCCATCCGCACACGATTTCACAGCCCACCGGTAGGCAACGGCTGCCGCACTCTGCCCTCGGCCACGGCTCCCTACGAATCCCGACTCACCGGGGATGCCCCACGGAGGCTCGGATCAGCATGAGCCAACCGGGGGCGCGCGACGCCGTGCCGACAAGCAGGAGCGGTGCCGAGCCACCGTGGGTACCCCGCCGAGAAGGACGCCCTGTCTGCGGCAGACTAGCGCGGGTAGTGGCCGGTCGCTGCTCTGTGTTTGCCCTCGAGGCGAGTCACCGCTCGCACCCATAGGACGGAGATAGACGCCTCCTCCCCCGAAAAGCTCCAAGAGATTTCCATCTCAACGACGGCAAGGGGCGCCAGTCAACGCCCGGGTTTACCATGATGCAACTGGAGGTAACGAAAATAAGCGACCCCTTACGGCCGCTGCCGAGGGCCTGGCCTGGTAGACCTGACGGCCGCTGCCGAGGGCGTGGTAGACCTGACGGCCGCTGCCGAAGGCGTGGTAGACCTGACGGCCTCTGCCGAGGGCCTGGTAGACCTGACGGCCGCTGCCGAGGGCGTGGTAGACCTGACGGCCGCTGCCGAAGGCGTGGTAGACCTGACGGCCTCTGCCGAGGTCCTGGTAGACCTGACGGCCGCTGCCGAGGCCGTGGTAGACCTGACGGCCGCTGCCGAGGCCGTGGTAGACCTGACGGCCGCTGCCGAGGGCCTGGTAGACCTGACGGCCACTGCCGAGGGACTGGTAGACCTGACGGCCGCTGCCGAGGGCGTGGTAGACCTGACGGCCTCTGCCGAGGTCCTGATAGACCTGACGGCCGCTGCCGAGGGCGTGGTAGACCTGACGGCCTCTGCCGAGGGCCTGGTAGACCTGACGGCCGCTGCCGAGGGCGTGGTAGACCTGACGGCCGCTGCCGAGGCCGTGGTAGACCTGACGGCCGCTGCCGAGGGCGTGGTAGACCTGACGGCCTCTGCCGAGGGCCTGGTAGACCTGACGGCCGCTGCCGAGGGCGTGGTAGACCTGACGGCCGCTGCCGAGGGCGTGGTAGACCTGACGGCCGCTGCCGAGGGCCTGGTAGACCTGACGGCCGCTGCCGAGGGCGTGGTAGACCTGACGGCCGCTGCCGAGGGCGTGGTAGACCTGACGGCCGCTGCCGAAGGCGTGGTAGACCTGACGGCCTCTGCCGAGGTCCTGGTAGACCTGACGGCCGCTGCCGAGGCCGTGGTAGACCTGACGGCCGCTGCCGAGGGCGTGGTAGACCTGACGGCCGCTGCCGAGGGCGTGGTAGACCTGACGGCCTCTGCCGAGGGCCTGGTAGACCTGACGGCCGCTGCCGAGGGCGTGGTAGACCTGACGGCCGCTGCCGAGGGCGTGGTAGACCTGACGGCCGCTGCCGAGGGCCTGGTAGACCTGACGGCCGCTGCCGAGGGCCTGGTAGACCTGACGGCAGCTGCCGAGGGCCTGGTAGACCTGACGGCCTCTGCCGAGGGCCTGGTAGACCTGACGGAGGCTGCCGAGGGCGTGGTAGACCTGACGGCCGATGCCGAGAGCGTGGTAGACCTGACGGCCTCTGCCGAGGGCCTGGTAGACCTGACGGCCGCTGCCGAGGGCGTGGTAGACCTGACGGCCGCTGCCGAGGGCGTGGTAGACCTGACGGCCGCTGCCGAGGGCGTGGTAGACCTGACGGCCGCTGCCGAGGGTGCGGTAGACCTGAGGTCTGCTGCCAAAAGCCTGGTAGACCTGAGGTCCGTTGCAGGGGGCCTGGTAGACCTGACGGACTGTGTCGGAGCACCTGGGTAAGGCGCCGGGCCCCCCCCGCGCGGTGCCAGGACGACGTGGTGACCGGCCGCGGACCTTCACATGCGATACTCTCTCCCCCAACACCCCGTTGTTTTCATCCACCACGTTCCCTGAACGTGAGCAAATCTGGTCCAAGGTCCACCCTGTCCAGCTGTTCGGTAGGCCGAACACACATACACAGGCCCTCCCCCCACACAAGACCACCACTCCCAGGTATCCACACCAGCTGCACCGGAGTACTTTTGGGGTGCACAGGCCTTTTCAGCTGCAGGAGCACAGCAGTCTCAGGAGAGGCCTAACTGAGTAGAAGCCTTTTCCCAGGCCCCAGTTTAAAAAGTCTTATGACAAAGGAAAAAAAACCCACAAACTTCCTAGTAAACTCCTGGGGCTGAAATCTGTTTGTAGGACGAACAGGCACACACACACAGGCCCTCCCCCCACACAAGACCACCACTTCCAGGTATCCACACCAGCTGCTCCGGAGCACTTTTGGGGTGCAGAGGCCTTTTCAGCTGCAGGAGCAGAGCTGGCTGAGCAGAGGCCTAACTGAGTAGAAGCCTTTTCCCAGGCCCCAGTTTAAAAAGTCCTGAAGAAAAAAAAAAAAAAAAAACCCCAAACTTCCTAGTAAACTCCCGGGGCTGAAATCTGTTTGTAGGCCGAACAGGCACACACAGCCTCCCCACAAACACAACCCCCCCACTCCCAGGCTGCCCCACGAGCTACTGTGTTGCACCTTTGGGGTGCAGAGGCCTCTGCAGCTGCAGGAGCAGAGCTGGCTGAGCAGAGGCCTAACTGAGTAGAAGCCTTTCCCCGGGCCCCAGTTTAAAAAGTCTTATGACAAAGGAAAAATAACCCCAAACTTCCAAGTAAACTCCCGCGGCTGAAAGCTTGTCGGTAGGCCAAACAGGCACACACAGCCCCCACCCCCCCCCCCCCACCACAAACACAACCCCCCCACCCACTCCCTGGCTGCCCGACGAGCTACTGTGTTGCACTTTTGGGGTGCAGAGGCCTCTGCAGCTGCAGGAGCAGAGCTGGCTGAACAGAGGCCTAACTGAGTAGAAGCCTTTTCCCAGGCCCCAGTTTAAAAAGTCTTTCGACAGAGAAAAAAACCCCGCAAACTTCCTAGTAAGCTCCTGTGGCTGAAAGCTGGTCGGTAGGCCGAACACACGTAGACACAGGCCCTCCCCCCACACAAGACCCCCACTCCCAGGTAGCCACACGAGCCTCTCCGGAGCACTTTTGGGGTGCAGAGGCCTTTTCAGCTGCAGGAGCAGAGCTGGCTGAGCAGAGGCCTAACTGAGTAGAAGCCTTTTCCCAGGCCCCAGTTTAAAAAGTCCTGAAAAAAAAAAAAAATCCAAACTTCCTAGTAAACTCCCGGGGCTGAAATCTGTTTGTAGGCCGAACAGGCACACACAGTCCCCCCCACAAACACAACCCCCCCACTCCCAGTCTGCCCCACGAGCTACTGTGTTGCACTTTTGGGATGCAGAGGCCTCTGCAGCTGCAGGAGCAGAGCAGCCTGAGCAGAGGCCTAACTGAGTAGAAGCCTTTTCCCAGGCCCCAGTTCAAAAGTCCTGAAGAAAAAAAAAAATGGAAACTTCCTAGTAACCTCCCGGGGCTGAAATCTGTTTGTAGGCCGAACAGGCACACACAGCCCCTCCACAAACACAACCCCCCCACTCCCAGGCTGCCCGACTAGCTACTGTGTTGCACTTTTGGGGTGCAGAGGCCTGTTCAGCTGCAGGAGCAGAGCAGCCTGAGCAGAGGCCTAACTGAGTAGAAGCCTTTTCCCAGGCCCCAGTTCAAAAGTCCTGAAGATAAAAAAAAAAAACCCAAACTTCCTAGTAAACTCCCGGGGCTGAGATCTGTTTGTAGGCCGAACAGGCACACACAGCCCCCCCACAAACACAACCCCCCCACTCCCAGGCTGCCCGACGAGCTACTGTGTTGCACTTTTGGGGTGCAGAGGCCTTTTCAGCTGCAGGAGCAGAGCTGGCTGAGCAGCGGCATAAAGGAGTAAGAGCCTTCCCTGGGCCCCAGTTTAAAAAGTCTTATGACAAAGGAAAAAAAAAAACCCCAAAACTTCCTAGTAAACTCCCAGGGCTGAAAGCTGGTCGGTAGGCCGAACAGGCACAAACAGCCCCACACCCCCACAAACACAACCACCCCACTCCCAGGCTGCCCGACTAGCTACTGTGTTGCACTTTTGGGGTGCAGAGGCCTTTTCAGCTGCAGGAGCAGAGCTGGCTGAGCAGAGGCCTAACTGAGTAGAAGCCTTTTCACAGGCCCCAGTTTAAAAAGTCTTATGACAAAGGAAAAAAAAACCCACAAACTTCCAAGTAAACTCCCGGGGCTGAAATCTGTTTGTAGGCCGAACAGGCACACACAGCCCCCCCACAAACACAACCCCCCCACTCCCAGGCTGCCCCACGAGCTACTGTGTTGCACTTTTGGGATGCAGAAGCCTCTGCAGCTGCAGGAGCAGAGCTGGCTGAGCAGAGGCCTAACTGAGTAGAAGCCTTTTCCCAGGCCCCAGTTTAAAAAGTCCTGAAAAAAAAAAAATAATCCAAACTTCCTAGTAACCTCCCGGGGCTGAAATCTGTTTGTAGGCCGAACAGGCACACACACACAGTCCCTCCCCCCACACAAGACCACCACTCCCAGGTATCCACACCAGCTGCTCCGGAGCACTTTTGGGGTGCAGAGGCCTTTTCAGCTGCAGGAGCAGAGCTGGCTGAGCAGAGGCCTAACTGAGTAGAAGCCTTTCCCCGGGCCCCAGTTTAAAAAGTCTTATGACAAAGGAAAAAAACCCCACAAACTTCCAAGTAAACTCCCGGGGCTGAAATCTGTTTGTAGGCCGAACAGGCACACACAGCCCCCCCACAAACACAACCCCCCCACTCCCAGGCTGCCCCACGAGCTACTGTGTTGCACTTTTGGGGTGCAGAGGCCTTTTCAGCTGCAGGAGCAGAGCTGGCTGAGCAGAGGCCTAACTGAGTAGAAGCCTTTCCCCGGGCCCCAGTTTAAAAAGTCTTATGACAAAGGAAAAAAAACCCACAAACTTCCAAGTAAACTCCCGGGGCTGAAATCTGTTTGTAGGCCGAACAGGCACTCACAGCCCCTCCACAAACACAACCCCCCCACTCCCAGGCTGCCTGACGAGCTACTGTGTTGCACTTTTTGGGAAGCAGAGGCATTTTCAGCTGCAGGAGCAGAGCAGCCTGAGCAGAGGCCTAAAGGAGTAGAAGCCTTTTCCCAGGCCCCAGTTTAAAAAGTCTTATGACAAAGGAAAAAAAACCCACGAACTTCCAAGTAAACTCCCGGGGCTGAAATCTGTTTGTAGGCCGAACAGGCACACACAGCCCCCCCACAAACACAACACCCCCAACTCCCAGGCTGCCCCACGAGCTACTGTGTTGCACTTTTGGGGTGCAGAGGCCTTTTCAGCTGCAGGAGCAGAGCTGGCTGAGCAGAGGCCTAACTGAGTAGAAGCCTTTTCACAGGCCCCAGTTTAAAAAGTCTTATGACAAAGGAAAAAAAACCCACAAACTTCCAAGTAAACTCCCGGGGCTGAAATCTGTTTGTAGGCCGAACAGGCACACACAGCCCCCCCACAAACACAACCCCCCCACTCCCAGGCTGCCCCACGAGCTACTGTGTTGCACTTTTGGGGTGCAGAGGCCTCTGCAGCTGCAGGAGCAGAGCTGGCTGAGCAGAGGCCTAACTGAGTAGAAGCCTTTTCACAGGCCCAAGTTTAAAAAGTCCTGAAAAAAAAAAAAAATGGAAACTTCCTAGTAACCTCCCGGGGGTGAAATCTGTTTGTAGGCCGAACAGGCACACACAGCCCCTCCACAAACACAACCCCCCCACTCCCAGGCTGCCCGACGAGCTACTGTGGTGCACTTTTGGGGTGCAGAGGCCTTTTCAGCTGCAGGAGCAGAGCAGCCTGAGCAGAGGCATAAAGGAGTAGGAGCCTTCCCTGGGCCCCAGTTTAAAAAGTCTTATGAGAAAGGAAAAAAAAAAACCCCAAAACTTCCTAGTAAACTCCCAGGGCTGAAAGCTGGTCGGTAGGCCGAACAGGCACACACAGCCCCCCCACAAACACAACCCCCCCACTCCCAGGCTGCCCGACTAGCTACTGTGTTGCACTTTTGGGGTGCAGAGGCCTTTTCAGCTGCAGGAGCAGAGCTGGCTGAGCAGAGGCCTAACTGAGTAGAAGCCTTTTCCCAGGCCCCAGTTTAAAAAGTCTTATGACAAAGGAAAAAAAAAACACAAACTTCCAAGTAAACTCCCGGGGCTGAAATCTGTTTGTAGGCCGAACAGGCACACACAGCCCCCCCACAAACACAACCCCCCCACTCCCAGGCTGCCCCACGAGCTACTGTGTTGCACTTTTGGGGTGCAGAGGCCTCTGCAGCTGCAGGAGCAGAGCTGGCTGAGCAGAGGCCTAACTGAGTAGAAGCCTTTTCCCGGGCCCCAGTTTAAAAAGTCTTATGACAAAGGAAAAATAACCCCAAACTTCCAAGTAAACTCCCGCGGCTGAAAGCTTGTCGGTAGGCCGAACACACGTAGACACAGGCCCTCCCCCCACACAAGACCCCCACTCCCAGGTAGCCACACGAGCCTCTCCGGAGCACTTTTGGGGTGCAGAGGCCTTTTCAGCTGCAGGAGCAGAGCTGGCTGAGCAGAGGCCTAACTGAGTAGAAGCCTTTTCCCAGCCCCCAGTTTAAAAAGTCCTGAAAAAAAAAAAAATCCAAACTTCCTAGTAAACTCCCGGGGCTGAAATCTGTTTGTAGGCCGAACAGGCACACACAGTCCCCCCCACAAACACAACCCCCCCACTCCCAGTCTGCCCCACGAGCTACTGTGTTGCACTTTTGGGATGCAGAGGCCTCTGCAGCTGCAGGAGCAGAGCAGCCTGAGCAGAGGCCTAACTGAGTAGAAGCCTTTTCCCAGGCCCCAGTTTAAAAAGTCTTATGACAAGGGAAAAAAAAAACACAAACTTCCAAGTAAACTCCCGGGGCTGAAATCTGTTTGTAGGCCGAACAGGCACACACAGCCCCCCCACAAACACAACCCCCCCACTCCCAGGCTGCCCCACGAGCTACTGTGTTGCACTTTTGGGGTGCAGAGGCCTCTGCAGCTGCAGGAGCAGAGCTGGCTGAACAGAGGCCTAACTGAGTAGAAGCCTTTTCCCAGGCCCCAGTTTAAAAAGTCTTTCGACAGAGAAAAAAACCCCGCAAACTTCCTAGTAAGCTCCTGTTGCTGAAAGCTGGTCGGTAGGCCGAACACACGTAGACACAGGCCCTCCCCCCACACAAGACCCCCACTCCCAGGTAGCCACACGAGCTGCTCCGGAGCACTTTTGGGGTGCAGAGGCCTCTGCAGCTGCAGGAGCAGAGCTGGCTGAGCAGAGGCCTAACTGAGTAGAAGCCTTTTCCCAGGCCCCAGTTTAAAAAGTCCTGAAAAAAAAAAAATAATCCAAACTTCCTAGTAAACTCCCGGGGCTGAAATCTGTTTGTAGGCCGAACAGGCACACACAGCCCCTCCACAAACACAACCCCCCCACTCCCAGGCTGCCCGACTAGCTAATGTGTTGCACTTTTGGGGTGCAGAGGCCTCTGCAGCTGCAGGAGCAGAGCAGCCTGAGCAGAGGCCTAACTGAGTAGAAGCCTTTTCCCAGGCCCCAGTTCAAAAGTCCTGAAGAAAAAAAAAAAAACCCCAAACTTCCTAGTAAACTCCCGGGGCTGTTTGTAGGCCGAACAGGCACACACACACAGGCCCTCCCCCCACACAAGACCACCACTCCCAGGTATCCACACTAGCTGCTCCAGAGCACTTTTCGGGTGCAGAGGCCTTTTCAGCTGCAGGAGCAGAGCAGCCTGAGCAGAGGCCTAGCTGAGTAGAAGCTTTTTCCCAGGCCCCAGTTTAAAAAGTCCTGAAGAAAAAAAAAAAAAAATCAAAACTTCCTAGTAAACTCCCGGGGCCGAAAGCTGGTCGGTAGGCCGAACAGGCACACACAGCCCCCCCACAAACACAACCCACCCACTCCCAGGCTGCCCCACGAGCTACTGTGGTGCACTTTTGGGATGCAGAGGCCTCTGCAGCTGCAGGAGCAGAGCAGCCTGAGCAGAGGCCTAACTGAGTAGAAGCCTTTTCCCAGGCCCCAGTTCAAAAGTTCTGAAGAAAAAAAAAAATGGAAACTTCCTAGTAAACTCCCGGGGCTGAAATCTGTTTGTAGGCCGAACAGGCACACACACACAGGCCCTCCCCCCACACAAGACCACCACTCCCAGGTATCCACACGAGTTGCTCCGGAGCACTTTTGGGGTGCAGAGGCCTTTTCAGCTGCAGGAGCAGAGCTGGCTGAGCAGAGGCCTAACTGAGTAGAAGCCTTTTCACAGGCCCCAGTTTAAAAAGTCTTATGACAAAGGAAAAAAAACCCACAAACTTCCAAGTAAACTCCCGGGGCTGAAATCTGTTTGTAGGCCGAACAGGCACACACAGCCCCCCCACAAACACAACCCCCCCACTCCCAGGCTGCCTGACGAGCTACTGTGTTGCACTTTTGGGGTGCAGAGGCCTCTGCAGCTGCAGGAGCAGAGCTGGCTGAGCAGAGGCCTAACTGAGTAGAAGCCTTTTCTCAGGCCCCAGTTTAAAAAGTCCTGAAGAAAAAAAAAAAAAATCAAAACTTCCTAGTAAACTCCCGGGGCTGAAAGCTGGTCGGTAGGCCAAACAGGCACACACAGCCCCACACCCCCACAAACACAACCCCCCCCACTCCCAGGCTGCCCGACGAGCTACTCTGGTGCACTTTTGGGATGCAGAGGCCTTTTCAGCTGCAGGAGCAGAGCTGGCTGAGCAGAGGCCTAACTGAGTAGAAGCCTTTCCCCGGGCCCCAGTTGAAAAAGTCTTACGACAAAGAATAAAACCCCCCAAAACTTCCTCACAAGCTCCCGGGGCTGAAAGCTGCTCGGTTGGCCGAACACACACACATACGCACGCACAGGCCCTCCCCCCCATACAACCCCTCCACT
>NC_140118.1:2788931-2793931 GCF_964237585.1 Gallinula chloropus | reverse complement strand
AAATTTTACTGGAGAAAAAACTTTACGAACAAAAAATTTTACCGAAGGAAAAATTTTGCCGAGGAAAAAACTTTTGCTGAAAAAAAAAATTTACTGGAGGAAAAACTTTTACAGAAAAAAAATTTTTGGAAGAAAAAACCAGCCAAACGAAAAGCCACTTTTTTCACCGGGACCTCGGGACGCGGCGGCCACCCTCGCCCGATCGATCCCCGCGCTCTCCGCGGCCGGAGGGTGAAGGCACGGCAGGCTCCCTTCGTGTGTTCTGGCCAACCCCCCGGGCTTCCAGCGCTCTCTCGTGACGGCCTCCCCACCGCCGGCCAACCGCGGCCTTCGCCCTGCGCCCGCCACTACCCATCCGCACACGATTTCACAGCCCACCGGTAGGCAACGGCTGCCGCACTCTGCCCTCGGCCACGGCTCCCTACGAATCCCGACTCACCGGGGATGCCCCACGGAGGCTCGGATCAGCATGAGCCAACCGGGGGCGCGCGACGCCGTGCCGACAAGCAGGAGCGGTGCCGAGCCACCGTGGGTACCCCGCCGAGAAGGACGCCCTGTCTGCGGCAGACTAGCGCGGGTAGTGGCCGGTCGCTGCTCTGTGTTTGCCCTCGAGGCGAGTCACCGCTCGCACCCATAGGACGGAGATAGACGCCTCCTCCCCCGAAAAGCTCCAAGAGATTTCAATCTCAACGACGGCAAGGGGCGCCAGTCAACGCCCGGGTTTACCATGATGCAACTGGAGGTAACGAAAATAAGCGACCCCTTACGGCCGCTGCCGAGGGCCTGGCCTGGTAGACCTGACGGCCGCTGCCGAGGGCGTGGTAGACCTGACGGCCGCTGCCGAGGCCGTGGTAGACCTGACGGCCTCTGCCGAGGGCCTGGTAGACCTGACGGCCGCTGCCGAGGGCGTGGTAGACCTGACGGCCGCTGCCGAAGGCGTGGTAGACCTGACGGCCTCTGCCGAGGTCCTGGTAGACCTGACGGCCGCTGCCGAGGGCGTGGAAGACCTGACGGCCGCTGCAGAGGGCGTGGTAGACCTGACGGCCTCTGCCGAGGGCCTGGTAGACCTGACGGCCGCTGCCGAGGGCGTGGTAGACCTGACGGCCGCTGCCGAGGGCGTGGTAGACCTGACGGCCTCTGCCGAGGGCCTGGTAGACCTGACGGCCGCTGCCGAGGGCGTGGTAGACCTGACGGCCTCTGCCGAGGGCGTGGTAGACCTGACGGAGGCTGCCGAGGGCGTGGTAGACCTGACGGCCGCTGCCGAGAGCGTGGTAGACCTGACGGCCTCTGCCGAGGGCCTGGTAGACCTGACGGCCGCTGCCGAGAGCGTGGTAGACCTGACGGCCTCTGCCGAGGGCGTGGTAGACCTGACGGCCGCTGCCGAGGGTGCGGTAGACCTGAGGTCTGCTGCCAAAAGCCTGGTAGACCTGAGGTCCGTTGCCGGGGGCCTGGTAGACCTGACGGACTGTGTCGGAGCACCTGGGTAAGGCGCCGGGCCCCCCCCGCGCGGTGCCAGGACGACGTGGTGACCGGCCGCGGACCTTCACATGCGATACTCTCTCCCCCAACACCCCGTTGTTTTCATCCACCACGTTCCCTGAACGTGAGCAAATCTGGTCCAAGGTCCACCCTGTCCAGCTGGTCGGTAGGCCGAACACACATACACAGGCCCTCCCCCCACACAAGACCACCACTCCCAAGTAGCCACACGAGCTGCACCGGAGTACTTTTGGGGTGCACAGGCCTTTTCAGCTGCAGGAGCACAGCAGTCTCAGGAGAGGCCTAACTGAGTAGAAGCCTTTTCCCAGGCCCCAGTTTAAAAAGTCTTATGACAAAGGAAAAAAAAACCACAAACTTCCTAGTAAACTCCCGGGGCTGAAATCTGTTTGTAGGCCGAACAGGCACACACACACAGGCCCTCCCCCCACACAAGACCACCACTTCCAGGTATCCACACCAGCTGCTCCGGAGCACTTTTGGGGTGCAGAGGCCTTTTCAGCTGCAGGAGCAGAGCTGGCTGAGCAGAGGCCTAACTGAGTAGAAGCCTTTTCCCAGGCCCCAGTATAAAAAGTCCTGAAGAAAAAAAAAAAAAATGGAAACTTCCTAGTAACCTCCCGGGGCTGAAATCTGTTTGTAGGCCGAACAGGCACACACAGCCCCCCCACAAACACAACCCCCCCACTCCCAGGCTGCCCCACGAGCGACTGTGTTGCACTTTTGGGATGCAGAGGCCTCTGCAGCTGCAGGAGCAGAGCTGGCTGAGCAGAGGCCTAACTGAGTAGAAGCCTTTTCCCAGGCCCCAGTTTAAAAGGTCCTGAAAAAAAAAAAAAATGGAAACTTCCTAGTAACCTCCCGGGGCTGAAATCTGTTTGTAGGCCGACCAGGCACACACAGCCCCCCCACAAACACAACCCCCCCCACTCCCAGGCTGCCCCACGAGCTACTGTGTTGCACTTTTGGGATGCAGAGGCCTCTGCAGCTGCAGAAGCAGAGCTGGCTGAGCAGAGGCCTAACTGAGTAGAAGCCTTTCCCCGGGCCCCAGTTTAAAAAGTCTTATGACAAAGGAAAAATAACCCCAAACTTCCTAGTAAACTCCCGCGGCTGAAAGCTTGTCGGTAGGCCAAACAGGCACACACAGCCCCCCCACAAACACAACCCCCCCACTCCCAGGCTGCCCGACTAGCACCTGTGTTGCACTTTTGGGGTGCAGAGGCCTTTTCAGCTGCAGGAGCAGAGCAGCCTGAGCAGAGGCCTAACTGAGTAGAAGCCTTTTCCCAGGCCCCAGTTTAAAAAGTCTTTCGACAGAGAAAAAAACCCCGCAAACTTCCTAGTAAGCTCCTGTTGCTGAAAGCTGGTCGGTAATCCGAACACACGTAGACACAGGCCCTCCCCCCACACAAGACCCCCACTCCCAGGTAGCCACACGAGCTGCTCCGGAGCACTTTTGGGGTGCAGAGGCCTTTTCAGCTGCAGGAGCAGAGCTGGCTGAGCAGAGGCCTAACTGAGTAGAAGCCTTTTCCCAGGCCCCAGTTTAAAAAGTCCTGAAAAAAAAAAAAATAATCCAAACTTCCTAGTAAACTCCCGGGGCTGAAATCTGTTTGTAGGCTGAACAGGCACACACAGCCCCCCCACAAACACAACCCCCCCACTCCCAGGCTGCCCGACTAGCTACTGTGTTGCACTTTTGGGGTGCAGAGGCCTTTTCAGCTGCAGGAGCAGAGCAGCCTGAGCAGAGGCCTAACTGAGTAGAAGCCTTTTCACAGGCCCCAGTTTAAAAAGTCTTATGACAAAGGAAAAAAAAAACCCACAAACTTCCAAGTAAACTCCCGGGGCTGAAATCTGTTTGTAGGCCGAACAGGCACACACAGCCCCCCCACAAACACAACACCCCCCACTCCCAGGCTGCCGCACGAGCTACTGTGTTGCACTTTTGGGATGCAGATGCCTCTGCAGCTGCAGGAGCAGAGCTGGCTGAGCAGAGGCCTAACTGAGTAGAAGCCTTTTCCCAGGCCCCAGTTTAAAAAGTCCTGAAGAAAAAAAAAAAAAAAACCCCAAACTTCGTAGTAAACTCCCGGGGCTGAAATCTGTTTGTAGGCCGAACAGGCACACACAGCCCCCCCCCACAAACACAACCCCCCCACTCCCAGGCTGCCCGACGAGCTACTGTGTTGCACTTTTGGGGTGCAGAGGCCTTTTCAGCTGCAGGAGCAGAGCTGGCTGAGCAGCGGCATAAAGGAGTTGGAGCCTTCCCTGGGCCCCAGTTTAAAAAGTCTTATGACAAAGGAAAAAAAAAAAACCCAAAACTTCCTAGTAAACTCCCAGGGCTGAAAGCTGGTCGGTAGGCCGAACAGGCACACACAGCCCCCCCACAAACACAACCCCCCCACTCCCAGGCTGCCCGACTAGCTACTGTGTTGCACTTTTGGGGTGCAGAGGCCTTTTCAGCTGCAGGAGCAGAGCAGCCTGAGCAGAGGCCTAACTGAGTAGAAGCCTTTCCCCGGGCCCCAGTTTAAAAAGTCTTATGACAAAGGAAAAAAACCCCACAAACTTCCAAGTAAACTCCCGGGGCTGAAATCTGTTTGTAGGCCGAACAGGCACACACAGCCCCCCCACAAACACAACCCCCCCACTCCCAGGCTGCCCCACGAGCTACTGTGTTGCACTTTTGGGATGCAGAGGCCTCTGCAGCTGCAGGAGCAGAGCAGTCTGAGCAGAGGCCTACCTGAGTAGAAGCCTTTTCCCAGGCCCCAGTTCAAAACTCCTGAAGAAAAAAAAAAAAAACCCCAAACTTCCTAGTAAACTCCCGGGGCTGTTTGTAGGCCGAACAGGCACACACACACAGGCCCTCCCCCCACACAAGACCACCACTCCCAGGTAGCCACACTAGCTGCTCCAGAGCACTTTTCGGGTGCAGAGGCCTTTTCAGCTGCAGGAGCAGAGCAGCCTGAGCAGAGGCCTAGCTGAGTAGAAGCCTTTTCCCAGGCCCCTGTTCAAAAGTCCTGAAGAAAAAAAAAATGGAAACTTCCTAGTAACCTCCCGGGGCTGAAATCTGTTTGTAGGTCGAACAGGCACACACAGCCCCTCCACAAACACAACCCCCCCACTCCCAGGCTGCCCGACTAGCTACTGTGTTGCACTTTTGGGGTGCAGAGGCCTTTTCAGCTGCAGGAGCAGAGCAGCCTGAGCAGAGGCCTAACTGAGTAGAAGCCTTTTCCCAGGCCCCAGTTCAAAAGTCCTGAAGAAAAAAAAAAAAACCCAAACTTCCTAGTAAACTCCAGGGGCTGAAATCTGTTTGTAGGCCGAACAGGCACACACACACAGGCCCTCCCCCCACACAAGACCACCACTCCCAGGTATCCACACTAGCTGCTCCAGAGCACTTTTCGGGTGCAGAGGCCTTTTCAGCTGCAGGAGCAGAGCAGCCTGAGCAGAGGCCTAAAGGAGTTGGAGCCTTCCCTGGGCCCCAGTTTAAAAAGTCTTACGACAAAGGAAAAAATAAA
>NC_140118.1:2763931-2776431 GCF_964237585.1 Gallinula chloropus | reverse complement strand
CTTCCCGGGAGACAGGGGCGGACAGCGGTGACACGGGGCTCTGCGCGCGAGCGGCCGCATCGGCAGGGAAACGGCAACGCCAGCCTCGGCAGCGGCAGAGCCGGCACACGCTGTGAAGCCTCCCTCACCGACGCGCCCTCGGCGCCGCATCGATCCAACTCGGGGAAAAAAAAAAGCAGCGGCCGGAGCGGGGAAGCGGCGGGTGCCGCGAGCCAACCGCTGCCGACCACCTCTCCCCCCCCGTCGGGAGATCCACGGGACCACGGAAAAAAGCCTCGCGGCAGGCGCCAGGCGGCACGGCACCCCCGGTCCCCGAGGCCGTCGGTCGAGCGCCGGCGACCGCCGCCGGCCACCGATCCGCGCTCCCCTCACAGCCCGCGAGGAACAAAAAAAGCCGGCAGACGCTGAGCAAGGGCGACCCAAGAGCCGTCTCGCTCTCAAAAGCTGCCAGAAACACCGCTCTGTCCCGTTTAAGGCCGGAGACGGCACGCCAAAGACCGGCGGGAAATGGAAGAAAAAATTTTTACTGAAGGAAAAATTTTACTGGAGAAAAAAGTTTACGAACAAAAAATTTTACCGAAGGAAAAATTTTGCCGAGGAAAAAACTTTTGCTGAAAAAAAAAATTTACTGGAGGAAAAACTTTTACGGAAAAAAAATTTTTGGAAGAAAAAAACCAGCCAAACGAAAAGCCACTTTTTTCACCGGGACCTCGGGACGCGGCGGCCACCCTCGCCCGATCGATCCCCGCGCTCTCCGCGGCCGGAGGGTGAAGGCACGGCAGGCTCCCTTCGTGTGTTCCGGCCAACCCCCCGGGCTTCCAGCGCTCTCTCGTGACGGCCTCCCCACCGCCGGCCAACCGCGGCCTTCGCCCTGCGCCCGCCACTACCCATCCGCACACGATTTCACAGCCCACCGGTAGGCAACGGCTGCCGCACTCTGCCCTCGGCCACGGCTCCCTACGAGTCCCGACTCACCGGGGATGCCCCACGGAGGCTCGGATCAGCATGAGCCAACCGGGGGCGCGCGACGCCGTGCCGACAAGCAGGAGCGGTGCCGAGCCACCGTGGGTACCCCGCCGAGAAGGACGCCCTGTCTGCGGCAGACTAGCGCGGGTAGTGGCCGGTCGCTGCTCTGTGTTTGCCCTCGAGGCGAGTCACCGCTCGCACCCATAGGACGGAGATAGACGCCTCCTCCCCCGAAAAGCTCCAAGAGATTTCCATCTCAACGACGGCAAGGGGCGCCAGTCAACGCCCGGGTTTACCATGATGCAACTGGAGGTAACGAAAATAAGCGACCCCTTACGGCCGCTGCCGAGGGCCTGGCCTGGTAGACCTGACGGCCGCTGCCGAAGGCGTGGTAGACCTGACGGCCTCTGCCGAGGGCCTGGTAGACCTGACGGCCGCTGCCGAGGGCGTGGTAGACCTGACGGCCGCTGCCGAAGGCGTGGTAGACCTGACGGCCTCTGCCGAGGTCCTGGTAGACCTGACGGCCGCTGCCGAGGGACTGGTAGACCTGACGGCCGCTGCCGAGGGCGTGGTAGACCTGACGGCCTCTGCCGAGGTCCTGGTAGACCTGACGGCCGCTGCCGAGGGCGTGGTAGACCTGACGGCCTCTGCCGAGGGCCTGGTAGACCTGACGGCCGCTGCCGAGGGCGTGGTAGACCTGACGGCCGCTGCCGAGGGCGTAGTAGACCTGACGGCCGCTGCCGAGGGCGTGGTAGACCTGACGGCCGCTGCCGAGGGCGTGGTAGACCTGACGGCCTCTGCCGAGGGCGTGGTAGACCTGACGGCCGCTGCCGAGGGCGTGGTAGACCTGACGGCCTCTGCCGAGGGCCTGGTAGACCTGACGGCCGCTGCCGAGGGCGTGGTAGACCTGACGGCCGCTGCCGAGGGCGTGGTAGACCTGACGGCCGCTGCCGAGGTCCTGGTAGACCTGACGGCCGCTGCCGAGGGCGTGGTAGACCTGACGGCCGCTGCCGAGGTCCTGGTAGACCTGACGGCCGCTGCAGAGGGCGTGGTAGACCTGACGGCCTCTGCCGAGGGCCTGGTAGACCTGACGGAGGCTGCCGAGGGCGTGGTAGACCTGACGGCCGCTGCCGAGAGCGTGGTAGACCTGACGGCCTCTGCCGAGGGCCTGGTAGACCTGACGGCCGCTGCCGAGGGCGTGGTAGACCTGACGGCCTCTGCCGAGGGCGTGGTAGACCTGACGGCCGCTGCCGAGGGCGTGGTAGACCTGACGGCCGCTGCCGAGGGTGCGGTAGACCTGAGGTCCGCTGCCAAAAGCCTGGTAGACCTGAGGTCCGTTGCCGGGGGCCTGGTAGACCTGACGGACTGTGTCGGAGCACCTGGGTAAGGCGCCGGGCCCCCCCCGCGCGGTGCCAGGACGACGTGGTGACCGGCCGCGGATCTTCACATGCGATACTCTCTCCCCCAACACCCCGTTGTTTTCATCCACCACGTTCCCTGAACGTGAGCAAATCTGGTCCAAGGTCCACCCTGTCCAGCTGGTCGGTAGGCCGAACACACATACACAGGCCCTCCCCCCACACAAGACCACCACTCCCAGGTAGCCACACGAGCTGCACCGGAGTACTTTTGGGGTGCACAGGCCTTTTCAGCTGCAGGAGCACAGCAGTCTCAGGAGAGGCCTAACTGAGTAGAAGCCTTTTCCCAGGCCCCAGTTTAAAAAGTCTTATGACAAAGGAAAAAAAAACCACAAACTTCCTAGTAAACTCCCGGGGCTGAAATCTGTTTGTAGGCCGAACAGGCACACACACACAGGCCCTCCCCCCACACAAGACCACCACTTCCAGGTATCCACACCAGCTGCTCCGGAGCACTTTTGGGGTGCAGAGGCCTTTTCAGCTGCAGGAGCAGAGCTGGCTGAGCAGAGGCCTAACTGAGTAGAAGCCTTTTCCCAGGCCCCAGTATAAAAAGTCCTGAAGAAAAAAAAAAAAATGGAAACTTCCTAGTAACCTCCCGGGGCTGAAATCTGTTTGTAGGCCGAACAGGCACACACAGCCCCCCCACAAACACAACCCCCCCAACTCCCAGGCTGCCCCACGAGCTACTGTGTTGCACTTTTGGGGTGCAGAGGCCTTTTCAGCTGCAGGAGCAGAGCTGGCTGAGCAGAGGCCTAACTGAGTAGAGGCCTTTTCCCAGGCCCCAGTTTAAAAAGTCCTGAAGAAAAAAAAAAAAAAAAAAACCCCAAACTTCCTAGTAAACTCTCGGGGCTGAAATCTGTTTGTAGGCCGAACAGGCACACACACACAGGCCCTCCCCCCACACAAGACCACCACTCCCAGGTATCCACACGAGTTGGTCCGGAGCACTTTTGGGGTGCAGAGGCCTTTTCAGCTGCAGGAGCAGAGCTGGCTGAGCAGAGGCCTAACTGAGTAGAAGCCTTTTCACAGGCCCCAGTTTAAAAAGTCTTATGACAAAGGAAAAAAAACCCACAAACTTCCAAGTAAACTCCCGGGGCTGAAATCTGTTTGTAGGCCGAACAGGCACACACAGCCCCTCCACAAACACAACCCCCCCACTCCCAGGCTGCCCGACGAGCTACTGTGGTGCACTTTTGGGGTGCAGAGGCCTTTTCAGCTGCAGGAGCAGAGCAGCCTGAGCAGAGGCATAAAGGAGTAGGAGCCTTCCCTGGGCCCCAGTTTAAAAAGTCTTATGACAAAGGAAAAAAAAAAACCCCAAAACTTCCTAGTAAACTCCCAGGGCTGAAAGCTGGTCGGTAGGCCGAACAGGCACACACAGCCCCCCCACAAACACAACCCCCCCACTCCCAGGCTGCCCGACTAGCTACTGTGTTGCACTTTTGGGGTGCAGAGGCCTTTTCAGCTGCAGGAGCAGAGCAGCCTGAGCAGAGGCCTAACTGAGTAGAAGCCTTTTCCCAGGCCCCAGTTTAAAAAGTCTTATGACAAAGGAAAAAAAAACCACAAACTTCCAAGTAAACTCCCGGGGCTGAAATCTGTTTGTAGGCCGAACAGGCACACACAGCCCCCCCACAAACACAACCCCCCCACTCCCAGGCTGCCCGACTAGCTAATGTGTTGCACTTTTGGGGTGCAGAGGCCTCTGCAGCTGCAGGAGCAGAGCTGGCTGAGCAGAGGCCTAACTGAGTAGAAGCCTTTTCCCAGGCCCCAGTTTAAAAAGTCTTATGACAAAGGAAAAAAAACCCACAAACTTCCTAGTAAACTCCCGGGACTGAAATCTGTTTGTAGGCCGAACAGGCACACACACACAGGCCCTCCCCCCACACAAGACCACCACTTCCAGGTATCCACACCAGCTGCTCCGGAGCACTTTTGGGGTGCAGAGGCCTTTTCAGCTGCAGGAGCAGAGCTGGCTGAGCAGAGGCCTAACTGAGTAGAAGCCTTTTCCCAGGCCCCAGTATAAAAAGTCCTGAAGAAAAAAAAAAAAATGGAAACTTCCTAGTAACCTCCCGGGGCTGAAATCTGTTTGTAGGCCGAACAGGCACACATAGCCCCCCCACAAACACAACCCCCCCACTCCCAGGCTGCCCCACGAGCTACTGTGTTGCACTTTTGGGGTGCAGAGGCCTCTGCAGCTGCAGGAGCAGAGCTGGCTGAGCAGAGGCCTAACTGAGTAGAAGCCTTTTCCCAGGCCCCAGTTTAAAAGGTCCTGAAAAAAAAAAAAAAATGGAAACTTCCTAGTAACCTCCCGGGGCTGAAATCTGTTTGTAGGCCGAACAGGCACACACAGCCCCTCCACAAACACAACCCCCCCACTCCCAGGCTGCCTGACGAGCTACTGTGTTGCACTTTTTGGGAAGCAGAGGCCTTTTCAGCTGCAGGAGCAGAGCAGCCTGAGCAGAGGCCTAAAGGAGTAGAAGCCTTTTCCCAGGCCCCAGTTTAAAAAGTCTTATGACAAAGGAAAAAAAACCCACGAACTTCCAAGTAAACTCCCGGGGCTGAAATCTGTTTGTAGGCTGAACAGGCACACACAGCCCCCCCACAAACACAACCCCCCCAACTCCCAGGCTGCCCCACGAGCTACTGTGTTGCACTTTTGGGGTGCAGAGGCCTTTTCAGCTGCAGGAGCAGAGCTGGCTGAGCAGAGGCCTAACTGAGTAGAAGCCTTTTCCCAGGCCCCAGTTTAAAAAGTCCTGAGGAAAAAAAAAAAAAAAAAAACCCCAAACTTCCTAGTAAACTCTCGGGGCTGAAATCTGTTTGTAGGCCGAACAGGCACACACACACAGGCCCTCCCCCCACACAAGACCACCACTCCCAGGTATCCACACGAGTTGCTCCGGAGCACTTTTGGGGTGCAGAGGCCTTTTCAGCTGCAGGAGCAGAGCTGGCTGAGCAGAGGCCTAACTGAGTAGAAGCCTTTTCACAGGCCCCAGTTTAAAAAGTCTTATGACAAAGGAAAAAAAACCCACAAACTTCCAAGTAAACTCCCGGGGCTGAAATCTGTTTGTAGGCCGAACAGGCACACACAGCCCCCCCACAAACACAACCCCCCCACTCCCAGGCTGCCCCACGAGCTACTGTGGTGCACTTTTGGGATGCAGAGGCCTCTGCAGCTGCAGGAGCAGAGCTGTCTGAGCAGAGGCCTAACTGAGTAGAAGCCTTTTCCCAGGCCCCAGTTTAAAAGGTCCTGAAAAAAAAAAAAAATGGAAACTTCCTAGTAACCTCCCGGGGGTGAAATCTGTTTGTAGGCCGAACAGGCACACACAGCCCCTCCACAAACACAACCCCCCCACTCCCAGGCTGCCCGAGGAGCTACTGTGGTGCACTTTTGGGGTGCAGAGGCCTTTTCAGCTGCAGGAGCAGAGCAGCCTGAGCAGAGGCATAAAGGAGTAGGAGCCTTCCCTGGGCCCCAGTTTAAAAAGTCTTATGACAAAGGAAAAAAAAAAACCCCAAAACTTCCTAGTAAACTCCCAGGGCTGAAAGCTGGTCGGTAGGCCGAACAGGCACACACAGCCCCCCCACAAACACAACCCCCCCACTCCCAGGCTGCCCGACTAGCTACTGTGTTGCACTTTTGGGGTGCAGAGGCCTTTTCAGCTGCAGGAGCAGAGCAGCCTGAGCAGAGGCCTAACTGAGTAGAAGCCTTTTCCCAGGCCCCAGTTTAAAAAGTCTTATGACAAAGGAAAAAAAAAACACAAACTTCCAAGTAAACTCCCGGGGCTGAAATCTGTTTGTAGGCCGAACAGGCACACACAGCCCCCCCACAAACACAACCCCCCCACTCCCAGGCTGCCCGACTAGCTACTGTGTTGCACCTTTGGGGTGCAGAGGCCTCTGCAGCTGCAGGAGCAGAGCTGGCTGAACAGAGGCCTAACTGAGTAGAAGCCTTTTCCCAGGCCCCAGTTTAAAAAGTCTTTCGACAGAGGAAAAAACCCCGCAAACTTCCTAGTAAGCTCCTGTTGCTGAAAGCTGGTCGGTAGGCCGAACACACGTAGACACAGGCCCTCCCCCCACACAAGACCCCCACTCCCAGGTAGCCACACGAGCTGCTCCGGAGCACTTTTGGGGTGCAGAGGCCTTTTCAGCTGCAGGAGCAGAGCTGGCTGAGCAGAGGCCTAACTGAGTAGAAGCCTTTTCCCAGGCCCCAGTTTAAAAAGTCCTGAAAAAAAAAAAATAATCCAAACTTCCTAGTAAACTCCCGGGGCTGAAATCTGTTTGTAGGCCGAACAGGCACACACAGCCCCTCCACAAACACAACCCCCCCACTCCCAGGCTGCCCGACTAGCTAATGTGTTGCACTTTTGGGGTGCAGAGGCCTCTGCAGCTGCAGGAGCAGAGCTGGCTGAGCAGAGGCCTAACTGAGTAGAAGCCTTTTCACAGGCCCCAGTTTAAAAAGCCTTATGACAAAGGAAAAAAAAACCACAAACTTCCTAGTAAACTCCCGGGGCTGAAATCTGTTTGTAGGCCGAACAGGCACACACAGCCACCCCCACAAACACAACCCCCCCACTCCCAGGCTGCTCCACGAGCTACTGTGTTGCACTTTTGGGATGCAGAGGCCTTTTCAGCTGCAGGAGCAGAGCAGCCTGAGCAGAGGCCTAACTGAGTAGAAGCCTTTTCCCAGGCCCCAGTTTAAAAAGTCTTATGACAAAGGAAAAAAAACCCACAAACTTCCAAGTAAACTCCCGGAGCTGAAATCTGTTTGTAGGTCGAACAGGCACACACAGCCCCCCCACAAACACAACCCCCCCATTCCCAGGCTGCCCCACGAGCTACTGTGTTGCACCTTTGGGGTGCAGAGGCCTTTTCAGCTGCAGGAGCAGAGCAGCCTGAGCAGAGGCCTAAAGGAGTAGAAGCCTTTTCCCAGGCCCCAGTTTAAAAAGTCCTGAAGAAAAAAAAAAAAATGGAAACTTCCTAGTAACCTCCCGGGGCTGAAATCTGTTTGTAGGCCGAACAGGCACACACAGCCCCTCCACAAACACAACCCCCCACTCCCAGGCTGCCTGACGAGCTACTGTGTTGCACTTTTGGGGTGCAGAGGCCTTTTCAGCTGCAGGAGCAGAGCAGCCTGAGCAGAGGCCTAACTGAGTAGAAGCCTTTCCCCGGGCCCCAGTTTAAAAAGTCTTATGACAAAGGAAAAAAACCCCACAAACTTCCAAGTAAACTCCCGGGGCTGAAATCTGTTTGTAGGCCGAACAGGCACACACAGCCCCCCCACAAACACAACCCCCCCACTCCCAGGCTGCCCCACGAGCTACTGTGTTGCACTTTTGGGATGCAGAGGCCTCTGCAGCTGCAGGAGCAGAGCAGCCTGAGCAGAGGCCTAACTGAGTAGAAGCCTTTTCCCAGGCCCCAGTTCAAAAGTCCTGAAGAAAAAAAAAAAAACCCCAAACTTCCTAGTAAACTCCCGGGGCTGTTTGTAGGCCGAACAGGCACACACACACAGGCCCTCCCCCCACACAAGACCACCACTCCCAGGTATCCACACTAGCTGCTCCAGAGCACTTTTCGGGTGCAGAGGCCTTTTCAGCTGCAGGAGCAGAGCAGCCTGAGCAGAGGCCTAGCTGAGTAGAAGCCTTTTCCCAGGCCCCAGTTTAAAAAGTCCTGAAGAAAAAAAAAAAAAAATCAAAATATCCTAGTAAACTCCCGGGGCTGAAAGCTGGTCGGTAGGCCGAACAGGCACACACAGCCCCCCCAGAAACACAACCCACCCACTCCCAGGCTGCCCCACGAGCTACTGTGGTGCACTTTTGGGATGCAGAGGCCTCTGCAGCTGCAGGAGCAGAGCAGCCTGAGCAGAGGCCTAACTGAGTAGAAGCCTTTTCCCAGGCCCCTGTTCAAAAGTCCTGAAGAAAAAAAAAAAATGGAAACTTCCTAGTAACCTCCCGGGGCTGAAATCTGTTTGTAGGCCGAACAGGCACACACAGCCCCTCCACAAACACAACCCCCCCACTCCCAGGCTGCCCGACTAGCTACTGTGTTGCACTTTTGGGGTGCAGAGGCCTTTTCAGCTGCAGGAGCAGAGCAGCCTGAGCAGAGGCATAAAGGAGTAGGAGCCTTCCCTGGGCCCCAGTTTAAAAAGTCTTACGACAAAGGAAAAAAAAAAACCCCAAAACTTCCTAGTAAACTCCCAGGGCTGAAAGCTGGTCGGTAGGCGGAACAGGCACACACAGCCCCCCCACAAACACAACCCCCCCACTCCCAGGCTGCCCGACTAGCTACTGTGTTGCACTTTTGGGGTGCAGAGGCCTTTTCAGCTGCAGGAGCAGAGCAGCCTGAGCAGAGGCCTAACTGAGTAGAAGCCTTTTCCCAGGCCCCAGTTTAAAAAGTCTTATGACAAAGGAAAAAAAAAACACAAACTTCCAAGTAAACTCCCGGGGCTGAAATCTGTTTGTAGGCCGAACAGGCACACACAGCCCCCCCACAAACACAACCCCCCCACTCCCAGGCTGCCCCACGAGCTACTGTGTTGCACTTTTGGGGTGCAGAGGCCTCTGCAGCTGCAGGAGCAGAGCTGGCTGAACAGAGGCCTAACTGAGTAGAAGCCTTTTCCCAGGCCCCAGTTTAAAAAGTCTTTCGACAGAGAAAAAAACCCCGCAAACTTCCTAGTAAGCTCCTGTTGCTGAAAGCTGGTCGGTAGGCCGAACACACGTAGACACAGGCCCTCCCCCCACACAAGACCCCCACTCCCAGGTAGCCACACCAGCTGCTCCGGAGCACTTTTGGGGTGCAGAGGCCTTTTCAGCTGCAGGAGCAGAGCTGGCTGAGCAGAGGCCTAACTGAGTAGAAGCCTTTTCCCAGGCCCCAGTTTAAAAAGTCCTGAAAAAAAAAAAATAATCCAAACTTCCTAGTAAACTCCCGGGGCTGAAATCTGTTTGTAGGCCGAACAGGCACACACAGCCCCTCCACAAACACAACCCCCCCACTCCCAGGCTGCCCGACTAGCTAATGTGTTGCACTTTTGGGGTGCAGAGGCCTCTGCAGCTGCAGGAGCAGAGCTGGCTGAGCAGAGGCCTAACTGAGTAGAAGCCTTTTCACAGGCCCCAGTTTAAAAAGCCTTATGACAAAGGAAAAAAAAACCACAAACTTCCTAGTAAACTCCCGGGGCTGAAATCTGTTTGTAGGCCGAACAGGCACACACAGCCACCCCCACAAACACAACCCCCCCACTCCCAGGCTGCTCCACGAGCTACTGTGTTGCACTTTTGGGATGCAGAGGCCTTTTCAGCTGCAGGAGCAGAGCAGCCTGAGCAGAGGCCTAACTGAGTAGAAGCCTTTTCCCAGGCCCCAGTTTAAAAAGTCTTATGACAAAGGAAAAAAAACCCACAAACTTCCAAGTAAACTCCCGGAGCTGAAATCTGTTTGTAGGTCGAACAGGCACACACAGCCCCCCCACAAACACAACCCCCCCATTCCCAGGCTGCCCCACGAGCTACTGTGTTGCACCTTTGGGGTGCAGAGGCCTTTTCAGCTGCAGGAGCAGAGCAGCCTGAGCAGAGGCCTAAAGGAGTAGAAGCCTTTTCCCAGGCCCCAGTTTAAAAAGTCCTGAAGAAAAAAAAAAAAATGGAAACTTCCTAGTAACCTCCCGGGGCTGAAATCTGTTTGTAGGCCGAACAGGCACACACAGCCCCTCCACAAACACAACCCCCCACTCCCAGGCTGCCTGACGAGCTACTGTGTTGCACTTTTGGGGTGCAGAGGCCTTTTCAGCTGCAGGAGCAGAGCAGCCTGAGCAGAGGCCTAACTGAGTAGAAGCCTTTCCCCGGGCCCCAGTTTAAAAAGTCTTATGACAAAGGAAAAAAACCCCACAAACTTCCAAGTAAACTCCCGGGGCTGAAATCTGTTTGTAGGCCGAACAGGCACACACAGCCCCCCCACAAACACAACCCCCCCACTCCCAGGCTGCCCCACGAGCTACTGTGTTGCACTTTTGGGATGCAGAGGCCTCTGCAGCTGCAGGAGCAGAGCAGCCTGAGCAGAGGCCTAACTGAGTAGAAGCCTTTTCCCAGGCCCCAGTTCAAAAGTCCTGAAGAAAAAAAAAAAAACCCCAAACTTCCTAGTAAACTCCCGGGGCTGTTTGTAGGCCGAACAGGCACACACACACAGGCCCTCCCCCCACACAAGACCACCACTCCCAGGTATCCACACTAGCTGCTCCAGAGCACTTTTCGGGTGCAGAGGCCTTTTCAGCTGCAGGAGCAGAGCAGCCTGAGCAGAGGCCTAGCTGAGTAGAAGCTTTTTCCCAGGCCCCAGTTTAAAAAGTCCTGAAGAAAAAAAAAAAAAAATCAAAATATCCTAGTAAACTCCCGGGGCTGAAAGCTGGTCGGTAGGCCGAACAGGCACACACAGCCCCCCCAGAAACACAACCCACCCACTCCCAGGCTGCCCCACGAGCTACTGTGGTGCACTTTTGGGATGCAGAGGCCTCTGCAGCTGCAGGAGCAGAGCAGCCTGAGCAGAGGCCTAACTGAGTAGAAGCCTTTTCCCAGGCCCCTGTTCAAAAGTCCTGAAGAAAAAAAAAAAATGGAAACTTCCTAGTAACCTCCCGGGGCTGAAATCTGTTTGTAGGCCGAACAGGCACACACAGCCCCTCCACAAACACAACCCCCCCACTCCCAGGCTGCCCGACTAGCTACTGTGTTGCACTTTTGGGGTGCAGAGGCCTTTTCAGCTGCAGGAGCAGAGCAGCCTGAGCAGAGGCATAAAGGAGTAGGAGCCTTCCCTGGGCCCCAGTTTAAAAAGTCTTACGACAAAGGAAAAAAAAAAACCCCAAAACTTCCTAGTAAACTCCCAGGGCTGAAAGCTGGTCGGTAGGCGGAACAGGCACACACAGCCCCCCCACAAACACAACCCCCCCACTCCCAGGCTGCCCGACTAGCTACTGTGTTGCACTTTTGGGGTGCAGAGGCCTTTTCAGCTGCAGGAGCAGAGCAGCCTGAGCAGAGGCCTAACTGAGTAGAAGCCTTTTCCCAGGCCCCAGTTTAAAAAGTCTTATGACAAAGGAAAAAAAAAACACAAACTTCCAAGTAAACTCCCGGGGCTGAAATCTGTTTGTAGGCCGAACAGGCACACACAGCCCCCCCACAAACACAACCCCCCCACTCCCAGGCTGCCCCACGAGCTACTGTGTTGCACTTTTGGGGTGCAGAGGCCTCTGCAGCTGCAGGAGCAGAGCTGGCTGAACAGAGGCCTAACTGAGTAGAAGCCTTTTCCCAGGCCCCAGTTTAAAAAGTCTTTCGACAGAGAAAAAAACCCCGCAAACTTCCTAGTAAGCTCCTGTTGCTGAAAGCTGGTCGGTAGGCCGAACACACGTAGACACAGGCCCTCCCCCCACACAAGACCCCCACTCCCAGGTAGCCACACGAGCTGCTCCGGAGCACTTTTGGGGTGCAGAGGCCTTTTCAGCTGCAGGAGCAGAGCTGGCTGAGCAGAGGCCTAACTGAGTAGAAGCCTTTTCCCAGGCCCCAGTTTAAAAAGTCCTGAAAAAAAAAAAATAATCCAAACTTCCTAGTAAACTCCCGGGGCTGAAATCTGTTTGTAGGCCGAACAGGCACACACAGCCCCTCCACAAACACAACCCCCCCACTCCCAGGCTGCCCGACTAGCTAATGTGTTGCACTTTTGGGGTGCAGAGGCCTCTGCAGCTGCAGGAGCAGAGCTGGCTGAGCAGAGGCCTAACTGAGTAGAAGCCTTTTCCCAGGCCCCAGTTTAAAAAGTCCTGAAAAAAAAAAAATAATCCAAACTTCCTAGTAAACTCCCGGGGCTGAAATCTGTTTGTAGGCCGAACAGGCACACACAGCCCCTCCACAAACACAACCCCCCCACTCCCAGGCTGCCCGACTAGCTAATGTGTTGCACTTTTGGGGTGCAGAGGCCTCTGCAGCTGCAGGAGCAGAGCTGGCTGAGCAGAGGCCTAACTGAGTAGAAGCCTTTTCCCAGGCCCCAGTTCAAAAGTCCTGAAGAAAAAAAAAAAAACCCCAAACTTCCTAGTAAACTCCCGGGGCTGTTTGTAGGCCGAACAGGCACACACACTCAGGCCCTCCCCCCACACAAGACCAC
>NC_140118.1:2741431-2751431 GCF_964237585.1 Gallinula chloropus | reverse complement strand
TTTGGGACACCTGAGGGCTCGCGGGGCCGCGCGGCCGTCACACAGCCCGGTTCCGGTAAAGAAACCCGGGAAACCCCACGGACGGAGGGGAGCAGGGGGAGGAAACGCGGCCACCCGGAGGGGCACGCGCCCCACCGCCGCCGAGACACGGCCCCCCAACCCTCTCCGGCCTCGCGGGAGACACAGGCAACACCTCGCAACGACGGGAAGCGAAGCGGAAAGGAGACCTAACCCGGCCCGAGCACCGGACAACCACCCACGCGCCTCCCCCGTTACGGGGAGAACACGGGCAGAGCCGGCCCGCCGAGGGCCCTCTCCGACGCGACCCGAAAGGCCTCATCGATCAGCAGACAAGACAAGCTACGGAAGGTAGCGGGGGGCCCCGCGGCCACGGTCCTGGGACAGCGACTGCCACGCGTGCTCTACGCGCCGCACCCTTCCCGGGAGACAGGGGCGGACAGCGGTGACACGGGGCTCTGCGCGCGAGCGGCCGCATCGGCAGGGAAACGGCAACGCCAGCCTCGGCAGCGGCAGAGCCGGCACACGCTGTGAAGCCTCCCTCACCGACGCGCCCTCGGCGCCGCATCGATCCAACTCGGGGAAAAAAAAAAGCAGCGGCCGGAGCGGGGAAGCGGCGGGTGCCGCGAGCCAACCGCTGCCGACCACCTCTCCCCCCCCGTCGGGAGACCCACGGGACCACGGAAAAAAGCCTCGCGGCAGGCGCCAGGCGGCACGGCACCCCCGGTCCCCGAGGCCGTCGGTCGAGCGCCGGCGACCGCCGCCGGCCACCGATCCGCGCTCCCCTCACAGCCCGCGAGGAACAAAAAAAGCCGGCAGACGCTGAGCAAGGGCGACCCAAGAGCCGTCTCGCTCTCAAAAGCTGCCAGAAACACCGCTCTGTCCCGTTTAAGGCCGGAGACGGCACGCCAAAGACCGGCGGGAAATGGAAGAAAAAATTTTTACTGAAGGAAAAATTTTACTGGAGAAAAAACTTTACGAACAAAAAATTTTACCGAAGGAAAAATTTTGCCGAGGAAAAAACTTTTGCTGAAAAAAAAAATTTACTGGAGGAAAAACTTTTACGGAAAAAAAATTTTTGGAAGAAAAAAACCAGCCAAACGAAAAGCCACTTTTTTCACCGGGACCTCGGGACGCGGCGGCCACCCTCGCCCGATCGATCCCCGCGCTCTCCGCGGCCGGAGGGTGAAGGCACGGCAGGCTCCCTTCGTGTGTTCCGGCCAACCCCCCGGGCTTCCAGCGCTCTCTCGTGACGGCCTCCCCACCGCCGGCCAACCGCGGCCTTCGCCCTGCGCCCGCCACTACCCATCCGCACACGATTTCACAGCCCACCGGTAGGCAACGGCTGCCGCACTCTGCCCTCGGCCACGGCTCCCTACGAGTCCCGACTCACCGGGGATGCCCCACGGAGGCTCGGATCAGAATGAGCCAACCGGGGGCACGCGACGCCGTGCCGACAAGCAGGAGCGGTGCCGAGCCACCGTGGGTACCCCGCCGAGAAGGACGCCCTGTCTGCGGCAGACTAGCGCGGGTAGTGGCCGGTCGCTGCTCTGTGTTTGCCCTCGAGGCGAGTCACCGCTCGCACCCATAGGACGGAGATAGACGCCTCCTCCCCCGAAAAGCTCCAAGAGATTTCCATCTCAACGACGGCAAGGGGCGCCAGTCAACGCCCGGGTTTACCATGATGCAACTGGAGGTAACGAAAATAAGCGACCCCTTACGGCCGCTGCCGAGGGCCTGGCCTGGTTGACCTGACGGCCGCTGCCGAAGGCGTGGTAGACCTGACGGCCTCTGCCGAGGGCCTGGTAGACCTGACGGCCGCTGCCGAGGGCGTGGTAGACCTGACGGCCGCTGCCGAAGGCGTGGTAGACCTGACGGCCTCTGCCGAGGTCCTGGTAGACCTGACGGCCGCTGCCGAGGGACTGGTAGACCTGACGGCCGCTGCCGAGGGCGTGGTAGACCTGACGGCCTCTGCCGAGGTCCTGGTAGACCTGACGGCCGCTGCCGAGGGCGTGGTAGACCTGACGGCCTCTGCCGAGGGCCTGGTAGACCTGACGGCCGCTGCCGAGGGCGTGGTAGACCTGACGGCCGCTGCCGAGGGCGTAGTAGACCTGACGGCCGCTGCCGAGGGCGTGGTAGACCTGACGGCCGCTGCCGAGGGCGTGGTAGACCTGACGGCCTCTGCCGAGGGCGTGGTAGACCTGACGGCCGCTGCCGAGGGCGTGGTAGACCTGACGGCCTCTGCCGAGGGCCTGGTAGACCTGACGGCCGCTGCCGAGGGCGTGGTAGACCTGACGGCCGCTGCCGAGGGCGTGGTAGACCTGACGGCCGCTGCCGAGGTCCTGGTAGACCTGACGGCCGCTGCCGAGGGCGTGGTAGACCTGACGGCCGCTGCCGAGGTCCTGGTAGACCTGACGGCCGCTGCAGAGGGCGTGGTAGACCTGACGGCCTCTGCCGAGGGCCTGGTAGACCTGACGGAGGCTGCCGAAGGCGTGGTAGACCTGACGGCCGCTGCCGAGAGCGTGGTAGACCTGACGGCCTCTGCCGAGGGCCTGGTAGACCTGACGGCCGCTGCCGAGGGCGTGGTAGACCTGACGGCCTCTGCCGAGGGCGTGGTAGACCTGACGGCCGCTGCCGAGGGCGTGGTAGACCTGACGGCCGCTGCCGAGGGTGCGGTAGACCTGAGGTCCGCTGCCAAAAGCCTGGTAGACCTGAGGTCCGTTGCCGGGGGCCTGGTAGACCTGACGGACTGTGTCGGAGCACCTGGGTAAGGCGCCGGGCCCCCCCCGCGCGGTGCCAGGACGACGTGGTGACCGGCCGCGGACCTTCACATGCGATACTCTCTCCCCCAACACCCCGTTGTTTTCATCCACCACGTTCCCTGAACGTGAGCAAATCTGGTCCAAGGTCCACCCTGTCCAGCTGTTCGGTAGGCCGAACACACATACACAGGCCCTCCCCCCACACAAGACCACCACTCCCAGGTAGCCACACGAGCTGCACCGGAGTACTTTTGGGGTGCACAGGCCTTTTCAGCTGCAGGAGCACAGCAGTCTCAGGAGAGGCCTAACTGAGTAGAAGCCTTTTCCCAGGCCCCAGTTTAAAAAGTCTTATGACAAAGGAAAAAAAAACCACAAACTTCCTAGTAAACTCCCGGGGCTGAAATCTGTTTGTAGGCCGAACAGGCACACACACACAGGCCCTCCCCCCACACAAGACCACCACTTCCAGGTATCCACACCAGCTGCTCCGGAGCACTTTTGGGGTGCAGAGGCCTTTTCAGCTGCAGGAGCAGAGCTGGCTGAGCAGAGGCCTAACTGAGTAGAAGCCTTTTCCCAGGCCCCAGTATAAAAAGTCCTGAAGAAAAAAAAAAAAATGGAAACTTCCTAGTAACCTCCCGGGGCTGAAATCTGTTTGTAGGCCGAACAGGCACACATAGCCCCCCCACAAACACAACCCCCCCACTCCCAGGCTGCCCCACGAGCTACTGTGTTGCACTTTTGGGGTGCAGAGGCCTCTGCAGCTGCAGGAGCAGAGCTGGCTGAGCAGAGGCCTAACTGAGTAGAAGCCTTTTCCCAGGCCCCAGTTTAAAAGGTCCTGAAAAAAAAAAAAAAATGGAAACTTCCTAGTAACCTCCCGGGGCTGAAATCTGTTTGTAGGCCGAACAGGCACTCACAGCCCCTCCACAAACACAACCCCCCCACTCCCAGGCTGCCTGACGAGCTACTGTGTTGCACTTTTTGGGAAGCAGAGGCCTTTTCAGCTGCAGGAGCAGAGCAGCCTGAGCAGAGGCCTAAAGGAGTAGAAGCCTTTTCCCAGGCCCCAGTTTAAAAAGTCTTATGACAAAGGAAAAAAAACCCACGAACTTCCAAGTAAACTCCCGGGGCTGAAATCTGTTTGTAGGCCGAACAGGCACACACAGCCCCCCCACAAACACAACCCCCCCAACTCCCAGGCTGCCCCACGAGCTACTGTGTTGCACTTTTGGGGTGCAGAGGCCTTTTCAGCTGCAGGAGCAGAGCTGGCTGAGCAGAGGCCTAACTGAGTAGAGGCCTTTTCCCAGGCCCCAGTTTAAAAAGTCCTGAAGAAAAAAAAAAAAAAAAAAACCCCAAACTTCCTAGTAAACTCTCGGGGCTGAAATCTGTTTGTAGGCCGAACAGGCACACACACACAGGCCCTCCCCCCACACAAGACCACCACTCCCAGGTATCCACACGAGTTGCTCCGGAGCACTTTTGGGGTGCAGAGGCCTTTTCAGCTGCAGGAGCAGAGCTGGCTGAGCAGAGGCCTAACTGAGTAGAAGCCTTTTCACAGGCCCCAGTTTAAAAAGTCTTATGACAAAGGAAAAAAAACCCACAAACTTCCAAGTAAACTCCCGGGGCTGAAATCTGTTTGTAGGCCGAACAGGCACACACAGCCCCCCCACAAACACAACCCCCCCACTCCCAGGCTGCCCCACGAGCTACTGTGGTGCACTTTTGGGATGCAGAGGCCTCTGCAGCTGCAGGAGCAGAGCTGTCTGAGCAGAGGCCTAAAGGAGTAGAAGCCTTTTCCCAGGCCCCAGTTTAAAAGGTCCTGAAAAAAAAAAAAAATGGAAACTTCCTAGTAACCTCCCGGGGGTGAAATCTGTTTGTAGGCCGAACAGGCACACACAGCCCCTCCACAAACACAACCCCCCCACTCCCAGGCTGCCCGACGAGCTACTGTGGTGCACTTTTGGGGTGCAGAGGCCTTTTCAGCTGCAGGAGCAGAGCAGCCTGAGCAGAGGCATAAAGGAGTAGGAGCCTTCCCTGGGCCCCAGTTTAAAAAGTCTTATGACAAAGGAAAAAAAAAAACCCCAAAACTTCCTAGTAAACTCCCAGGGCTGAAAGCGGGTCGGTAGGCCGAACAGGCACACACAGCCCCCCCACAAACACAACCCCCCCACTCCCAGGCTGCCCGACTAGCTACTGTGTTGCACTTTTGGGGTGCAGAGGCCTTTTCAGCTGCAGGAGCAGAGCAGCCTGAGCAGAGGCCTAACTGAGTAGAAGCCTTTTCCCAGGCCCCAGTTTAAAAAGTCTTATGACAAAGGAAAAAAAAACCACAAACTTCCAAGTAAACTCCCGGGGCTGAAATCTGTTTGTAGGCCGAACAGGCACACACAGCCCCCCCACAAACACAACCCCCCCACTCCCAGGCTGCCCGACTAGCTAATGTGTTGCACTTTTGGGGTGCAGAGGCCTCTGCAGCTGCAGGAGCAGAGCTGGCTGAGCAGAGGCCTAACTGAGTAGAAGCCTTTTCCCAGGCCCCAGTTTAAAAAGTCTTATGACAAAGGAAAAAAAACCCACAAACTTCCTAGTAAACTCCCGGGGCTGAAATCTGTTTGTAGGCCGAACAGGCACACACACACAGGCCCTCCCCCCACACAAGACCACCACTTCCAGGTATCCACACCAGCTGCTCCGGAGCACTTTTGGGGTGCAGAGGCCTTTTCAGCTGCAGGAGCAGAGCTGGCTGAGCAGAGGCCTAACTGAGTAGAAGCCTTTTCCCAGGCCCCAGTATAAAAAGTCCTGAAGAAAAAAAAAAAAATGGAAACTTCCTAGTAAACTCCCGGGGCTGAAATCTGTTTGTAGGCCGAACAGGCACACATAGCCCCCCCACAAACACAACCCCCCCACTCCCAGGCTGCCCCACGAGCTACTGTGTTGCACTTTTGGGGTGCAGAGGCCTCTGCAGCTGCAGGAGCAGAGCTGGCTGAGCAGAGGCCTAACTGAGTAGAAGCCTTTTCCCAGGCCCCAGTTTAAAAGGTCCTGAAAAAAAAAAAAAAATGGAAACTTCCTAGTAACCTCCCGGGGCTGAAATCTGTTTGTAGGCCGAACAGGCACTCACAGCCCCTCCACAAACACAACCCCCCCACTCCCAGGCTGCCTGACGAGCTACTGTGTTGCACTTTTTGGGAAGCAGAGGCCTTTTCAGCTGCAGGAGCAGAGCAGCCTGAGCAGAGGCCTAAAGGAGTAGAAGCCTTTTCCCAGGCCCCAGTTTAAAAAGTCTTATGACAAAGGAAAAAAAACCCACGAACTTCCAAGTAAACTCCCGGGGCTGAAATCTGTTTGTAGGCTGAACAGGCACACACAGCCCCCCCACAAACACAACCCCCCCAACTCCCAGGCTGCCCCACGAGCTACTGTGTTGCACTTTTGGGGTGCAGAGGCCTTTTCAGCTGCAGGAGCAGAGCTGGCTGAGCAGAGGCCTAACTGAGTAGAAGCCTTTTCCCAGGTCCCAGTTTAAAAAGTCCTGAGGAAAAAAAAAAAAAAAAAAACCCCAAACTTCCTAGTAAACTCTCGGGGCTGAAATCTGTTTGTAGGCCGAACAGGCACACACACACAGGCCCTCCCCCCACACAAGACCACCACTCCCAGGTATCCACACGAGTTGCTCCGGAGCACTTTTGGGGTGCAGAGGCCTTTTCAGCTGCAGGAGCAGAGCTGGCTGAGCAGAGGCCTAACTGAGTAGAAGCCTTTTCACAGGCCCCAGTTTAAAAAGTCTTATGACAAAGGAAAAAAAACCCACAAACTTCCAAGTAAACTCCCGGGGCTGAAATCTGTTTGTAGGCCGAACAGGCACACACAGCCCCCCCACAAACACAACCCCCCCACTCCCAGGCTGCCCCACGAGCTACTGTGGTGCACTTTTGGGATGCAGAGGCCTCTGCAGCTGCAGGAGCAGAGCTGTCTGAGCAGAGGCCTAACTGAGTAGAAGCCTTTTCCCAGGCCCCAGTTTAAAAGGTCCTGAAAAAAAAAAAAAATGGAAACTTCCTAGTAACCTCCCGGGGGTGAAATCTGTTTGTAGGCCGAACAGGCACACACAGCCCCTCCACAAACACAACCCCCCCACTCCCAGGCTGCCCGAGGAGCTACTGTGGTGCACTTTTGGGGTGCAGAGGCCTTTTCAGCTGCAGGAGCAGAGCAGCCTGAGCAGAGGCATAAAGGAGTAGGAGCCTTCCCTGGGCCCCAGTTTAAAAAGTCTTTCGACAGAGGAAAAAACCCCGCAAACTTCCTAGTAAGCTCCTGTTGCTGAAAGCTGGTCGGTAGGCCGAACACACGTAGACACAGGCCCTCCCCCCACACAAGACCCCCACTCCCAGGTAGCCACACGAGCTGCTCCGGAGCACTTTTGGGGTGCAGAGGCCTTTTCAGCTGCAGGAGCAGAGCTGGCTGAGCAGAGGCCTAACTGAGTAGAAGCCTTTTCCCAGGCCCCAGTTTAAAAAGTCCTGAAAAAAAAAAAATAATCCAAACTTCCTAGTAAACTCCCGGGGCTGAAATCTGTTTGTAGGCCGAACAGGCACACACAGCCCCTCCACAAACACAACCCCCCCACTCCCAGGCTGCCCGACTAGCTAATGTGTTGCACTTTTGGGGTGCAGAGGCCTCTGCAGCTGCAGGAGCAGAGCTGGCTGAGCAGAGGCCTAACTGAGTAGAAGCCTTTTCACAGGCCCCAGTTTAAAAAGCCTTATGACAAAGGAAAAAAAAACCACAAACTTCCTAGTAAACTCCCGGGGCTGAAATCTGTTTGTAGGCCGAACAGGCACACACAGCCACCCCCACAAACACAACCCCCCCACTCCCAGGCTGCTCCACGAGCTACTGTGTTGCACTTTTGGGATGCAGAGGCCTTTTCAGCTGCAGGAGCAGAGCAGCCTGAGCAGAGGCCTAACTGAGTAGAAGCCTTTTCCCAGGCCCCAGTTTAAAAAGTCTTATGACAAAGGAAAAAAAACCCACAAACTTCCAAGTAAACTCCCGGAGCTGAAATCTGTTTGTAGGTCGAACAGGCACACACAGCCCCCCCACAAACACAACCCCCCCATTCCCAGGCTGCCCCACGAGCTACTGTGTTGCACCTTTGGGGTGCAGAGGCCTTTTCAGCTGCAGGAGCAGAGCAGCCTGAGCAGAGGCCTAAAGGAGTAGAAGCCTTTTCCCAGGCCCCAGTTTAAAAAGTCCTGAAGAAAAAAAAAAAATGGAAACTTCCTAGTAACCTCCCGGGGCTGAAATCTGTTTGTAGGCCGAACAGGCACACACAGCCCCTCCACAAACACAACCCCCCACTCCCAGGCTGCCTGACGAGCTACTGTGTTGCACTTTTGGGGTGCAGAGGCCTTTTCAGCTGCAGGAGCAGAGCAGCCTGAGCAGAGGCCTAACTGAGTAGAAGCCTTTCCCCGGGCCCCAGTTTAAAAAGTCTTATGACAAAGGAAAAAAACCCCACAAACTTCCAAGTAAACTCCCGGGGCTGAAATCTGTTTGTAGGCCGAACAGGCACACACAGCCCCCCCACAAACACAACCCCCCCACTCCCAGGCTGCCCCACGAGCTACTGTGTTGCACTTTTGGGATGCAGAGGCCTCTGCAGCTGCAGGAGCAGAGCAGCCTGAGCAGAGGCCTAACTGAGTAGAAGCCTTTTCCCAGGCCCCAGTTCAAAAGTCCTGAAGAAAAAAAAAAAAACCCCAAACTTCCTAGTAAACTCCCGGGGCTGTTTGTAGGCCGAACAGGCACACACACACAGGCCCTCCCCCCACACAAGACCACCACTCCCAGGTATCCACACTAGCTGCTCCAGAGCACTTTTCGGGTGCAGAGGCCTTTTCAGCTGCAGGAGCAGAGCAGCCTGAGCAGAGGCCTAGCTGAGTAGAAGCTTTTTCCCAGGCCCCAGTTTAAAAAGTCCTGAAGAAAAAAAAAAAAAAATCAAAATATCCTAGTAAACTCCCGGGGCTGAAAGCTGGTCGGTAGGCCGAACAGGCACACACAGCCCCCCCAGAAACACAACCCACCCACTCCCAGGCTGCCCCACGAGCTACTGTGGTGCACTTTTGGGATGCAGAGGCCTCTGCAGCTGCAGGAGCAGAGCAGCCTGAGCAGAGGCCTAACTGAGTAGAAGCCTTTTCCCAGGCCCCTGTTCAAAAGTCCTGAAGAAAAAAAAAAAATGGAAACTTCCTAGTAAACTCCCGGGGCTGAAATCTGTTTGTAGGCCGAACAGGCACACACAGCCCCTCCACAAACACAACCCCCCCACTCCCAGGCTGCCCGACTAGCTACTGTGTTGCACTTTTGGGGTGCAGAGGCCTTTTCAGCTGCAGGAGCAGAGCAGCCTGAGCAGAGGCATAAAGGAGTAGGAGCCTTCCCTGGGCCCCAGTTTAAAAAGTCTTACGACAAAGGAAAAAAAAAAACCCCAAAACTTCCTAGTAAACTCCCAGGGCTGAAAGCTGGTCGGTAGGCGGAACAGGCACACACAGCCCCCCCACAAACACAACCCCCCCACTCCCAGGCTGCCCGACTAGCTACTGTGTTGCACTTTTGGGGTGCAGAGGCCTTTTCAGCTGCAGGAGCAGAGCAGCCTGAGCAGAGGCCTAACTGAGTAGAAGCCTTTTCCCAGGCCCCAGTTTAAAAAGTCTTATGACAAAGGAAAAAAAAAACACAAACTTCCAAGTAAACTCCCGGGGCTGAAATCTGTTTGTAGGCCGAACAGGCACACACAGCCCCCCCACAAACACAACCCCCCCACTCCCAGGCTGCCCCACGAGCTACTGTGTTGCACTTTTGGGGTGCAGAGGCCTCTGCAGCTGCAGGAGCAGAGCTGGCTGAACAGAGGCCTAACTGAGTAGAAGCCTTTTCCCAGGCCCCAGTTTAAAAAGTCTTTCGACAGAGAAAAAAACCCCGCAAACTTCCTAGTAAGCTCCTGTTGCTGAAAGCTGGTCGGTAGGCCGAACACACGTAGACACAGGCCCTCCCCCCACACAAGACCCCCACTCCCAGGTAGCCACACGAGCTGCTCCGGAGCACTTTTGGGGTGCAGAGGCCTTTTCAGCTGCAGGAGCAGAGCTGGCTGAGCAGAGGCCTAACTGAGTAGAAGCCTTTTCCCAGGCCCCAGTTTAAAAAGTCCTGAAAAAAAAAAAATAATCCAAACTTCCTAGTAAACTCCCGGGGCTGAAATCTGTTTGTAGGCCGAACAGGCA
>NC_140118.1:2731431-2733931 GCF_964237585.1 Gallinula chloropus | reverse complement strand
GCCGGCGGCCCGGGAGGCGATTGATCGCAAAGCGACGCTCAGACAGGCGTAGCCCCGGGAGGAACCCGGGGCCGCAAGTGCGTTCGAAGTGTCGATGATCAATGTGTCCTGCAATTCACATTAATTCTCGCAGCTAGCTGCGTTCTTCATCGACGCACGAGCCGAGTGATCCACCGCCAAGAGTTGTCTGCCATTTCAGAACCGCCCCCGCAACGCGGGGCGGTCGTGGCCGGCACCGCTCCGCAGCGGAGCCCCTTCTTTGCCGAGCGACGGCCCGCCCGCCGCCCCACCAACGCACGCCAGGAGCGGCGAAAGCGGCGCGACGGACGGGCCTCGCGCCTCGGACGACCGGACGAGCAACGCCCAAAACAAGGGACAGGACCGGGAAAAAATCAAAGGATTCCCAACGGCGAGCGACGGCGCGGAGCACGCGCTCCCGAAAACCCACCGACCTGCGCGGGGAAAGACGCCCGTCGCTCGCTTCGGAGGCGGCCCAGGCGCTCGGGCTCGGCCCGGCCCTCCGCGCGGAGGACGCGGGGCGCGCGCCCGGCCGCGGCACCGGCCTTGCCCGCTTTTCTCGCCTCCCTTTTTTTCACGGCGGCCGGCTTCGCCCCTTCCTCCGGCTCGCAGCGACGCCGGCAACCCTCGGCGGCCCTCCAGCCGCCTAACCCCCCCGCGGAGGCAGGCGGCCAACCACCCGCGGAAGCCCGAAGCTCGCGGCGACCAACCGCCCGCGGCCTGACGCCGGATGGCACGCGCCGCCCCAGCAGCAAAAAAAGCCTGGGCGGACGGCGCGCCCGCCTCGGACCGCCGCCGCCCGCTTCTCGCTCGACCCCTCCACTCCCCCTTTTTTCCAGCCACGCGACCGGGGCAAAAAGGCGGACGGCGCTAAGCTCGGGGACGGCTCCCGCTCTCCCCGCTTCCGCGCGGAGAACGGAGGAGGGACCGACCCCGGCCGCGCGCGGCCACCCGCCCGCGGCGCGGGCGGGGGGGGAAAGGGCGGCGGAGAAAAGGGGGCGGGCGGGGCCCGCGGACGGGCGGCCGCCCGACAGCGGCGCGCGCCCTCCGGCCGACCGACCAAAGACGAGAGCGGTGCCGCCGCCGCTCGGCCGGGGCGCCGCCAGCGGCGGGGGGGCGGCGACCGGAGACCACCGAGCGAGAGCCAGCGCGCGCTCGCCGGGGCAGGGAGCGAAGGGTCGCCCCTTCGAGAGGACGAGCAGGGGGCCGGCCGCGGCCGGCCGGCACACCGCGGTCTCGCCGACGGAAAAAAAGCCGGACCGCGGAGAGGGGGGGGCAGCGGTCACGCCCCTCCCCGGCGCGGCACGGACGCCCTCGGGGAACGAGCGCGGAGCGGCGGCGGCCGCCTTGCCAGCCCGCGGCGCGGTGCAGGGCGCCTTCCGAGAGAAGCTCCCGTGGGCGCCCCACACCCCCCCCGCCGCGCGCGTCGAGGCACGCGCCGCCGCCGCCCGGCCGCCCCCGTCGGGTCGCGTCGAGCCGCCCGAGTCTTTAAACCTCCGCCCGGCTCCGCGGCCTTCGACCCCCGGAGCTCGCCGAGGGAGGGCCGCGGAGGCGCGGGCGCTAGGTACCTGGCCCTGAGCTTGAGGGAAACGACCCGCAAGGCCCCGCGGGGGTGCCTGCCCCGCTGCCACCCTCGGGGCAGCGTCCGCCCGCGGGGGCGCGCCCGACACCCGCCGCCACCGCCTCCGTCTTCCTTCCCGGGGCCCGAGGTCTCCCTCAATAGCCCGGCGCTGCGCCCGGGAGGACCGACGGGGCTCGGGCCGCCCCGCTCGCGCGGGACGAGACCCGGCGGGGTTCGGGGAGGGGGAGAACCTCGCTACGAGCGCCGGCCCGGAACGGCCAGAGGGCCCGCGCGCGCCGCCTCCGCGCGGCCGGGAGGGGAGGGGGGGAAGACGCCCGGCTTAGGCACACACCCCCCGCCGCCCCGCCACCACCCCGGAAAGGCACTCTCGCACCCGGCTTTGCTCTCTCGCCGCTCGACCCTGCCCGACCGGGGCGCGCTCCGGCGGCGGCGGCGCTCGCAAGCTCACCGCTGTCTCCTCTTTTTTCCGCCTCCTCCCGCGCCCGAGCAGGGAAGCTCGCGCGCAGCCAGGCCCCGCGCTCAGACCGGCGAGTCGCGGCGCCCTCCTTTGCCCCCGGGGAGACCGCCCGCATCGCCCCTCGGCTCCCGCCCCGACCTCTCCCGCGGACGGGTGGTGGGGAAGGCCGCTCGAGACGGTCGGAGGGGACGGCTCCCGGAGGCGGACGCCGGACGCCGGCACGAGTCGGCGGCGGCGAGAACCGCGGCTGCGGGGCGGCGACGGAGAGGAAAAGACGAAGAAGCGGGAGGCGGCGGCGCCGCCACCGCCGCCGCGGCCCTCGGCCGGCGGGGCGATCGGGGGGGCGCGGAGCGAGTGGAGAGCTCCGCCGGGGTAGGGTGGGCGGGTGGTGGTGGGGGGAAGGCCCACGTCGGGTCTTCCCCTTTCCTCCTCCTTTCTCCCGC
>NC_140118.1:2708931-2726431 GCF_964237585.1 Gallinula chloropus | reverse complement strand
ATGATGCAACTGGAGGTAACGAAAATAAGCGACCCCTTACGGCCGCTGCCGAGGGCCTGGCCTGGTAGACCTGACGGCCGCTGCCGAAGGCGTGGTAGACCTGACGGCCTCTGCCGAGGGCCTGGTAGACCTGACGGCCGCTGCCGAGGGCGTGGTAGACCTGACGGCCGCTGCCGAAGGCGTGGTAGACCTGACGGCCTCTGCCGAGGTCCTGGTAGACCTGACGGCCGCTGCCGAGGGACTGGTAGACCTGACGGCCGCTGCCGAGGGCGTGGTAGACCTGACGGCCTCTGCCGAGGTCCTGGTAGACCTGACGGCCGCTGCCGAGGGCGTGGTAGACCTGACGGCCTCTGCCGAGGGCCTGGTAGACCTGACGGCCGCTGCCGAGGGCGTGGTAGACCTGACGGCCGCTGCCGAGGGCGTAGTAGACCTGACGGCCGCTGCCGAGGGCGTGGTAGACCTGACGGCCGCTGCCGAGGGCGTGGTAGACCTGACGGCCTCTGCCGAGGGCGTGGTAGACCTGACGGCCGCTGCCGAGGGCGTGGTAGACCTGACGGCCTCTGCCGAGGGCCTGGTAGACCTGACGGCCGCTGCCGAGGGCGTGGTAGACCTGACGGCCGCTGCCGAGGGCGTGGTAGACCTGACGGCCGCTGCCGAGGTCCTGGTAGACCTGACGGCCGCTGCCGAGGGCGTGGTAGACCTGACGGCCGCTGCCGAGGTCCTGGTAGACCTGACGGCCGCTGCAGAGGGCGTGGTAGACCTGACGGCCTCTGCCGAGGGCCTGGTAGACCTGACGGAGGCTGCCGAGGGCGTGGTAGACCTGACGGCCGCTGCCGAGAGCGTGGTAGACCTGACGGCCTCTGCCGAGGGCCTGGTAGACCTGACGGCCGCTGCCGAGGGCGTGGTAGACCTGACGGCCTCTGCCGAGGGCGTGGTAGACCTGACGGCCGCTGCCGAGGGCGTGGTAGACCTGACGGCCGCTGCCGAGGGTGCGGTAGACCTGAGGTCCGCTGCCAAAAGCCTGGTAGACCTGAGGTCCGTTGCCGGGGGCCTGGTAGACCTGACGGACTGTGTCGGAGCACCTGGGTAAGGCGCCGGGCCCCCCCCGCGCGGTGCCAGGACGACGTGGTGACCGGCCGCGGACCTTCACATGCGATACTCTCTCCCCCAACACCCCGTTGTTTTCATCCACCACGTTCCCTGAACGTGAGCAAATCTGGTCCAAGGTCCACCCTGTCCAGCTGTTCGGTAGGCCGAACACACATACACAGGCCCTCCCCCCACACAAGACCACCACTCCCAGGTAGCCACACGAGCTGCACCGGAGTACTTTTGGGGTGCACAGGCCTTTTCAGCTGCAGGAGCACAGCAGTCTCAGGAGAGGCCTAACTGAGTAGAAGCCTTTTCCCAGGCCCCAGTTTAAAAAGTCTTATGACAAAGGAAAAAAAAACCACAAACTTCCTAGTAAACTCCCGGGGCTGAAATCTGTTTGTAGGCCGAACAGGCACACACACACAGGCCCTCCCCCCACACAAGACCACCACTTCCAGGTATCCACACCAGCTGCTCCGGAGCACTTTTGGGGTGCAGAGGCCTTTTCAGCTGCAGGAGCAGAGCTGGCTGAGCAGAGGCCTAACTGAGTAGAAGCCTTTTCCCAGGCCCCAGTATAAAAAGTCCTGAAGAAAAAAAAAAAAATGGAAACTTCCTAGTAACCTCCCGGGGCTGAAATCTGTTTGTAGGCCGAACAGGCACACATAGCCCCCCCACAAACACAACCCCCCCACTCCCAGGCTGCCCCACGAGCTACTGTGTTGCACTTTTGGGGTGCAGAGGCCTCTGCAGCTGCAGGAGCAGAGCTGGCTGAGCAGAGGCCTAACTGAGTAGAAGCCTTTTCCCAGGCCCCAGTTTAAAAGGTCCTGAAAAAAAAAAAAAAATGGAAACTTCCTAGTAACCTCCCGGGGCTGAAATCTGTTTGTAGGCCGAACAGGCACTCACAGCCCCTCCACAAACACAACCCCCCCAATCCCAGGCTGCCTGACGAGCTACTGTGTTGCACTTTTTGGGAAGCAGAGGCCTTTTCAGCTGCAGGAGCAGAGCAGCCTGAGCAGAGGCCTAAAGGAGTAGAAGCCTTTTCCCAGGCCCCAGTTTAAAAAGTCTTATGACAAAGGAAAAAAAACCCACGAACTTCCAAGTAAACTCCCGGGGCTGAAATCTGTTTGTAGGCCGAACAGGCACACACAGCCCCCCCACAAACACAACCCCCCCAACTCCCAGGCTGCCCCACGAGCTACTGTGTTGCACTTTTGGGGTGCAGAGGCCTTTTCAGCTGCAGGAGCAGAGCTGGCTGAGCAGAGGCCTAACTGAGTAGAGGCCTTTTCCCAGGCCCCAGTTTAAAAAGTCCTGAAGAAAAAAAAAAAAAAAAAAACCCCAAACTTCCTAGTAAACTCTCGGGGCTGAAATCTGTTTGTAGGCCGAACAGGCACACACACACAGGCCCTCCCCCCACACAAGACCACCACTCCCAGGTATCCACACGAGTTGCTCCGGAGCACTTTTGGGGTGCAGAGGCCTTTTCAGCTGCAGGAGCAGAGCTGGCTGAGCAGAGGCCTAACTGAGTAGAAGCCTTTTCACAGGCCCCAGTTTAAAAAGTCTTATGACAAAGGAAAAAAAACCCACAAACTTCCAAGTAAACTCCCGGGGCTGAAATCTGTTTGTAGGCCGAACAGGCACACACAGCCACCCCCACAAACACAACCCCCCCACTCCCAGGCTGCCCCACGAGCTACTGTGGTGCACTTTTGGGATGCAGAGGCCTCTGCAGCTGCAGGAGCAGAGCTGTCTGAGCAGAGGCCTAACTGAGTAGAAGCCTTTTCCCAGGCCCCAGTTTAAAAGGTCCTGAAAAAAAAAAAAAATGGAAACTTCCTAGTAACCTCCCGGGGGTGAAATCTGTTTGTAGGCCGAACAGGCACACACAGCCCCTCCACAAACACAACCCCCCCACTCCCAGGCTGCCCGAGGAGCTACTGTGGTGCACTTTTGGGGTGCAGAGGCCTTTTCAGCTGCAGGAGCAGAGCAGCCTGAGCAGAGGCATAAAGGAGTAGGAGCCTTCCCTGGGCCCCAGTTTAAAAAGTCTTATGACAAAGGAAAAAAAAAAACCCCAAAACTTCCTAGTAAACTCCCAGGGCTGAAAGCTGGTCGGTAGGCCGAACAGGCACACACAGCCCCCCCACAAACACAACCCCCCCACTCCCAGGCTGCCCGACTAGCTACTGTGTTGCACTTTTGGGGTGCAGAGGCCTTTTCAGCTGCAGGAGCAGAGCAGCCTGAGCAGAGGCCTAACTGAGTAGAAGCCTTTTCCCAGGCCCCAGTTTAAAAAGTCTTATGACAAAGGAAAAAAAACCCACAAACTTCCTAGTAAACTCCCGGGGCTGAAATCTGTTTGTAGGCCGAACAGGCACACACACACAGGCCCTCCCCCCACACAAGACCACCACTTCCAGGTATCCACACCAGCTGCTCCGGAGCACTTTTGGGGTGCAGAGGCCTTTTCAGCTGCAGGAGCAGAGCTGGCTGAGCAGAGGCCTAACTGAGTAGAAGCCTTTTCCCAGGCCCCAGTATAAAAAGTCCTGAAGAAAAAAAAAAAAATGGAAACTTCCTAGTAACCTCCCGGGGCTGAAATCTGTTTGTAGGCCGAACAGGCACACATAGCCCCCCCACAAACACAACCCCCCCACTCCCAGGCTGCCCCACGAGCTACTGTGTTGCACTTTTGGGGTGCAGAGGCCTCTGCAGCTGCAGGAGCAGAGCTGGCTGAGCAGAGGCCTAACTGAGTAGAAGCCTTTTCCCAGGCCCCAGTTTAAAAGGTCCTGAAAAAAAAAAAAAATGGAAACTTCCTAGTAACCTCCCGGGGCTGAAATCTGTTTGTAGGCCGAACAGGCACTCACAGCCCCTCCACAAACACAACCCCCCCACTCCCAGGCTGCCTGACGAGCTACTGTGTTGCACTTTTTGGGAAGCAGAGGCCTTTTCAGCTGCAGGAGCAGAGCAGCCTGAGCAGAGGCATAAAGGAGTAGAAGCCTTTTCCCAGGCCCCAGTTTAAAAAGTCTTATGACAAAGGAAAAAAAACCCACGAACTTCCAAGTAAACTCCCGGGGCTGAAATCTGTTTGTAGGCTGAACAGGCACACACAGCCCCCCCACAAACACAACCCCCCCAACTCCCAGGCTGCCCCACGAGCTACTGTGTTGCACTTTTGGGGTGCAGAGGCCTTTTCAGCTGCAGGAGCAGAGCTGGCTGAGCAGAGGCCTAACTGAGTAGAAGCCTTTTCCCAGGCCCCAGTTTAAAAAGTCCTGAGGAAAAAAAAAAAAAAAAAAACCCCAAACTTCCTAGTAAACTCTCGGGGCTGAAATCTGTTTGTAGGCCGAACAGGCACACACACACAGGCCCTCCCCCCACACAAGACCACCACTCCCAGGTATCCACACGAGTTGCTCCGGAGCACTTTTGGGGTGCAGAGGCCTTTTCAGCTGCAGGAGCAGAGCTGGCTGAGCAGAGGCCTAACTGAGTAGAAGCCTTTTCACAGGCCCCAGTTTAAAAAGTCTTATGACAAAGGAAAAAAAACCCACAAACTTCCAAGTAAACTCCCGGGGCTGAAATCTGTTTGTAGGCCGAACAGGCACACACAGCCCCCCCACAAACACAACCCCCCCACTCCCAGGCTGCCCCACGAGCTACTGTGGTGCACTTTTGGGATGCAGAGGCCTCTGCAGCTGCAGGAGCAGAGCTGTCTGAGCAGAGGCCTAACTGAGTAGAAGCCTTTTCCCAGGCCCCAGTTTAAAAGGTCCTGAAAAAAAAAAAAAATGGAAACTTCCTAGTAACCTCCCGGGGGTGAAATCTGTTTGTAGGCCGAACAGGCACACACAGCCCCTCCACAAACACAACCCCCCCACTCCCAGGCTGCCCGAGGAGCTACTGTGGTGCACTTTTGGGGTGCAGAGGCCTTTTCAGCTGCAGGAGCAGAGCAGCCTGAGCAGAGGCATAAAGGAGTAGGAGCCTTCCCTGGGCCCCAGTTTAAAAAGTCTTATGACAAAGGAAAAAAAAAAACCCCAAAACTTCCTAGTAAACTCCCAGGGCTGAAAGCTGGTCGGTAGGCCGAACAGGCACACACAGCCCCCCCACAAACACAACCCCCCCACTCCCAGGCTGCCCGACTAGCTACTGTGTTGCACCTTTGGGGTGCAGAGGCCTCTGCAGCTGCAGGAGCAGAGCTGGCTGAGCAGAGGCCTAACTGAGTAGAAGCCTTTCCCCGGGCCCCAGTTTAAAAAGTCTTATGACAAAGGAAAAATAACCCCGCAAACTTCCAAGTAAACTCCCGCGGCTGAAAGCTTGTCGGTAGGCCAAACAGGCACACACAGCCCCCCCCCCCACACCACCCCAAACACAACCCCCCCCCCCACTCCCTGGCTGCCCGACGAGCTACTGTGTTGCACTTTTGGGGTGCAGAGGCCTCTGCAGCTGCAGGAGCAGAGCTGGCTGAACAGAGGCCTAACTGAGTAGAAGCCTTTTCCCAGGCCCCAGTTTAAAAAGTCTTTCGACAGAGAAAAAAACCCCGCAAACTTCCTAGTAAGCTCCTGTTGCTGAAAGCTGGTCGGTAGGCCGAACACACGTAGACACAGGCCCTCCCCCCACACAAGACCCCCACTCCCAGGTAGCCACACGAGCTGCTCCGGAGCACTTTTGGGGTGCAGAGGCCTTTTCAGCTGCAGGAGCAGAGCTGGCTGAGCAGAGGCCTAACTGAGTAGAAGCCTTTTCCCAGGCCCCAGTTTAAAAAGTCCTGAAAAAAAAAAAATAATCCAAACTTCCTAGTAAACTCCCGGGGCTGAAATCTGTTTGTAGGCCGAACAGGCACACACAGCCCCTCCACAAACACAACCCCCCCACTCACAGGCTGCCCGACTAGCTAATGTGTTGCACTTTTGGGGTGCAGAGGCCTCTGCAGCTGCAGGAGCAGAGCTGGCTGAGCAGAGGCCTAACTGAGTAGAAGCCTTTTCACAGGCCCCAGTTTAAAAAGCCTTATGACAAAGGAAAAAAAAACCACAAACTTCCAAGTAAACTCCCGGGGCTGAAATCTGTTTGTAGGCCGAACAGGCACACACAGCCACCCCCACAAACACAACCCCCCCACTCCCAGGCTGCTCCACGAGCTACTGTGTTGCACTTTTGGGATGCAGAGGCCTTTTCAGCTGCAGGAGCAGAGCAGCCTGAGCAGAGGCCTAACTGAGTAGAAGCCTTTTCCCAGGCCCCAGTTTAAAAAGTCTTATGACAAAGGAAAAAAAACCCACAAACTTCCAAGTAAACTCCCGGAGCTGAAATCTGTTTGTAGGTCGAACAGGCACACACAGCCCCCCCACAAACACAACCCCCCCATTCCCAGGCTGCCCCACGAGCTACTGTGTTGCACCTTTGGGGTGCAGAGGCCTTTTCAGCTGCAGGAGCAGAGCAGCCTGAGCAGAGGCATAAAGGAGTAGGAGCCTTCCCTGGGCCCCAGTTTAAAAAGTCTTATGACAAAGGAAAAAAAAAAACCCCAAAACTTCCTAGTAAACTCCCAGGGCTGAAAGCTGGTCGGTAGGCCGAACAGGCACACACAGCCCCCCCACAAACACAACCCCCCCACTCCCAGGCTGCCCGACTAGCTACTGTGTTGCACTTTTGGGGTGCAGAGGCCTTTTCAGCTGCAGGAGCAGAGCTGGCTGAGCAGAGGCCTAACTGAGTAGAAGCCTTTTCCCAGGCCCCAGTTTAAAAAGTCCTGAAGAAAAAAAAAAAAAAAAACCCCAAACTTCCTAGTAAACTCCCGGGGCTGAAATCTGTTTGTAGGCCGAACAGGCACACACACACAGGCCCTCCCCCCACACAAGACCCCCACTCCCAGGTATCCACACCAGCTGCTCCGGAGCACTTTTGGGGTGCAGAGGCCTTTTCAGCTGCAGGAGCAGAGCAGCCTGAGCAGAGGCCTAACTGAGTAGAAGCCTTTTCCCAGGCCCCAGTTCAAAAGTCCTGAAGAAAAAAAAAAAAACCCAAACTTCCTAGTAAACTCCCGGGGCTGAAATCTGTTTGTAGGCCGAACAGGCACACACAGCCCCCCCCACAAACACAACCCACCCACTCCCAGGCTGCCCCACGAGCTACTGTGGTGCACTTTTGGGATGCAGAGGCCTCTGCAGCTGCAGGAGCAGAGCTGCCTGAGCAGAGGCCTAACTGAGTAGAAGCCTTTTCCCAGGCCCCAGTTTAAAAAGTCTTATGACAAAGGAAAAAAAAAACACAAACTTCCAAGTAAACTCCCGGGGCTGAAATCTGTTTGTAGGCCGAACAGGCACACACAGCCCCCCCCCCCCAAACACAATCCCCCCACTCCCAGGCTGCTCCACGAGCTACTGTGGTGCACTTTTGGGGTGCAGAGGCCTTTTCAGCTGCAGGAGCAGAGCAGCCTGAGCAGAGGCCTAAAGGAGTTGGAGCCTTCCCTGGGCCCCAGTTTAAAAAGTCTTACGACAAAGGAAAAAATAAAACCCAAACTTCCTAGTAAACTCCCGGGGCTGAAAGCTGGTCGGTAGGCCGAACAGGCACACACAGCCCCACACCCCCACAAACACAACCCCCCCACTCCCAGGCTGCCCGACGAGCTACTCTGGTGCACTTTTGGGATGCAGAGGCCTTTTCAGCTGCAGGAGCAGAGCAGCCTGAGCAGAGGCCTAGCTGAGTAGAAGCTTTTTCCCAGGCCCCAGTTTAAAAAGTCCTGAAGAAAAAAAAAAAAAAATCAAAATATCCTAGTAAACTCCCGGGGCTGAAAGCTGGTCGGTAGGCCGAACAGGCACACACAGCCCCCCCACAAACACAACCCCCCCACTCCCAGGCTGCCCCACGAGCTACTGTGGTGCACTTTTGGGATGCAGAGGCCTCTGCAGCTGCAGGAGCAGAGCAGCCTGAGCAGAGGCCTAACTGAGTAGAAGCCTTTTCCCAGGCCCCAGTTCAAAAGTCCTGAAGAAAAAAAAAAATGGAAACTTCCTAGTAACCTCCCGGGGCTGAAATCTGTTTGTAGGCCGAACAGGCACACACAGCCCCCCCACAAACACAACCCCCCCAGTCCCAGGCTGCCCGACTAGCTACTGTGTTGCACTTTTGGGGTGCAGAGGCCTTTTCAGCTGCAGGAGCAGAGCAGCCTGAGCAGAGGCCTAACTGAGTAGAAGCCTTTTCCCAGGCCCCAGTTCAAAAGTCCTGAAGAAAAAAAAAAAAAACCCAAACTTCCTAGTAAACTCCCGGGGCTGAAATCTGTTTGTAGGCCGAACAGGCACACACACACAGGCCCTCCCCCCACACAAGACCACCACTCCCAGGTATCCACACTAGCTGCTCCGGAGCACTTTTCGGGTGCAGAGGCCTTTTCAGCTGCAGGAGCAGAGCAGCCTGAGCAGAGGCCTAAAGGAGTTGGAGCCTTCCCTGGGCCCCAGTTTAAAAAGTCTTACGACAAAGGAAAAAATAAAACCTAAACTTCCAAGTAAACTCCCGGGGCTGAAATCTGTTTGTAGGCCGAACAGGCACACACAGCCCCCCCCCCCAAACACAATCCCCCCACTCCCAGGCTGCTCCACGAGCTACTGTGTTGCACTTTTGGGGTGCAGAGGCCTTTTCAGCTGCAGGAGCAGAGCAGCCTGAGCAGAGGCCTAAAGGAGTTGGAGCCTTCCCTGGGCCCCAGTTTAAAAAGTCTTACGACAAAGGAAAAAATAAAACCTAAACTTCCTAGTAAACTCCCGGGGCTGAAAGCTGGTTGGTAGGCCGAACAGGCACACACAGCCCCACACCCCCACAAACACAACCACCCCACTCCCAGGCTGCCCGACTAGCTACTGTGTTGCACTTTTGGGGTGCAGAGGCCTCTGCAGCTGCAGGAGCAGAGCAGCCTGAGCAGAGGCCTAACTGAGTAGAAGCCTTTTCCCAGGCCCCAGTTTAAAAAGTCTTTCGACAGAGAAAAAAACCCCGCAAACTTCCTAGTAAGCTCCTGTTGCTGAAAGCTGGTCGGTAGGCCGAACACACGTAGACACAGGCCCTCCCCCCACACAAGACCCCCACTCCCAGGTAGCCACACGAGCTGCTCCGGAGGACTTTTGGGGTGCAGAGGCCTTTTCAGCTGCAGGAGCAGAGCTGGCTGAGCAGAGGCCTAACTGAGTAGAAGCCTTTTCCCAGGCCCCAGTTTAAAAAGTCCTGAAAAAAAAAAAATAATCCAAACTTCCTAGTAAACTCCCGGGGCTGAAATCTGTTTGTAGGCCGAACAGGCACACACACACAGGCCCTCCCCCCACACAAGACCCCCACTCCCAGGTATCCACACCAGCTGCTCCGGAGCACTTTTGGGGTGCAGAGGCCTTTTCAGCTGCAGGAGCAGAGCAGCCTGAGCAGAGGCCTAACTGAGTAGAAGCCTTTTCCCAGGCCCCAGTTCAAAAGTCCTGAAGAAAAAAAAAAAAACCCAAACTTCCTAGTAAACTCCCGGGGCTGAAATCTGTTTGTAGGCCGAACAGGCACACACAGCCCCCCCCACAAACACAACCCACCCACTCCCAGGCTGCCCCACGAGCTACTGTGGTGCACTTTTGGGATGCAGAGGCCTCTGCAGCTGCAGGAGCAGAGCTGCCTGAGCAGAGGCCTAACTGAGTAGAAGCCTTTTCCCAGGCCCCAGTTTAAAAAGTCTTATGACAAAGGAAAAAAAAAACACAAACTTCCAAGTAAACTCCCGGGGCTGAAATCTGTTTGTAGGCCGAACAGGCACACACACACAGGCCCTCCCCCCACACAAGACCACCACTCCCAGGTATCCACACTAGCTGCTCCGGAGCACTTTTCGGGTGCAGAGGCCTTTTCAGCTGCAGGAGCAGAGCAGCCTGAGCAGAGGCCTAAAGGAGTTGGAGCCTTCCCTGGGCCCCAGTTTAAAAAGTCTTATGACAAAGGAAAAAAAAACCACAAACTTCCAAGTAAACTCCCGGGGCTGAAATCTGTTTGTAGGCCGAACAGGCACACACAGCCCCCCCCCCCCAAACACAATCCCCCCACTCCCAGGCTGCTCCACGAGCTACTGTGGTGCACTTTTGGGGTGCAGAGGCCTTTTCAGCTGCAGGAGCAGAGCAGCCTGAGCAGAGGCCTAAAGGAGTTGGAGCCTTCCCTGGGCCCCAGTTTAAAAAGTCTTACGACAAAGGAAAAAATAAAACCCAAACTTCCTAGTAAACTCCCGGGGCTGAAAGCTGGTCGGTAGGCCGAACAGGCACACACAGCCCCACACCCCCACAAACACAACCCCCCCACTCCCAGGCTGCCCGACGAGCTACTCTGGTGCACTTTTGGGATGCAGAGGCCTTTTCAGCTGCAGGAGCAGAGCAGCCTGAGCAGAGGCCTAGCTGAGTAGAAGCCTTTTCCCAGGCCCCAGTTTAAAAAGTCCTGAAGAAAAAAAAAAAAAAATCAAAATATCCTAGTAAACTCCCGGGGCTGAAAGCTGGTCGGTAGGCCGAACAGGCACACACAGCCCCCCCACAAACACAACCCACCCACTCCCAGGCTGCCCCACGAGCTACTGTGGTGCACTTTTGGGATGCAGAGGCCTCTGCAGCTGCAGGAGCAGAGCAGCCTGAGCAGTGGCCTAACTGAGTAGAAGCCTTTTCCCAGGCCCCAGTTCAAAAGTCCTGAAGAAAAAAAAAAATGGAAACTTCCTAGTAACCTCCCGGGGCTGAAATCTGTTTGTAGGCCGAACAGGCACACACAGCCCCCCCACAAACACAACCCCCCCAGTCCCAGGCTGCCCGACTAGCTACTGTGTTGCACTTTTGGGGTGCAGAGGCCTTTTCAGCTGCAGGAGCAGAGCAGCCTGAGCAGAGGCCTAACTGAGTAGAAGCCTTTTCCCAGGCCCCAGTTCAAAAGTCCTGAAGAAAAAAAAAAAAAACCCAAACTTCCTAGTAAACTCCCGGGGCTGAAATCTGTTTGTAGGCCGAACAGGCACACACACACAGGCCCTCCCCCCACACAAGACCACCACTCCCAGGTATCCACACTAGCTGCTCCGGAGCACTTTTCGGGTGCAGAGGCCTTTTCAGCTGCAGGAGCAGAGCAGCCTGAGCAGAGGCCTAAAGGAGTTGGAGCCTTCCCTGGGCCCCAGTTTAAAAAGTCTTACGACAAAGGAAAAAATAAAACCTAAACTTCCAAGTAAACTCCCGGGGCTGAAATCTGTTTGTAGGCCGAACAGGCACACACAGCCCCCCCCCCCAAACACAATCCCCCCACGCCCAGGCTGCTCCACGAGCTACTGTGTTGCACTTTTGGGGTGCAGAGGCCTTTTCAGCTGCAGGAGCAGAGCAGCCTGAGCAGAGGCCTAAAGGAGTTGGAGCCTTCCCTGGGCCCCAGTTTAAAAAGTCTTACGACAAAGGAAAAAATAAAACCTAAACTTCCTAGTAAACTCCCGGGGCTGAAAGCTGGTTGGTAGGCCGAACAGGCACACACAGCCCCACACCCCCACAAACACAACCACCCCACTCCCAGGCTGCCCGACTAGCTACTGTGTTGCACTTTTGGGGTGCAGAGGCCTCTGCAGCTGCAGGAGCAGAGCAGCCTGAGCAGAGGCCTAACTGAGTAGAAGCCTTTTCCCAGGCCCCAGTTTAAAAAGTCTTTCGACAGAGAAAAAAACCCCGCAAACTTCCTAGTAAGCTCCTGTTGCTGAAAGCTGGTCGGTAGGCCGAACACACGTAGACACAGGCCCTCCCCCCACACAAGACCCCCACTCCCAGGTAGCCACACGAGCTGCTCCGGAGCACTTTTGGGGTGCAGAGGCCTTTTCAGCTGCAGGAGCAGAGCTGGCTGAGCAGAGGCCTAACTGAGTAGAAGCCTTTTCCCAGGCCCCAGTTTAAAAAGTCCTGAAAAAAAAAAAATAATCCAAACTTCCTAGTAAACTCCCGGGGCTGAAATCTGTTTGTAGGCCGAACAGGCACACACAGCCCCTCCACAAACACAACCCCCCCACTCCCAGGCTGCCCGACTAGCTAATGTGTTGCACTTTTGGGGTGCAGAGGCCTCTGCAGCTGCAGGAGCAGAGCTGGCTGAGCAGAGGCCTAACTGAGTAGAAGCCTTTTCACAGGCCCCAGTTTAAAATGCCTTATGACAAAGGAAAAAAAACCCACAAACTTCCAAGTAAACTCCCGGGGCTGAAAGCTGGTCGGTAGGCCGAACAGGCACACACAGCCCCCCCACAAACACAACCCCCCCACTGCCAGGCTGCCCCACGAGCTACTGTGGTGCACTTTTGGGGTGCAGAGGCCTTTTCAGCTGCAGGAGCAGAGCAGCCTGAGCAGAGGCCTAACTGAGTAGAAACCTTTTCCCAGGCCCCAGTTTAAAAGTCCTGAAGAAAAAAAAAAAAAATCAAAACTTCCTAGTAAACTCCCGGGGCTGAAAGCTGGTCGGTAGGCCGAACAGGCACACACAGCCCCCCCACAAACACAACCCCCCCACTCCCAGGCTGCCCGACTAGCTACTGTGTTGCACTTTTGGGGTGCAGAGGCCTTTTCAGCTGCAGGAGCAGAGCAGCCTGAGCAGAGGCCTAACTGAGTAGAAGCCTTTTCCCAGGCCCCAGTTTAAAAAGTCTTATGACAAAGGAAAAAAAAAACACAAACTTCCAAGTAAACTCCCGGGGCTGAAATCTGTTTGTAGGCCGAACAGGCACACACAGCCCCCCCACAAACACAACCCCCCCACTCCCAGGCTGCCCCACGAGCTACTGTGTTGCACTTTTGGGGTGCAGAGGCCTCTGCAGCTGCAGGAGCAGAGCTGGCTGAACAGAGGCCTAACTGAGTAGAAGCCTTTTCCCAGGCCCCAGTTTAAAAAGTCTTTCGACAGAGAAAAAAACCCCGCAAACTTCCTAGTAAGCTCCTGTTGCTGAAAGCTGGTCGGTAGGCCGAACACACGTAGACACAGGCCCTCCCCCCACACAAGACCCCCACTCCCAGGTAGCCACACGAGCTGCTCCGGAGCACTTTTGGGGTGCAGAGGCCTTTTCAGCTGCAGGAGCAGAGCTGGCTTAGCAGAGGCCTAACTGAGTAGAAGCCTTTTCCCAGGCCCCAGTTTAAAAAGTCCTGAAAAAAAAAAAATAATCCAAACTTCCTAGTAAACTCCCGGGGCTGAAATCTGTTTGTAGGCCGAACAGGCACACACAGCCCCTCCACAAACACAACCCCCCCACTCCCAGGCTGCCCGACTAGCTAATGTGTTGCACTTTTGGGGTGCAGAGGCCTCTGCAGCTGCAGGAGCAGAGCTGGCTGAGCAGAGGCCTAACTGAGTAGAAGCCTTTTCACAGGCCCCAGTTTAAAATGCCTTATGACAAAGGAAAAAAAAACCACAAACTTCCAAGTAAACTCCCGGGGCTGAAAGCTGGTCGGTAGGCCGAACAGGCACACACAGCCCCCCCACAAACACAACCCCCCCACTGCCAGGCTGCCCCACGAGCTACTGTGGTGCACTTTTGGGGTGCAGAGGCCTTTTCAGCTGCAGGAGCAGAGCAGCCTGAGCAGAGGCCTAACTGAGTAGAAGCCTTTTCCCAGGCCCCAGTTTAAAAGTCCTGAAGAAAAAAAAAAAAAATCAAAACTTCCTAGTAAACTCCCGGGGCTGAAAGCTGGTCGGTAGGCCGAACAGGCACACACAGCCCCCCCAGAAACACAACCCACCCACTCCCAGGCTGCCCCACGAGCTACTGTGGTGCACTTTTGGGATGCAGAGGCCTCTGCAGCTGCAGGAGCAGAGCAGCCTGAGCAGAGGCCTAACTGAGTAGAAGCCTTTTCCCAGGCCCCTGTTCAAAAGTCCTGAAGAAAAAAAAAAAATGGAAACTTCCTAGTAACCTCCCGGGGCTGAAATCTGTTTGTAGGCCGAACAGGCACACACAGCCCCTCCACAAACACAACCCCCCCACTCCCAGGCTGCCCGACTAGCTACTGTGTTGCACTTTTGGGGTGCAGAGGCCTTTTCAGCTGCAGGAGCAGAGCAGCCTGAGCAGAGGCATAAAGGAGTAGGAGCCTTCCCTGGGCCCCAGTTTAAAAAGTCTTATGACAAAGGAAAAAAAAAAACCCCAAAACTTCCTAGTAAACTCCCAGGGCTGAAAGCTGGTCGGTAGGCCGAACAGGCACACACAGCCCCCCCACAAACACAACCCCCCCACTCCCAGGCTGCCCGACTAGCTACTGTGTTGCACTTTTGGGGTGCAGAGGCCTTTTCAGCTGCAGGAGCAGAGCAGCCTGAGCAGAGGCCTAACTGAGTAGAAGCCTTTTCCCAGGCCCCAGTTTAAAAAGTCTTATGACAAAGGAAAAAAAAAACACAAACTTCCAAGTAAACTCCCGGGGCTGAAATCTGTTTGTAGGCCGAACAGGCACACACAGCCCCCCCACAAACACAACCCCCCCACTCCCAGGCTGCCCCACGAGCTACTGTGTTGCACCTTTGGGGTGCAGAGGCCTCTGCAGCTGCAGGAGCAGAGCTGGCTGAACAGAGGCCTAACTGAGTAGAAGCCTTTTCCCAGGCCCCAGTTTAAAAAGTCTTTCGACAGAGAAAAAAACCCCGCAAACTTCCTAGTAAGCTCCTGTTGCTGAAAGCTGGTCGGTAGGCCGAACACACGTAGACACAGGCCCTCCCCCCACACAAGACCCCCACTCCCAGGTAGCCACACGAGCTGCTCCGGAGCACTTTTGGGGTGCAGAGGCCTTTTCAGCTGCAGGAGCAGAGCAGCCTGAGCAGAGGCCTAAAGGAGTAGAAGCCTTTTCCCAGGCCCCAGTTTAAAAAGTCTTATGACAAAGGAAAAAAAACCCACGAACTTCCAAGTAAACTCCCGGGGCTGAAATCTGTTTGTAGGCCGAACAGGCACACACAGCCCCCCCACAAACACAACCCCCCCAACTCCCAGGCTGCCCCACGAGCTACTGTGTTGCACTTTTGGGGTGCAGAGGCCTTTTCAGCTGCAGGAGCAGAGCTGGCTGAGCAGAGGCCTAACTGAGTAGAAGCCTTTTCCCAGGCCCCAGTTTAAAAAGTCCTGAAGAAAAAAAAAAAAAAAAAAAAACCCCAAACTTCCTAGTAAACTCCCGGGGCTGAAATCTGTTTGTAGGTCGAACAGGCACACACACACAGGCCCTCCCCCCACACAAGACCACCACTCCCAGGTATCCACACGAGTTGCTCCGGAGAACTTTTGGGGTGCAGAGGCCTTTTCAGCTGCAGGAGCAGAGCTGGCTGAGCAGAGGCCTAACTGAGTAGAAGCCTTTTCACAGGCCCCAGTTTAAAAAGTCTTATGACAAAGGAAAAAAACCCCACAAACTTCCAAGTAAACTCCCGGGGCTGAAATCTGTTTGTAGGCCGAACAGGCACACACAGCCCCCCCACAAACACAACCCCCCCACTCCCAGGCTGCCCCACGAGCTACTGTGTTGCACTTTTGGGGTGCAGAGGCCTCTGCAGCTGCAGGAGCAGAGCAGCCTGAGCAGAGGCCTAACTGAGTAGAAGCCTTTCCCCGGGCCCCAGTTTAAAAAGTCTTATGACAAAGGAAAAAAACCCCACAAACTTCCAAGTAAACTCCCGGGGCTGAAATCTGTTTGTAGGCCGAACAGGCACACACAGCCCCCCCACAAACACAACCCCCCCACTCCCAGGCTGCCCGACTAGCTACTGTGTTGCACTTTTGGGATGCAGAGGCCTCTGCAGCTGCAGGAGCAGAGCTGGCTGAGCAGAGGCCTAACTGAGTAGAAGCCTTTTCCCAGGCCCCAGTTCAAAAGTCCTGAAGGAAAAAAAAAAAAAACCCCAAACTTCCTAGTAAACTCCCGGGGCTGTTTGTAGGCCGAACAGGCACACACACACAGGCCCTCCCCCCACACAAGACCACCACTCCCAGGTATCCACACTAGCTGCTCCAGAGCACTTTTCGGGTGCAGAGGCCTTTTCAGCTGCAGGAGCAGAGCAGCCTGAGCAGAGGCCTAAAGGAGTTGGAGCCTTCCCTGGGCCCCAGTTTAAAAAGTCTTATGACAAAGGAAAAAATAAAACCTAAACTTCCTAGTAAACTCCCGGGGCTGAAAGCTGGTCGGTAGGCCGAACAGGCACACACAGCCCCACACCCCCACAAACACAACCCCCCCCACTCCCAGGCTGCCCGACTAGCTACTGTGTTGCACTTTTGGGATGCAGAGGCCTTTTCAGCTGCAGGAGCAGAGCAGCCTGAGCAGAGGCCTAACTGAGTAGAAGCCTTTTCCCAGGCCCCAGTTTAAAAAGTCTTATGACAAAGGAAAAAAAACCCACAAACTTCCAAGTAAACTCCCGGGGCTGAAATCTGTTTGTAGGCCGAACAGGCACACACAGCCCCTCCACAAACACAACCCCCCCACTCCCAGGCTGCCCGACGAGCTACTGTGGTGCACTTTTGGGGTGCAGAGGCCTTTTCAGCTGCAGGAGCAGAGCAGCCTGAGCAGAGGCATAAAGGAGTAGGAGCCTTCCCTGGGCCCCAGTTTAAAAAGTCTTATGACAAAGGAAAAAAAAAAACCCCAAAACTTCCTAGTAAACTCCCAGGGCTGAAAGCTGGTCGGTAGGCCGAACAGGCACACACAGCCCCCCCACAAACACAACCCCCCCACTCCCAGGCTGCCCGACTAGCTACTGTGTTGCACATTTGGGGTGCAGAGGCCTTTTCAGCTGCAGGAGCAGAGCAGCCTGAGCAGAGGCCTAACTGAGTAGAAGCCTTTTCCCAGGCCCCAGTTTAAAAAGTCTTATGACAAAGGAAAAAAAAACCACAAACTTCCAAGTAAACTCCCGGGGCTGAAATCTGTTTGTAGGCCGAACAGGCACACACAGCCCCCCCACAAACACAACCCCCCCACTCCCAGGCTGCCCCACGAGCTACTGTGTTGCACTTTTGGGGTGCAGAGGCCTCTGCAGCTGCAGGAGCAGAGCTGGCTGAACAGAGGCCTAACTGAGTAGAAGCCTTTTCCCAGGCCCCAGTTTAAAAAGTCTTTCGACAGAGAAAAAAACCCCGCAAACTTCCTAGTAAGCTCCTGTTGCTGAAAGCTGGTCGGTAGGCCGAACACACGTAGACACAGGCCCTCCCCCCACACAAGACCCCCACTCCCAGGTAGCCACACGAGCTGCTCCGGAGCACTTTTGGGGTGCAGAGGCCTTTTCAGCTGCAGGAGCAGAGCTGGCTGAGCAGAGGCCTAACTGAGTAGAAGCCTTTTCCCAGGCCCCAGTTTAAAAAGTCCTGAAAAAAAAAAAAATAATCCAAACTTCCTAGTAAACTCCCGGGGCTGAAATCTGTTTGTAGGCCGAACAGGCACACAGAGCCCCTCCACAAACACAACCCCCCCACTCCCAGGCTGCCCGACTAGCTAATGTGTTGCACTTTTGGGGTGCAGAGGCCTCTGCAGCTGCAGGAGCAGAGCTGGCTGAGCAGAGGCCTAACTGA
>NC_140118.1:2698931-2701431 GCF_964237585.1 Gallinula chloropus | reverse complement strand
GTAGCCCCGGGAGGAACCCGGGGCCGCAAGTGCGTTCGAAGTGTCGATGATCAATGTGTCCTGCAATTCACATTAATTCTCGCAGCTAGCTGCGTTCTTCATCGACGCACGAGCCGAGTGATCCACCGCCAAGAGTTGTCTGGCATTTCAGAACCGCCCCCGCAACGCGGGGCGGTCGTGGCCGGCACCGCTCCGCAGCGGAGCCCCCTTCTTTGCCGAGCGACGGCCCGCCCGCCGCCCCCACCAACGCACGCCAGGAGCGGCGAAAGCGGCGCGACGGACGGGCCTCGCGCCTCGGACGACCGGACGAGCAACGCCCAAAACAAGGGACAGGACCGGGAAAAAAATCAAAGGATTCCCAACGGCGAGCGACGGCGCGGAGCACGCGCTCCCGAAAACCCACCGACCTGCGCGGGGAAAGACGCCCGTCGCTCGCTTCGGAGGCGGCCCAGGCGCTCGGGCTCGGCCCGGCCCTCCGCGCGGAGGACGCGGGGCGCGCGCCCGGCCGCGGCACCGGCCTTGCCCGCTTTTCTCGCCTCCCTTTTTTTTTCACGGCGGCCGGCTTCGCCCCTTCCTCCGGCTCGCAGCGACGCCGGCAACCCTCGGCGGCCCTCCGGCCGCCTAACCCCCCCGCGGAGGCAGGCGGCCAACCACCCGCGGAAGCCCGAAGCTCGCGGCGACCAACCGCCCGCGGCCTGACGCCGGATGGCACGCGCCGCCCCAGCAGCAAAAAAAGCCTGGGCGGACGGCGCGCCCGCCTCAGACCGCCGCCACCCGCTTCTCGCTCGACCCCTCCCCTCCCCCTTTTTTCCAGCCACGCGACCGGGGCAAAAAGGCGGACGGCGCTAAGCTCGGGGACGGCTCCCGCTCTCCCCGCTTCCGCGCGGAGAACGGAGGAGGGACGACCCCGGCCGCGCGCGGCCACCCGCCCGCGGCGCGGGCGGGGGGGGAAAGGGCGGCGGAGAAAAGGGGGCGGGCGGGGCCCGCGGACGGGCGGCCGCCCGACAGCGGCGCGCGCCCTCCGGCCGACCGACCAAAGACGAGAGCGGTGCCGCCGCCGCTCGGCCGGGGCGCCGCCAGCGGCGGGGGGGCGGCGACCGGAGACCACCGAGCGAGAGCCAGCGCGCGCTCGCCGGGGCAGGGAGCGAAGGGTCGCCCCTTCGAGAGGACGAGCAGGCGGCCGGCCGGCACACCGCGGTCTCGCCGACGGAAAAAAAGCCGGACCGCGGAGAGGGGGGGGCAGCGGTCACGCCCCTCCCCGGCGCGGCACGGACGCCCTCGGGGAACGAGCGCGGAGCGGCGGCGGCCGCCTTGCCGGCCCGCGGCGCGGTGGAGGGCGCCTTCCGAGAGAAGCTCCCGTGGGCGCCCCACACCCCCCACGCCGCGCGCGTCGAGGCACGCGCCGCCGCCGCCGCCCGGCCGCCCCCGTCGGGTCGCGTCGAGCCACCCGAGTCTTTAAACCTCCGCCCGGCTCCGCGGCCTTCGACCCCCGGAGCTCGCCGAGGGAGGGCCGCGGAGGCGCGGGCGCTAGGTACCTGGCCCTGAGCTTGAGGGAAACGACCCGCAAGGCCCCGCGGGGGTGCCTGCCCCGCTGCCACCCTCGGGGCAGCGTCCGCCCGCGGGGGCGCGCCCGACACCCGCCGCCACCGCCTCCGTCTTCCTTCCCGGGGACCGAGGTCTCCCTCAATTGCCCGGCGCTGCGCCCGGGAGGACCGACGGGGCTCGGGCCGCCCCGCTCGCGCGGGACGAGACCCGGCGGGGTTCGGGGAGGGGGAGAACCTCGCTACGAGCGCCGGCCCGGAACGGCCAGAGGGCCCGCGCGCGCCGCCTCCGCGCGGCCGGGAGGGAAGGAGGGGAAGACGCCCGGCTTAGGCACACACCCCCCGCCGCCCCGCCACCACCCCGGAAAGGCACTCTCGCACCCGGCTTTGCTCTCTCGCCGCTCGACCCTGCCCGACCGGGGCGCGCTCCGGCGGCGGCGGCGCTCGCAAGCTCACCGCTGTCTCCCTCTTTTTTCCGCCTCCTCCCGCGCCCGAGCAGGGAAGCTCGCGCGCAGCCAGGCCCCGCGCTCAGACCGGCGAGTCGCGGCGCCCTCCTTTGCCCCCGGGGAGACCGCCCGCATCGCCCCTCGGCTCCCGCCCCGACCTCTCCCGCGGACGGGTGGTGGGGAAGGCCGCTCGAGACGGTCGGAGGGGACGGCTCCCGGAGGCGGACGCCGGCGCGAGTCGGCGGCGGCGAGAACCGCGGCTGCGGGGCGGCGACGGAGAGGAAAAGACGAAGAAGCGGGAGGCGGCGGCGCCGCCACCGCCGCCGCGGCCCTCGGCCGGCGGGGCGATCGGGGGGGGCGCGGAGCGAGTGGAGAGCTCCGCCGGGGTAGGGTGGGCGGGTGGTGGGGGGAAGGCCCACGTCGGGTCTTCCCCTTTCCTCCTCCTTTCTCCCGCCGCCGGAACGCGGCTCGTGCGGGCGGGCCCTGCCGGCGCCCGGGCGCGATCGGCGCCCG
>NC_140118.1:2691431-2696431 GCF_964237585.1 Gallinula chloropus | reverse complement strand
ACGGGAAGAGAGGGCAGGCGGGCGAGGGGCCGCGGCGCGGCACGGAACGGCAACGCGGCAAAGCACGGCGACGAACGGGCCCCGGCGGCGGCGTCCGCGAACGCGGCCGGCGCCTGGGGCAGGGGTCGGCCGCGCGCCTCCTCCCGCAGGGAAGGAGGGCGCGCACCGCCGACCCCGGCGGCCGGCCCTTCCCGCGCCGCCGCGGGCAAGGAGCCGGGACCGCTACGCAGCTCGGACAGAGTTCGGCTCGCGGGCTTTGCGCGCCCTCGCCTCTCCATCTCCCGCAAAGAGACGGAGACACCCGCGCAAAGCCCCCGCAGACGCGCGCACGCTCCGCGCGCGGCGTCGGCCGACCGGCCGGGGCTGAGCCGCCCCCGAAGCCGGCCCGGCTGCGAGGCGGGGGGAGAAGCGGGACTCGCACCCTCTCTCTTCACCACCCCCAGAGCCTCCCGCAGCCACGGCAGCACCGGACGTGCTAGAGGAGACGGCGACCCGTCGAGGCAGGCGCGACCTCGAGACCGAAAAGCCCTCGTGTGTCGGGGCAGCTCGCTCCGCAGCGGGCGGCGGTAGGGCACGACAAGCCAACGGGAAGACAACGGCGGCAGCAGCGGACGGACCTCACCAGCTTTTCCCAGCCCCGTTTTGATCACGGCTCGGCCTCACCACCGCCCGAGCGCTGCTCGCGGCTTGCACCCGCGGGCAACCCGGCCCGAGGCCGGCACCGGCACCTCGCGTCTTTTGGGACACCTGAGGGCTCGCGGGGCCGCGCGGCCGTCACACAGCCCGGTTCCGGTAAAGAAGCCCGGGAAACCCCACGGACGGAGGGGAGCAGGGGGAGGAAACGCGGCCACCCGGAGGGGCACGCGCCCCACCGCCGCCGAGACACGGCCCCCCACCCTCTCCGGCCTCGCGGGAGACACAGGCAACACCTCGCAACGACGGGAAGCGAAGCGGAAAGGAGACCTACCAAGCCCGAGCACCGGACAACCACCCACGCGCCTCCCCCGTTACGGGGAGAACACGGGCAGAGCCGGCCCGCCGAGGGCCCTCTCCGACGCGACCCGAAAGGCCTCATCGATCAGCAGACAAGACAAGCTACGGAAGGTAGCGGGGGGCCCCGCGGCCACGGTCCTGGGACAGCAACTGCCACGCGTGCTCTACGCGCCGCGCCCTTCCCGGGAGACAGGGGCGGACAGCGGTGACACGGGGCTCTGCGCGCGAGCGGCCGCATCGGCAGGGAAACGGCAACGCCAGCCTCGGCAGCGGCAGAGCCGGCACACGCTGTGAAGCCTCCCTCACCGACGCGCCCTCGGCGCCGCATCGATCCAACTCGGGGAAAAAAAAAGCAGCGGCCGGAGCGGGGAAGCGGCGGGTGCCGCGAGCCAACCGCTGCCGACCACCTCTCTCCCCCCCGTCGGGAGATCCACGGGACCACGGAAAAAAAGCCTCGCGGCAGGCGCCAGGCGGCACGGCACCCCCGGTCCCCGAGGCCGTCGGTCGAGCGCCGGCGACCGCCGCCGGCCACCGATCCGCGCTCCCCTCACAGCCCGCGAGGAACAAAAAAAGCCGGCAGACGCTGAGCAAGGGCAACCCAAGAGCCGTCTCGCTCTCAAAAGCTGCCAGAAACACCGCTCTGTCACGTTTAAGGCCGGAGACGGCACGCCAAAGACCGGCGGGAAATGAAGAAAAAATTTGTACTGAAGCAAAAATTTTACTGGAGAAAAAAACTTTACGAACAAAAAATTTTACCGAAGGAAAAATTTTGCCGAGGAAAAAACTTTTGCTGAAAAAAAAAAATTTACTGGAGGAAAAACTTTTACGGAAAAAAAAATTTTGGAAGAAAAAAACCAGCCAAACGAAAAGCCACTTTTTTCACCGGGACCTCGGGACGCGGCGGCCACCCTCGCCCGATCGGATCCCCGCGCTCTCCGCGGCCGGAGGGTGAAGGCACGGCAGGCTCCCTTCGTGTGTTCCGGCCAACCCCCCGGGCTTCCAGCGCTCTCTCGTGACGGCCTCCCCACCGCCGGCCAACCGCGGCCTTCGCCCTGCGCCCGCCACTACCCATCCGCACACGCTTTCACAGCCCACCGGTAGGCAACGGCTGCCGCACTCTGCCCTCGGCCACGGCTCCCTACGAATCCCGACTCACCGGGGATGCCCCACGGAGGCTCGGATCAGCATGAGCCAACCGGGGGCGCGCGACGCCGTGCCGACAAGCAGGAGCGGTGCCGAACCACCGTGGGTACCCCGCCGAGAAGGACGCCCTGTCTGCGGCAGACTAGCGCGGGTAGTGGTCGGTGGCTGCTCTGTGTTTGCCCTCGAGGCGAGTCACCGCTCGCACCCATAGGACGGAGATAGACGCCTCCTCCCCAGAAAAGCTCCAAGAGATTTCCATCTCAACGACGGCAAGGGGCGCCAGTCAACGCCCGGGTTTACCATGATGCAACTGGAGGTAACGAAAATAAGCGACCCCTTACGGCCGCTGCCGAGGGCCTGGTAGACCTGACGGCCGCTGCCGAGGGCGGGGTAGACCTGACGGCCGCTGCCGAGGGCGTGGTAGACCTGACGGCCTCTGCCGAGGTCCTGGTAGACCTGACGGCCGCTGCCGAGGGCGTGGTAGACCTGACGGACTCTGCCGAGGGCCTGGTAGACCTGACGGCCGCTGCCGAGAGCGTGGTAGACCTGACGGCCGCTGCCGAGGGCCTGGTAGACCTGACGGCCGCTGCCGAGGGCGTGGTAGACCTGACGGCCGCAGCCGAGGGCGTGGTAGACCTGACGGCCGCTGCCGAGGGCCTGGTAGACCTGACGGCCGCTGCCGAGGGCCTGGTAGACCTGACGGCCGCTGCCGAGGGCGTGGTAGACCTGACGGCCTCTGCCGAGGGCGTGGTAGACCTGACGGCCGCTGCCGAGGCCGTGGTAGACCTGACGGCCTCTGCCGAGGTCCTGGTAGACCTGACGGCCGCTGCAGAGGGCGTGGTAGACCTGACGGCCGCAGCCGAGGGCGTGGTAGACCTGACGGCCTCTGCCGAGGTCCTGGTAGACCTGACGGCCGCTGCCGAGGGCGTGGTAGACCTGACGGCCTCGGCCGAGGGCGTGGTAGACCTGACGGCCTCTGCCGAGGGCGTGGTAGACCTGACGGCCGCTGCCGAGGGCGCGGTAGACCTGACGGCCGCTGCCGAGGGCGTTGGTAGACCTGACGGCCGCTGCCGAGGGCGTGGTAGACCTGACGGCCGCTGCCGAGGGCGTTGGTAGACCTGACGGCCGCTGCCGAGGGTGCGGTAGACCTGAGGTCTGCTGCCAAAAGCCTGGTAGACCTGAGGTCCGTTGCCGGGGGCCTGGTAGACCTGACGGACTGTGTCGGAGCACCTGGGTAAGGCGCCGGGCCCCCCCCGCGCGGTGCCAGGACGACGTGGTGACCGGCCGCGATACTCTCTCCCCCAAAACCCCGTTGTTTTCATCCACCACCTTCCCTGAACGTGAGCAAATCTGGTCCAAGGTCCACCCTGTCCAGCTGGTCGGTAGGCCGAACACACATACACAGGCCCTCCCCCCACACAAGACCACCACTCCCAGGTATCCACACGAGCTGCACCGGAGTACTTTTGGGGTGCACAGGCCTTTTCAGCTGCAGGAGCACAGCAGTCTCAGGAGAGGCCTAACTGAGTAGAAGCCTTTTCCCAGGCCCCAGTTTAAAAAGTCTTATGACAAAGGAAAAAAAACCCACAAACTTCCAAGTAAACTCCCGGGGCTGAAATCTGTTTGTAGGCCGAACAGGCACACACAGCCCTCCCCACAAACACAACCCCCCCACTCCCAGGCTGCCCCACGAGCTACTGTGTTGCACTTTTGGGGTGCAGAGGCCTCTGCAGCTGCAGGAGCAGAGCTGGCTGAGCAGAGGCCTAACTGAGTAGAAGCCTTTTCCCAGGCCCCAGTTTAAAAGGTCCTGAAAAAAAAAAAAAAAAATGGAAACTTCCTAGTAACCTCCCGGGGCTGAAATCTGTTTGTAGGCCGAACAGGCACACACAGCCCCTCCACAAACACAACCCCCCCACTCCCAGGCTGCCCCACGAGCTACTGTGTTGCACTTTTGGGGTGCAGAGGCCTTTTCAGCTGCAGGAGCAGAGCTGGCTGAGCAGAGGCCTAACTGAGTAGAAGCCTTTTCCCAGGCCCCAGTTCAAAAGTCCTGAAGAAAAACAAAAAACCCCAAACTTCCTAGTAAACTCCCGGGGCGGAAATCTGTTTGTAGGCCGAACAGGCACACACAGCCCCCCCACAAACACAACCCCCCCACTCCCAGGCTGCCCGACTAGCTACTGTGTTGCACTTTTGGGGTGCAGAGGCCTTTTCAGCTGCAGGAGCAGAGCAGCCTGAGCAGAGGCCTAACTGAGTAGAAGCCTTTTCACAGGCCCCAGTTTAAAAAGTCTTATGACAAAGGAAAAAAAAAAAACACAAACTTCCAAGTAAACTCCCGGGGCTGAAAGCTGTTTGTAGGCCGAACAGGCACACACAGCCCCCCCACAAACACAACCCCCCCACTCCCAGGCTGCCCCACGAGCTACTGTGTTGCACTTTTGGGGTGCAGAGGCCTCTGCAGCTGCAGGAGCAGAGCTGGCTGAGCAGAGGCCTAACTGAGTAGAAGCCTTTTCACAGGCCCCAGTTTAAAAAGTCTTATGACAAAGGAAAAAAAAAAAACACAAACTTCCAAGTAAACTCCCGGGGCTGAAAGCTGGTCGGTAGGCCGAACAGGCACACACAGCCCCCCCACAAACACAACCCACCCACTCCCAGGCTGCCCGACTAGCTACTGTGTTGCACTTTTGGGGTGCAGAGGCCTTTTCAGCTGCAGGAGCAGAGCAGCCTGAGCAGAGGCCTAACTGAGTAGAAGCCTTTTCCCAGGCCCCAGTTTAAAAAGTCCTGAAAAAAAAAAAAAATCCAAACTTCCAAGTAAACTCCCGGGGCTGAAATCTGTTTGTAGGCCGAACAGGCACACACAGCCCCCC
>NC_140118.1:2681431-2683931 GCF_964237585.1 Gallinula chloropus | reverse complement strand
GCGGTACCGCCGCCGGTACCCCCAACCCGCAGACAGCCGCCCGCGCGAGAGGCCGGCGGGAGGAGCGAGGCCCGCGCCTCGCACCCACCGCGACACCCCCTTTTTTCTCTTTCCGCGTCGCCTTCTCGCCGCGCTCCCCCGGCGAGACGAGCTCCGGCCCAGCGGGCGGCTCCGGGAGCGGGGAGCTTCGGAGCGCTCCCCGAGTCTCCGTTTAGGGGGACGAAGGCCGCGCGCCGAAACGGCGGGCGGGCCTGCGAGGCGCCCCAGCCGCGCCGCCCCGGCCCGCCGGCACCCCTCGCCGGCGAGCGAGGGAAAGAAGCCGGCGGCCCGGGAGGCGATTGATCGCAAAGCGACGCTCAGACAGGCGTAGCCCCGGGAGGAACCCGGGGCCGCAAGTGCGTTCGAAGTGTCGATGATCAATGTGTCCTGCAATTCACATTAATTCTCGCAGCTAGCTGCGTTCTTCATCGACGCACGAGCCGAGTGATCCACCGCCAAGAGTTGTCTGGCATTTCAGAACCGCCCCCGCAACGCGGGGCGGTCGTGGCCGGCACCGCTCCGCAGCGGAGCCCCCTTCTTTGCCGAGCGACGGCCCGCCCGCCGCCCCCACCAACGCACGCCAGGAGCGGCGAAAGCGGCGCGACGGACGGGCCTCGCGCCTCGGACGACCGGACGAGCAACGCCCAAAACAAGGGACAGGACCGGGAAAAAAATCAAAGGATTCCCAACGGCGAGCGACGGCGCGGAGCACGCGCTCCCGAAAACCCACCGACCTGCGCGGGGAAAGACGCCCGTCGCTCGCTTCGGAGGCGGCCCAGGCGCTCGGGCTCGGCCCGGCCCTCCGCGCGGAGGACGCGGGGCGCGCGCCCGGCCGCGGCACCGGCCTTGCCCGCTTTTCTCGCCTCCCTTTTTTTTTCACGGCGGCCGGCTTCGCCCCTTCCTCCGGCTCGCAGCGACGCCGGCAACCCTCGGCGGCCCTCCGGCCGCCTAACCCCCCCGCGGAGGCAGGCGGCCAACCACCCGCGGAAGCCCGAAGCTCGCGGCGACCAACCGCCCGCGGCCTGACGCCGGATGGCACGCGCCGCCCCAGCAGCAAAAAAAGCCTGGGCGGACGGCGCGCCCGCCTCAGACCGCCGCCACCCGCTTCTCGCTCGACCCCTCCCCTCCCCCTTTTTTCCAGCCACGCGACCGGGGCAAAAAGGCGGACGGCGCTAAGCTCGGGGACGGCTCCCGCTCTCCCCGCTTCCGCGCGGAGAACGGAGGAGGGACGACCCCGGCCGCGCGCGGCCACCCGCCCGCGGCGCGGGCGGGGGGGGAAAGGGCGGCGGAGAAAAGGGGGCGGGCGGGGCCCGCGGACGGGCGGCCGCCCGACAGCGGCGCGCGCCCTCCGGCCGACCGACCAAAGACGAGAGCGGTGCCGCCGCCGCTCGGCCGGGGCGCCGCCAGCGGCGGGGGGGCGGCGACCGGAGACCACCGAGCGAGAGCCAGCGCGCGCTCGCCGGGGCAGGGAGCGAAGGGTCGCCCCTTCGAGAGGACGAGCAGGCGGCCGGCCGGCACACCGCGGTCTCGCCGACGGAAAAAAAGCCGGACCGCGGAGAGGGGGGGGCAGCGGTCACGCCCCTCCCCGGCGCGGCACGGACGCCCTCGGGGAACGAGCGCGGAGCGGCGGCGGCCGCCTTGCCGGCCCGCGGCGCGGTGGAGGGCGCCTTCCGAGAGAAGCTCCCGTGGGCGCCCCACACCCCCCACGCCGCGCGCGTCGAGGCACGCGCCGCCGCCGCCGCCCGGCCGCCCCCGTCGGGTCGCGTCGAGCCACCCGAGTCTTTAAACCTCCGCCCGGCTCCGCGGCCTTCGACCCCCGGAGCTCGCCGAGGGAGGGCCGCGGAGGCGCGGGCGCTAGGTACCTGGCCCTGAGCTTGAGGGAAACGACCCGCAAGGCCCCGCGGGGGTGCCTGCCCCGCTGCCACCCTCGGGGCAGCGTCCGCCCGCGGGGGCGCGCCCGACACCCGCCGCCACCGCCTCCGTCTTCCTTCCCGGGGACCGAGGTCTCCCTCAATTGCCCGGCGCTGCGCCCGGGAGGACCGACGGGGCTCGGGCCGCCCCGCTCGCGCGGGACGAGACCCGGCGGGGTTCGGGGAGGGGGAGAACCTCGCTACGAGCGCCGGCCCGGAACGGCCAGAGGGCCCGCGCGCGCCGCCTCCGCGCGGCCGGGAGGGAAGGAGGGGAAGACGCCCGGCTTAGGCACACACCCCCCGCCGCCCCGCCACCACCCCGGAAAGGCACTCTCGCACCCGGCTTTGCTCTCTCGCCGCTCGACCCTGCCCGACCGGGGCGCGCTCCGGCGGCGGCGGCGCTCGCAAGCTCACCGCTGTCTCCCTCTTTTTTCCGCCTCCTCCCGCGCCCGAGCAGGGAAGCTCGCGCGCAGCCAGGCCCCGCGCTCAGACCGGCGAGTCGCGGCGCCCTCCTTTGCCCCCGGGGAGACCGCCCGCATCGCCCCTCGGCT
>NC_140118.1:2666431-2676431 GCF_964237585.1 Gallinula chloropus | reverse complement strand
CGGCTCCCTACGAATCCCGACTCACCGGGGATGCCCCACGGAGGCTCGGATCAGCATGAGCCAACCGGGGGCGCGCGACGCCGTGCCGACAAGCAGGAGCGGTGCCGAACCACCGTGGGTACCCCGCCGAGAAGGACGCCCTGTCTGCGGCAGACTAGCGCGGGTAGTGGTCGGTCGCTGCTCTGTGTTTGCCCTCGAGGCGAGTCACCGCTCGCACCCATAGGACGGAGATAGACGCCTCCTCCCCAGAAAAGCTCCAAGAGATTTCCATCTCAACGACGGCAAGGGGCGCCAGTCAACGCCCGGGTTTACCATGATGCAACTGGAGGTAACGAAAATAAGCGACCCCTTACGGCCGCTGCCGAGGGCCTGGTAGACCTGACGGCCGCTGCCGAGGGCGGGGTAGACCTGACGGCCGCTGCCGAGGGCGTGGTAGACCTGACGGCCTCTGCCGAGGTCCTGGTAGACCTGACGGCCGCTGCCGAGGGCGTGGTAGACCTGACGGACTCTGCCGAGGGCCTGGTAGACCTGACGGCCGCTGCCGAGAGCGTGGTAGACCTGACGGCCGCTGCCGAGGGCCTGGTAGACCTGACGGCCGCTGCCGAGGGCGTGGTAGACCTGACGGCCGCAGCCGAGGGCGTGGTAGACCTGACGGCCGCTGCCGAGGGCCTGGTAGACCTGACGGCCGCTGCCGAGGGCCTGGTAGACCTGACGGCCGCTGCCGAGGGCGTGGTAGACCTGACGGCCTCTGCCGAGGGCGTGGTAGACCTGACGGCCGCTGCCGAGGGCGTGGTAGACCTGACGGCCTCTGCCGAGGTCCTGGTAGACCTGACGGCCGCTGCAGAGGGCGTGGTAGACCTGACGGCCGCAGCCGAGGGCGTGGTAGACCTGACGGCCTCTGCCGAGGTCCTGGTAGACCTGACGGCCGCTGCCGAGGGCGTGGTAGACCTGACGGCCTCGGCCGAGGGCGTGGTAGACCTGACGGCCTCTGCCGAGGGCGTGGTAGACCTGACGGCCGCTGCCGAGGGCGCGGTAGACCTGACGGCCGCTGCCGAGGGCGTTGGTAGACCTGACGGCCGCTGCCGAGGGCGTGGTAGACCTGACGGCCGCTGCCGAGGGCGTTGGTAGACCTGACGGCCGCTGCCGAGGGTGCGGTAGACCTGAGGTCTGCTGCCAAAAGCCTGGTAGACCTGAGGTCCGTTGCCGGGGGCCTGGTAGACCTGACGGACTGTGTCGGAGCACCTGGGTAAGGCGCCGGGCCCCCCCCGCGCGGTGCCAGGACGACGTGGTGACCGGCCGCGATACTCTCTCCCCCAAAACCCCGTTGTTTTCATCCACCACCTTCCCTGAACGTGAGCAAATCTGGTCCAAGGTCCACCCTGTCCAGCTGGTCGGTAGGCCGAACACACATACACAGGCCCTCCCCCCACACAAGACCACCACTCCCAGGTATCCACACGAGCTGCACCGGAGTACTTTTGGGGTGCACAGGCCTTTTCAGCTGCAGGAGCACAGCAGTCTCAGGAGAGGCCTAACTGAGTAGAAGCCTTTTCCCAGGCCCCAGTTTAAAAAGTCTTATGACAAAGGAAAAAAAACCCACAAACTTCCAAGTAAACTCCCGGGGCTGAAATCTGTTTGTAGGCCGAACAGGCACACACAGCCCTCCCCACAAACACAACCCCCCCACTCCCAGGCTGCCTGACTAGCTACTGTGTTGCACTTTTGGGGTGCAGAGGCCTCTGCAGCTGCAGGAGCAGAGCTGGCTGAGCAGAGGCCTAACTGAGTAGAAGCCTTTTCCCAGGCCCCAGTTTAAAAGGTCCTGGAAAAAAAAAAAAAAAATGGAAACTTCCTAGTAACCTCCCGGGGCTGAAATCTGTTTGTAGGCCGAACAGGCACACACACACAGGCCCTCCCCCCACACAAGACCACCACTCCCAGGTATCCACACTAGCTGGTCCGGAGCACTTTTGGGGTGCAGAGGCCTTTTCAGCTGCAGGAGCAGAGCTGGCTGAGCAGAGGCCTAACTGAGTAGAAGCCTTTTCCCAGGCCCCAGTTTAAAAGGTCCTGAAAAAAAAAAAAAAAAATGGAAACTTCCTAGTAACCTCCCGGGGCTGAAATCTGTTTGTAGGCCGAACAGGCACACACAGCCCCTCCACAAACACAACCCCCCCACTCCCAGGCTGCCCCACGAGCTACTGTGTTGCACTTTTGGGGTGCAGAGGCCTTTTCAGCTGCAGGAGCAGAGCTGGCTGAGCAGAGGCCTAACTGAGTAGAAGCCTTTTCCCAGGCCCCAGTTCAAAAGTCCTGAAGAAAAACAAAAAACCCCAAACTTCCTAGTAAACTCCCGGGGCGGAAATCTGTTTGTAGGCCGAACAGGCACACACAGCCCCCCCACAAACACAACCCCCCCACTCCCAGGCTGCCCGACTAGCTACTGTGTTGCACTTTTGGGGTGCAGAGGCCTTTTCAGCTGCAGGAGCAGAGCAGCCTGAGCAGAGGCCTAACTGAGTAGAAGCCTTTTCACAGGCCCCAGTTTAAAAAGTCTTATGACAAAGGAAAAAAAAAAAACACAAACTTCCAAGTAAACTCCCGGGGCTGAAAGCTGTTTGTAGGCCGAACAGGCACACACAGCCCCCCCACAAACACAACCCCCCCACTCCCAGGCTGCCCCACGAGCTACTGTGTTGCACTTTTGGGGTGCAGAGGCCTCTGCAGCTGCAGGAGCAGAGCTGGCTGAGCAGAGGCCTAACTGAGTAGAAGCCTTTTCACAGGCCCCAGTTTAAAAAGTCTTATGACAAAGGAAAAAAAAAAAACACAAACTTCCAAGTAAACTCCCGGGGCTGAAAGCTGGTCGGTAGGCCGAACAGGCACACACAGCCCCCCCACAAACACAACCCACCCACTCCCAGGCTGCCCGACTAGCTACTGTGTTGCACTTTTGGGGTGCAGAGGCCTTTTCAGCTGCAGGAGCAGAGCAGCCTGAGCAGAGGCCTAACTGAGTAGAAGCCTTTTCCCAGGCCCCAGTTTAAAAGGTCCTGGAAAAAAAAAAAAAAAATGGAAACTTCCTAGTAACCTCCCGGGGCTGAAATCTGTTTGTAGGCCGAACAGGCACACACAGCCCCTCCACAAACACAACCCCCCCACTCCCAGGCTGCCCCACGAGCTACTGTGTTGCACTTTTGGGGTGCAGAGGCCTTTTCAGCTGCAGGAGCAGAGCAGCCTGAGCAGAGGCCTAACTGAGTAGAAGCCTTTTCCCAGGCCCCAGTTTAAAAAGTCCTGAAAAAAAAAAAAAATCCAAACTTCCAAGTAAACTCCCGGGGCTGAAATCTGTTTGTAGGCCGAACAGGCACACACAGCCCCCCCCCCCAAACACAATCCCCCCACTCCCAGGCTGCTCCACGAGCTACTGTGTTGCACTTTTGGGGTGCAGAGGCCTTTTCAGCTGCAGGAGCAGAGCTGGCTGAGCAGAGGCCTAACTGAGTAGAAGCCTTTTCCCAGGCCCCAGTTCAAAAGTCCTGAAGAAAAAAAAAAAACCCCAAACTTCCTAGTAAACTCCCGGGGCTGAAAGCTGGTCGGTAGGCCGAACAGGCACACACAGCCCCCCCACAAACACAACCCCCCCACTCCCAGGCTGCCCGACTAACTACTGTGTTGCACTTTTGGGGTGCAGAGGCCTTTTCAGCTGCAGGAGCAGAGCTGGCTGAGCAGAGGCCTAACTGAGTAGAAGCCTTTTCACAGGCCCCAGTTTAAAAAGTCTTATGACAAAGGAAAAAAAAACCACAAAATTCCAAGTAAACTCCCGGGGCTGAAATCTGTTTGTAGGCCGAACAGGCACACACAGCCCCCCCACAAACACAACCCACCCACTCCCAGGCTGCCCCACGAGCTACTGTGGTGCACTTTTGGGATGCAGAAGCCTCTGCAGCTGCAGGAGCAGAGCTGTCTGAGCAGAGGCCTAACTGAGTAGAAGCCTTTTCCCAGGCCCCAGTTTAAAAAGTCCTGAAGAAAAAAAAAAAACCAACCCCAAACTTCCTAGTAAACTCCCGGGGCTGAAATCTGTTTGTAGGCCGAACAGGCACACACAGCCCCCCCCCACAAACACAACCCCCCCACTCCCAGGCTGCCCGACGAGCTACTGTGGTGCACTTTTGGGGTGCAGAGGCCTTTTCAGCTGCAGGAGCAGAGCAGCCTGAGCAGAGGCATAAAGGAGTAGGAGCCTTCCCTGGGCCCCAGTTTAAAAAGTCTTATGACAAAGGAAAAAAAAAAAACACCAAAACTTCCTAGTAAACTCCCAGGGCTGAAAGCTGGTCGGTAGGCCGAACAGGCACACACAGCCCCCCCACAAACACAACCCACCCACTCCCACGCTGCCCCACGAGCTACTGTGGTGCACTTTTGGGGTGCAGAGGCCTTTTCAGCTGCAGGAGCAGAGCAGCCTGAGCAGAGGCCTAACTGAGTAGAAGCCTTTTCACAGGCCCCAGTTTAAAAAGTCTTATGACAAAGGAAAAAAAAACCACAAACTTCCAAGTAAACTCCCGGGGCTGAAATCTGTTTGTAGGCCGAACAGGCACACACAGCCCCTCCACAAACACAACCCCCCCACTCCCAGGCTGCCCCACGAGCTACTGTGTTGCACTTTTGGGGTGCAAAGGCCTCTGCAGCTGCAGGAGCAGAGCAGCCTGAGCAGAGGCCTAAAGGAGTAGGAGCCTTTTCCCAGGCCCCACTGTAAAAAATCCTGAAGAAACAAAAAAAAATCCAAACTTCCTAGTAAACTCCCGGGGCTGAAATCTGTTTGTAGGCTGAACAGGCACACACACACAGGCCCTCCCCACACACAAGACCACCACTCCCAGGTATCCACACGAGCTGCTCCGGAGCACTTTTGGGGTGCAGAGGCCTTTTCAGCTGCAGGAGCAGAGCTGGCTGAGCAGAGGCCTAACTGAGTAGAAGCCTTTTCCCAGGCCCCAGTATAAAAAGTCCTGAAGAAAAAAAAAAAAATGGAAACTTCCTAGTAACCTCCCAGGGCTGAAATCTGTTTGTAGGCCGAACAGGCACACATAGCCCCCCCACAAACACAACCCCCCCACTCCCAGGCTGCCCCACGAGCTACTGTGTTGCACTTTTGGGGTGCAGAGGCCTCTGCAGCTGCAGGAGCAGAGCTGGCTGAGCAGAGGCCTAACTGAGTAGAAGCCTTTTCCCAGGCCCCAGTTTAAAAGGTCCTGAAAAAAAAAAAAAAATGGAAACTTCCTAGTAACCTCCCGGGGCTGAAATCTGTTTGTAGGCCGAACAGGCACTCACAGCCCCTCCACAAACACAACCCCCCCACTCCCAGGCTGCCTGACGAGCTACTGTGTTGCACTTTTTGGGAAGCAGAGGCCTTTTCAGCTGCAGGAGCAGAGCAGCCTGAGCAGAGGCCTAAAGGAGTAGAAGCCTTTTCCCAGGCCCCAGTTTAAAAAGTCTTATGACAAAGGAAAAAAAACCCACGAACTTCCAAGTAAACTCCCGGGGCTGAAATCTGTTTGTAGGCCGAACAGGCACACACAGCCCCCCCACAAACACAACCCCCCCAACTCCCAGGCTGCCCCACGAGCTACTGTGTTGCACTTTTGGGGTGCAGAGGCCTTTTCAGCTGCAGGAGCAGAGCTGGCTGAGCAGAGGCCTAACTGAGTAGAAGCCTTTTCCCAGGCCCCAGTTTAAAAAGTCCTGAAGAAAAAAAAAAAAAAAAAAACCCCAAACTTCCTAGTAAACTCTCGGGGCTGAAATCTGTTTGTAGGCCGAACAGGCACACACACACAGGCCCTCCCCCCACACAAGACCACCACTCCCAGGTATCCACACGAGTTGCTCCGGAGCACTTTTGGGGTGCAGAGGCCTTTTCAGCTGCAGGAGCAGAGCTGGCTGAGCAGAGGCCTAACTGAGTAGAAGCCTTTTCACAGGCCCCAGTTTAAAAAGTCTTATGACAAAGGAAAAAAAACCCACAAACTTCCAAGTAAACTCCCGGGGCTGAAATCTGTTTGTAGGCCGAACAGGCACACACAGCCCCCCCACAAACACAACCCCCCCACTCCCAGGCTGCCCCACGAGCTACTGTGGTGCACTTTTGGGATGCAGAGGCCTCTGCAGCTGCAGGAGCAGAGCTGTCTGAGCAGAGGCCTAACTGAGTAGAAGCCTTTTCCCAGGCCCCAGTTTAAAAGGTCCTGAAAAAAAAAAAAAATGGAAACTTCCTAGTAACCTCCCGGGGGTGAAATCTGTTTGTAGGCCGAACAGGCACACACAGCCCCTCCACAAACACAACCCCCCCACTCCCAGGCTGCCCGACGAGCTACTGTGTTGCACCTTTGGGGTGCAGAGGCCTTTTCAGCTGCAGGAGCAGAGCAGCCTGAGCAGAGGCATAAAGGAGTAGGAGCCTTCCCTGGGCCCCAGTTTAAAAAGTCTTATGACAAAGGAAAAAAAAAAACCCCAAAACTTCCTAGTAAACTCCCAGGGCTGAAAGCTGGTCGGTAGGCCGAACAGGCACACACAGCCCCCCCACAAACACAACCCCCCCACTCCCAGGCTGCCCGACTAGCTACTGTGTTGCACTTTTGGGGTGCAGAGGCCTTTTCAGCTGCAGGAGCAGAGCAGCCTGAGCAGAGGCCTAACTGAGTAGAAGCCTTTTCCCAGGCCCCAGTTTAAAAAGTCTTATGACAAAGGAAAAAAAAAACACAAACTTCCAAGTAAAATCCCGGGGCTGAAATCTGTTTGTAGGCCGAACAGGCACACACAGCCCCCCCACAAACACAACCCCCCCACTCCCAGGCTGCCCGACTAGCTACTGTGTTGCACCTTTGGGGTGCAGAGGCCTCTGCAGCTGCAGGAGCAGAGCTGGCTGAGCAGAGGCCTAACTGAGTAGAAGCCTTTCCCCGGGCCCCAGTTTAAAAAGTCTTATGACAAAGGAAAAATAACCCCGCAAACTTCCAAGTAAACTCCCGCGGCTGAAAGCTTGTCGGTAGGCCAAACAGGCACACACAGCCCCCCCCCCCACCCCACCCCAAACACAACCCCCCCCCCCACTCCCTGGCTGCCCGACGAGCTACTGTGTTGCACTTTTGGGGTGCAGAGGCCTCTGCAGCTGCAGGAGCAGAGCTGGCTGAACAGAGGCCTAACTGAGTAGAAGCCTTTTCCCAGGCCCCAGTTTAAAAAGTCTTTCGACAGAGAAAAAAACCCCGCAAACTTCCTAGTAAGCTCCTGTTGCTGAAAGCTGGTCGGTAGGCCGAACACACGTAGACACAGGCCCTCCCCCCACACAAGACCCCCACTCCCAGGTAGCCACACGAGCTGCTCCGGAGCACTTTTGGGGTGCAGAGGCCTTTTCAGCTGCAGGAGCAGAGCTGGCTGAGCAGAGGCCTAACTGAGTAGAAGCCTTTTCCCAGGCCCCAGTTTAAAAAGTCCTGAAAAAAAAAAAATAATCCAAACTTCCTAGTAAACTCCCGGGGCTGAAATCTGTTTGTAGGCCGAACAGGCACACACAGCCCCTCCACAAACACAACCCCCCCACTCCCAGGCTGCCCGACTAGCTAATGTGTTGCACTTTTGGGGTGCAGAGGCCTCTGCAGCTGCAGGAGCAGAGCTGGCTGAGCAGAGGCCTAACTGAGTAGAAGCCTTTTCACAGGCCCCAGTTTAAAAAGCCTTATGACAAAGGAAAAAAAAACCACAAACTTCCAAGTAAACTCCCGGGGCTGAAATCTGTTTGTAGGCCGAACAGGCACACAGAGCCACCCCCACAAACACAACCCCCCCACTCCCAGGCTGCTCCACGAGCTACTGTGTTGCACTTTTGGGATGCAGAGGCCTTTTCAGCTGCAGGAGCAGAGCAGCCTGAGCAGAGGCCTAACTGAGTAGAAGCCTTTTCCCAGGCCCCAGTTTAAAAAGTCTTATGACAAAGGAAAAAAAACCCACAAACTTCCAAGTAAACTCCCGGAGCTGAAATCTGTTTGTAGGTCGAACAGGCACACACAGCCCCCCCACAAACACAACCCCCCCATTCCCAGGCTGCCCCACGAGCTACTGTGTTGCACCTTTGGGGTGCAGAGGCCTTTTCAGCTGCAGGAGCAGAGCAGCCTGAGCAGAGGCCTAAAGGAGTAGAAGCCTTTTCCCAGGCCCCAGTTTAAAAGTCCTGAAGAAAAAAAAAAAAAATCAAAACTTCCTAGTAAACTCCCGGGGCTGAAAGCTGGTCGGTAGGCCGAACAGGCACACACAGCCCCCCCACAAACACAACCCCCCCACTCCCAGGCTGCCCCACGAGCTACTGTGGTGCACTTTTGGGATGCAGAGGCCTCTGCAGCTGCAGGAGCAGAGCAGCCTGAGCAGAGGCCTAACTGAGTAGAAGCCTTTTCCCAGGCCCCAGTTTAAAAAGTCCTGAAGAAAAAAAAAAAATGGAAACTTACTAGTAACCTCCCGGGGCTGAAATCTGTTTGTAGGCCGAACAGGCACACACAGCCCCTCCACAAACACAACCCCCCACTCCCAGGCTGCCTGACGAGCTACTGTGTTGCACTTTTGGGGTGCAGAGGCCTTTTCAGCTGCAGGAGCAGAGCAGCCTGAGCAGAGGCCTAACTGAGTAGAAGCCTTTCCCCGGGCCCCAGTTTAAAAAGTCTTATGACAAAGGAAAAAAACCCCACAAACTTCCAAGTAAACTCCCGGGGCTGAAATCTGTTTGTAGGCCGAACAGGCACACACAGCCCCCCCACAAACACAACCCCCCCACTCCCAGGCTGCCCCACGAGCTACTGTGTTGCACTTTTGGGATGCAGAGGCCTCTGCAGCTGCAGGAGCAGAGCAGCCTGAGCAGAGGCCTAACTGAGTAGAAGCCTTTTCCCAGGCCCCAGTTCAAAAGTCCTGAAGAAAAAAAAAAAAACCCCAAACTTCCTAGTAAACTCCCGGGGCTGTTTGTAGGCCGAACAGGCACACACACACAGGCCCTCCCCCCACACAAGACCACCACTCCCAGGTATCCACACTAGCTGCTCCAGAGCACTTTTCGGGTGCAGAGGCCTTTTCAGCTGCAGGAGCAGAGCAGCCTGAGCAGAGGCCTAGCTGAGTAGAAGCTTTTTCCCAGGCCCCAGTTTAAAAAGTCCTGAAGAAAAAAAAAAAAAAAATCAAAATATCCTAGTAAACTCCCGGGGCTGAAAGCTGGTCGGTAGGCCGAACAGGCACACACAGCCCCCCCAGAAACACAACCCACCCACTCCCAGGCTGCCCCACGAGCTACTGTGGTGCACTTTTGGGATGCAGAGGCCTCTGCAGCTGCAGGAGCAGAGCAGCCTGAGCAGAGGCCTAACTGAGTAGAAGCCTTTTCCCAGGCCCCTGTTCAAAAGTCCTGAAGAAAAAAAAAAAATGGAAACTTCCTAGTAACCTCCCGGGGCTGAAATCTGTTTGTAGGCCGAACAGGCACACACAGCCCCTCCACAAACACAACCCCCCCACTCCCAGGCTGCCCGACTAGCTACTGTGTTGCACTTTTGGGGTGCAGAGGCCTTTTCAGCTGCAGGAGCAGAGCAGCCTGAGCAGAGGCATAAAGGAGTAGGAGCCTTCCCTGGGCCCCAGTTTAAAAAGTCTTACGACAAAGGAAAAAAAAAAACCCCAAAACTTCCTAGTAAACTCCCAGGGCTGAAAGCTGGTCGGTAGGCGGAACAGGCACACACAGCCCCCCCACAAACACAACCCCCCCACTCCCAGGCTGCCCGACTAGCTACTGTGTTGCACTTTTGGGGTGCAGAGGCCTTTTCAGCTGCAGGAGCAGAGCAGCCTGAGCAGAGGCCTAACTGAGTAGAAGCCTTTTCCCAGGCCCCAGTTTAAAAAGACTTATGACAAAGGAAAAAAAAAACACAAACTTCCAAGTAAACTCCCGGGGCTGAAATCTGTTTGTAGGCCGAACAGGCACACACAGCCCCCCCACAAACACAACCCACCCACTCCCAGGCTGCCCCACGAGCTACTGTGGTGCACTTTTGGGATGCAG
>NC_140118.1:2641431-2653931 GCF_964237585.1 Gallinula chloropus | reverse complement strand
GGAGACGGCGACCCGTCGAGGCAGGCGCGACCTCGAGACCGAAAAGCCCTCGTGTGTCGGGGCAGCTCGCTCCGCAGCGGGCGGCGGTAGGGCACGACAAGCCAACGGGAAGACAACGGCGGCAGCAGCGGACGGACCTCGCCAGCTTTTCCCAGCCCCGTTTTGATCACGGCTCGGCCTCACCACCGCCCGAGCGCTGCTCGCGGCTGGCACCCGCGGGCAACCCGGCCCGAGGCCGGCACCGGCACCTCGCGTCTTTTGGGACACCTGAGGGCTCGCGGGGCCGCGCGGCCGTCACACAGCCCGGTTCCGGTAAAGAAGCCCGGGAAACCCCACGGACGGAGGGGAGCAGGGGGAGGAAACGCGGCCACCCGGAGGGGCACGCGCCCCACCGCCGCCGAGACACGGCCCCCCACCCTCTCGGGCCTCGCGGGAGACACAGGCAACACCTCGCAACGACGGGAAGCGAAGCGGAAAGGAGACCTACCCGGCCCGAGCACCGGACAACCACCCACGCGCCTCCACCGTTACGGGGAGAACACAGGCAGAGCCGGCCCGCCGAGGGCCCTCTCCGACGCGACCCGAAAGGCCTCATCGATCAGCAGACAAGACAAGCTACGGAAGGTAGCGGGGGGCCTCGCGGCCACGGTCCTGGGACAGCGACTGCCACGCGTGCTCTACGCGCCGCGCCCTTCCCGGGAGACAGGGGCGGACAGCGGTGACACGGGGCTCTGCGCGCGAGCGGCCGCATCGGCAGGGAAACGGCAATGCCAGCCTCGGCAGCGGCAGAGCCGGCACACGCTGTGAAGCCTCCCTCACCGACGCGCCCTCGGCGCCGCATCGATCCAACTCGGGGAAAAAAAAAAAGCAGCGGCCGGAGCGGGGAAGCGGCGGGTGCCGCGAGCCAACCGCTGCCGACCACCTCTCCCCCCCGTCGGGAGATCCACGGGACCACGGAAAAAAAGCCTCGCGGCAGGCGCCAGGCGGCACGGCACCCCCGGTCCCCGAGGCCGTCGGTCGAGCGCCGGCGACCGCCGCCGGCCACCGATCCGCGCTCCCCTCACAGCCCGCGAGGAACAAAAAAAGCCGGCAGACGCTGAGCAAGGGCGACCCACGAGCCGTCTCGCTCTCAAAAGCTGCCAGAAACACCGCTCTGTCCCGTTTAAGGCCGGAGACGGCACGCCAAAGACCGGCGGGAAATGGAAGAAAAAATTTTTACTGAAGGAAAAATTTTACTGGAGAAAAAACTTTACGAACAAAAAATTTTACCGAAGGAAAAATTTTGCCGAGGAAAAAACTTTTGCTGAAAAAAAAAAATTACTGGAGGAAAAACTTTTACAGAAAAAAAATTTTTGGAAGAAAAAACCAGCCAAACGAAAAGCCACTTTTTTCACCGGGACCTCGGGACGCGGCGGCCACCCTCGCCCGATCGATCCCCGCGCTCTCCGCGGCCGGAGGGTGAAGGCACGGCAGGCTCCCTTCGTGTGTTCCGGCCAACCCCCCGGGCTTCCAGCGCTCTCTCGTGACGGCCTCCCCACCGCCGGCCAACCGCGGCCTTCGCCCTGCGCCCGCCACTACCCATCCGCACACGATTTCACAGCCCACCGGTAGGCAACGGCTGCCGCACTCTGCCCTCGGCCACGGCTCCCTACGAATCCCGACTCACCGGGGATGCCCCACGGAGGCTCGGATCAGCATGAGCCAACCGGGGGCGCGCGACGCCGTGCCGACAAGCAGGAGCGGTGCCGAGCCACCGTGGGTACCCCGCCGAGAAGGACGCCCTGTCTGCGGCAGACTAGCGCGGGTAGTGGCCGGTCGCTGCTCTGTGTTTGCCCTCGAGGCGAGTCACCGCTCGCACCCATAGGACGGAGATAGACGCCTCCTCCCCCGAAAAGCTCCAAGAGATTTCCATCTCAACGACGGCAAGGGGCGCCAGTCAACGCCCGGGTTTACCATGATGCAACTGGAGGTAACGAAAATAAGCGACCCCTTACGGCCGCTGCCGAGGGCCTGGCCTGGTAGACCTGACGGCCGCTGCCGAGGGCGTGGTAGACCTGACGGCCGCTGCCGAAGGCGTGGTAGACCTGACGGCCTCTGCCGAGGGCCTGGTAGACCTGACGGCCGCTGCCGAGGGCGTGGTAGACCTGACGGCCGCTGCCGAAGGCGTGGTAGACCTGACGGCCTCTGCCGAGGTCCTGGTAGACCTGACGGCCGCTGCCGAGGCCGTGGTAGACCTGACGGCCGCTGCCGAGGCCGTGGTAGACCTGACGGCCGCTGCCGAGGGCCTGGTAGACCTGACGGCCACTGCCGAGGGACTGGTAGACCTGACGGCCGCTGCCGAGGGCGTGGTAGACCTGACGGCCTCTGCCGAGGTCCTGGTAGACCTGACGGCCGCTGCCGAGGGCCTGGTAGACCTGACGGCCGCTGCCGAGGCCGTGGTAGACCTGACGGCCGCTGCCGAGGGCGTGGTAGACCTGACGGCCTCTGCCGAGGGCCTGGTAGACCTGACGGCCGCTGCCGAGGGCGTGGTAGACGTGACGGCCGCTGCCGAGGGCGTGGTAGACCTGACGGCCGCTGCCGAGGGCCTGGTAGACCTGACGGCCGCTGCCGAGGCCGTGGTAGACCTGACGGCCGCTGCCGAGGGCGTGGTAGACCTGACGGCCTCTGCCGAGGGCCTGGTAGACCTGACGGCCGCTGCCGAGGGCGTGGTAGACGTGACGGCCGCTGCCGAGGGCGTGGTAGACCTGACGGCCGCTGCCGAGGGCCTGGTAGACCTGACGGCCGCTGCCGAGGGCGTGGTAGACCTGACGGCCGCTGCCGAGGCCGTGGTAGACCTGACGGCCGCTGCCGAGGGCGTGGTAGACCTGACGGCCTCTGCCGAGGGCCTGGTAGACCTGACGGCCGCTGCCGAGGGCGTGGTAGACGTGACGGCCGCTGCCGAGGGCGTGGTAGACCTGACGGCCGCTGCCGAGGGCCTGGTAGACCTGACGGCCGCTGCCGAGGCCGTGGTAGACCTGACGGCCGCTGCCGAGGGCGTGGTAGACCTGACGGCCTCTGCCGAGGGCCTGGTAGACCTGACGGCCGCTGCCGAGGGCGTGGTAGACGTGACGGCCGCTGCCGAGGGCGTGGTAGACCTGACGGCCGCTGCCGAGGGCCTGGTAGACCTGACGGCCGCTGCCGAGGGCGTGGTAGACCTGACGGCCGCTGCCGAGGGTGCGGTAGACCTGAGGTCTGCTGCCAAAAGCCTGGTAGACCTGAGGTCCGTTGCCGGGGGCCTGGTAGACCTGACGGACTGTGTCGGAGCACCTGGGTAAGGCGCCGGGCCCCCCCCGCGCGGTGCCAGGACGACGTGGTGACCGGCCGCGATACTCTCTCCCCCAAAACCCCGTTGTTTTCATCCACCACCTTCCCTGAACGTGAGCAAATCTGGTCCAAGGTCCACCCTGTCCAGCTGGTCGGTAGGCCGAACACACATACACAGGCCCTCCCCCCACACAAGACCACCACTCCCAGGTATCCACACGAGCTGCACCGGAGTACTTTTGGGGTGCACAGGCCTTTTCAGCTGCAGGAGCACAGCAGTCTCAGGAGAGGCCTAACTGAGTAGAAGCCTTTTCCCAGGCCCCAGTTTAAAAAGTCTTATGACAAAGGAAAAAAAACCCACAAACTTCCAAGTAAACTCCCGGGGCTGAAATCTGTTTGTAGGCCGAACAGGCACACACAGCCCTCCCCACAAACACAACCCCCCCACTCCCAGGCTGCCTGACTAGCTACTGTGTTGCACTTTTGGGGTGCAGAGGCCTCTGCAGCTGCAGGAGCAGAGCTGGCTGAGCAGAGGCCTAACTGAGTAGAAGCCTTTTCCCAGGCCCCAGTTTAAAAGGTCCTGGAAAAAAAAAAAAAAAATGGAAACTTCCTAGTAACCTCCCGGGGCTGAAATCTGTTTGTAGGCCGAACAGGCACACACACACAGGCCCTCCCCCCACACAAGACCACCACTCCCAGGTATCCACACTAGCTGGTCCGGAGCACTTTTGGGGTGCAGAGGCCTTTTCAGCTGCAGGAGCAGAGCTGGCTGAGCAGAGGCCTAACTGAGTAGAAGCCTTTTCCCAGGCCCCAGTTTAAAAGGTCCTGAAAAAAAAAAAAAAAAATGGAAACTTCCTAGTAACCTCCCGGGGCTGAAATCTGTTTGTAGGCCGAACAGGCACACACAGCCCCTCCACAAACACAACCCCCCCACTCCCAGGCTGCCCCACGAGCTACTGTGTTGCACTTTTGGGGTGCAGAGGCCTTTTCAGCTGCAGGAGCAGAGCTGGCTGAGCAGAGGCCTAACTGAGTAGAAGCCTTTTCCCAGGCCCCAGTTCAAAAGTCCTGAAGAAAAACAAAAAACCCCAAACTTCCTAGTAAACTCCCGGGGCGGAAATCTGTTTGTAGGCCGAACAGGCACACACAGCCCCCCCACAAACACAACCCCCCCACTCCCAGGCTGCCCGACTAGCTACTGTGTTGCACTTTTGGGGTGCAGAGGCCTTTTCAGCTGCAGGAGCAGAGCAGCCTGAGCAGAGGCCTAACTGAGTAGAAGCCTTTTCACAGGCCCCAGTTTAAAAAGTCTTATGACAAAGGAAAAAAAAAAAACACAAACTTCCAAGTAAACTCCCGGGGCTGAAAGCTGTTTGTAGGCCGAACAGGCACACACAGCCCCCCCACAAACACAACCCCCCCACTCCCAGGCTGCCCCACGAGCTACTGTGTTGCACTTTTGGGGTGCAGAGGCCTCTGCAGCTGCAGGAGCAGAGCTGGCTGAGCAGAGGCCTAACTGAGTAGAAGCCTTTTCACAGGCCCCAGTTTAAAAAGTCTTATGACAAAGGAAAAAAAAAAAACACAAACTTCCAAGTAAACTCCCGGGGCTGAAAGCTGGTCGGTAGGCCGAACAGGCACACACAGCCCCCCCACAAACACAACCCACCCACTCCCAGGCTGCCCGACTAGCTACTGTGTTGCACTTTTGGGGTGCAGAGGCCTTTTCAGCTGCAGGAGCAGAGCAGCCTGAGCAGAGGCCTAACTGAGTAGAAGCCTTTTCCCAGGCCCCAGTTTAAAAGGTCCTGGAAAAAAAAAAAAAAAATGGAAACTTCCTAGTAACCTCCCGGGGCTGAAATCTGTTTGTAGGCCGAACAGGCACACACAGCCCCTCCACAAACACAACCCCCCCACTCCCAGGCTGCCCCACGAGCTACTGTGTTGCACTTTTGGGGTGCAGAGGCCTTTTCAGCTGCAGGAGCAGAGCAGCCTGAGCAGAGGCCTAACTGAGTAGAAGCCTTTTCCCAGGCCCCAGTTTAAAAAGTCCTGAAAAAAAAAAAAAATCCAAACTTCCAAGTAAACTCCCGGGGCTGAAATCTGTTTGTAGGCCGAACAGGCACACACAGCCCCCCCCCCCAAACACAATCCCCCCACTCCCAGGCTGCTCCACGAGCTACTGTGTTGCACTTTTGGGGTGCAGAGGCCTTTTCAGCTGCAGGAGCAGAGCTGGCTGAGCAGAGGCCTAACTGAGTAGAAGCCTTTTCCCAGGCCCCAGTTCAAAAGTCCTGAAGAAAAAAAAAAAACCCCAAACTTCCTAGTAAACTCCCGGGGCTGAAAGCTGGTCGGTAGGCCGAACAGGCACACACAGCCCCCCCACAAACACAACCCCCCCACTCCCAGGCTGCCCGACTAACTACTGTGTTGCACTTTTGGGGTGCAGAGGCCTTTTCAGCTGCAGGAGCAGAGCTGGCTGAGCAGAGGCCTAACTGAGTAGAAGCCTTTTCACAGGCCCCAGTTTAAAAAGTCTTATGACAAAGGAAAAAAAAACCACAAAATTCCAAGTAAACTCCCGGGGCTGAAATCTGTTTGTAGGCCGAACAGGCACACACAGCCCCCCCACAAACACAACCCACCCACTCCCAGGCTGCCCCACGAGCTACTGTGGTGCACTTTTGGGATGCAGAAGCCTCTGCAGCTGCAGGAGCAGAGCTGTCTGAGCAGAGGCCTAACTGAGTAGAAGCCTTTTCCCAGGCCCCAGTTTAAAAAGTCCTGAAGAAAAAAAAAAAACCAACCCCAAACTTCCTAGTAAACTCCCGGGGCTGAAATCTGTTTGTAGGCCGAACAGGCACACACAGCCCCCCCCCACAAACACAACCCCCCCACTCCCAGGCTGCCCGACGAGCTACTGTGGTGCACTTTTGGGGTGCAGAGGCCTTTTCAGCTGCAGGAGCAGAGCAGCCTGAGCAGAGGCATAAAGGAGTAGGAGCCTTCCCTGGGCCCCAGTTTAAAAAGTCTTATGACAAAGGAAAAAAAAAAAACACCAAAACTTCCTAGTAAACTCCCAGGGCTGAAAGCTGGTCGGTAGGCCGAACAGGCACACACAGCCCCCCCACAAACACAACCCACCCACTCCCACGCTGCCCCACGAGCTACTGTGGTGCACTTTTGGGGTGCAGAGGCCTTTTCAGCTGCAGGAGCAGAGCAGCCTGAGCAGAGGCCTAACTGAGTAGAAGCCTTTTCACAGGCCCCAGTTTAAAAAGTCTTATGACAAAGGAAAAAAAAACCACAAACTTCCAAGTAAACTCCCGGGGCTGAAATCTGTTTGTAGGCCGAACAGGCACACACAGCCCCTCCACAAACACAACCCCCCCACTCCCAGGCTGCCCCACGAGCTACTGTGTTGCACTTTTGGGGTGCAAAGGCCTCTGCAGCTGCAGGAGCAGAGCAGCCTGAGCAGAGGCCTAAAGGAGTAGGAGCCTTTTCCCAGGCCCCACTGTAAAAAATCCTGAAGAAACAAAAAAAAATCCAAACTTCCTAGTAAACTCCCGGGGCTGAAATCTGTTTGTAGGCTGAACAGGCACACACACACAGGCCCTCCCCACACACAAGACCACCACTCCCAGGTATCCACACGAGCTGCTCCGGAGCACTTTTGGGGTGCAGAGGCCTTTTCAGCTGCAGGAGCAGAGCTGGCTGAGCAGAGGCCTAACTGAGTAGAAGCCTTTTCCCAGGCCCCAGTATAAAAAGTCCTGAAGAAAAAAAAAAAAATGGAAACTTCCTAGTAACCTCCCAGGGCTGAAATCTGTTTGTAGGCCGAACAGGCACACATAGCCCCCCCACAAACACAACCCCCCCACTCCCAGGCTGCCCCACGAGCTACTGTGTTGCACTTTTGGGGTGCAGAGGCCTCTGCAGCTGCAGGAGCAGAGCTGGCTGAGCAGAGGCCTAACTGAGTAGAAGCCTTTTCCCAGGCCCCAGTTTAAAAGGTCCTGAAAAAAAAAAAAAAATGGAAACTTCCTAGTAACCTCCCGGGGCTGAAATCTGTTTGTAGGCCGAACAGGCACTCACAGCCCCTCCACAAACACAACCCCCCCACTCCCAGGCTGCCTGACGAGCTACTGTGTTGCACTTTTTGGGAAGCAGAGGCCTTTTCAGCTGCAGGAGCAGAGCAGCCTGAGCAGAGGCCTAAAGGAGTAGAAGCCTTTTCCCAGGCCCCAGTTTAAAAAGTCTTATGACAAAGGAAAAAAAACCCACGAACTTCCAAGTAAACTCCCGGGGCTGAAATCTGTTTGTAGGCCGAACAGGCACACACAGCCCCCCCACAAACACAACCCCCCCAACTCCCAGGCTGCCCCACGAGCTACTGTGTTGCACTTTTGGGGTGCAGAGGCCTTTTCAGCTGCAGGAGCAGAGCTGGCTGAGCAGAGGCCTAACTGAGTAGAAGCCTTTTCCCAGGCCCCAGTTTAAAAAGTCCTGAAGAAAAAAAAAAAAAAAAAAACCCCAAACTTCCTAGTAAACTCTCGGGGCTGAAATCTGTTTGTAGGCCGAACAGGCACACACACACAGGCCCTCCCCCCACACAAGACCACCACTCCCAGGTATCCACACGAGTTGCTCCGGAGCACTTTTGGGGTGCAGAGGCCTTTTCAGCTGCAGGAGCAGAGCTGGCTGAGCAGAGGCCTAACTGAGTAGAAGCCTTTTCACAGGCCCCAGTTTAAAAAGTCTTATGACAAAGGAAAAAAAACCCACAAACTTCCAAGTAAACTCCCGGGGCTGAAATCTGTTTGTAGGCCGAACAGGCACACACAGCCCCCCCACAAACACAACCCCCCCACTCCCAGGCTGCCCCACGAGCTACTGTGGTGCACTTTTGGGATGCAGAGGCCTCTGCAGCTGCAGGAGCAGAGCTGTCTGAGCAGAGGCCTAACTGAGTAGAAGCCTTTTCCCAGGCCCCAGTTTAAAAGGTCCTGAAAAAAAAAAAAAATGGAAACTTCCTAGTAACCTCCCGGGGGTGAAATCTGTTTGTAGGCCGAACAGGCACACACAGCCCCTCCACAAACACAACCCCCCCACTCCCAGGCTGCCCGACGAGCTACTGTGTTGCACCTTTGGGGTGCAGAGGCCTTTTCAGCTGCAGGAGCAGAGCAGCCTGAGCAGAGGCCTAACTGAGTAGAAGCCTTTTCACAGGCCCCAGTTTAAAAAGTCTTATGACAAAGGAAAAAAAAAAACCCCAAAACTTCCTAGTAAACTCCCAGGGCTGAAAGCTGGTCGGTAGGCCGAACAGGCACACACAGCCCCCCCACAAACACAACCCCCCCACTCCCAGGCTGCCCGACTAGCTACTGTGTTGCACTTTTGGGGTGCAGAGGCCTTTTCAGCTGCAGGAGCAGAGCAGCCTGAGCAGAGGCCTAACTGAGTAGAAGCCTTTTCCCAGGCCCCAGTTTAAAAAGTCTTATGACAAAGGAAAAAAAAAACACAAACTTCCAAGTAAAATCCCGGGGCTGAAATCTGTTTGTAGGCCGAACAGGCACACACAGCCCCCCCACAAACACAACCCCCCCACTCCCAGGCTGCCCGACTAGCTACTGTGTTGCACCTTTGGGGTGCAGAGGCCTCTGCAGCTGCAGGAGCAGAGCTGGCTGAGCAGAGGCCTAACTGAGTAGAAGCCTTTCCCCGGGCCCCAGTTTAAAAAGTCTTATGACAAAGGAAAAATAACCCCGCAAACTTCCAAGTAAACTCCCGCGGCTGAAAGCTTGTCGGTAGGCCAAACAGGCACACACAGCCCCCCCCCCCACCCCACCCCAAACACAACCCCCCCCCCACTCCCTGGCTGCCCGACGAGCTACTGTGTTGCACTTTTGGGGTGCAGAGGCCTCTGCAGCTGCAGGAGCAGAGCTGGCTGAACAGAGGCCTAACTGAGTAGAAGCCTTTTCCCAGGCCCCAGTTTAAAAAGTCTTTCGACAGAGAAAAAAACCCCGCAAACTTCCTAGTAAGCTCCTGTTGCTGAAAGCTGGTCGGTAGGCCGAACACACGTAGACACAGGCCCTCCCCCCACACAAGACCCCCACTCCCAGGTAGCCACACGAGCTGCTCCGGAGCACTTTTGGGGTGCAGAGGCCTTTTCAGCTGCAGGAGCAGAGCTGGCTGAGCAGAGGCCTAACTGAGTAGAAGCCTTTTCCCAGGCCCCAGTTTAAAAAGTCCTGAAAAAAAAAAAATAATCCAAACTTCCTAGTAAACTCCCGGGGCTGAAATCTGTTTGTAGGCCGAACAGGCACACACAGCCCCTCCACAAACACAACCCCCCCACTCCCAGGCTGCCCGACTAGCTAATGTGTTGCACTTTTGGGGTGCAGAGGCCTCTGCAGCTGCAGGAGCAGAGCTGGCTGAGCAGAGGCCTAACTGAGTAGAAGCCTTTTCACAGGCCCCAGTTTAAAAAGCCTTATGACAAAGGAAAAAAAAACCACAAACTTCCAAGTAAACTCCCGGGGCTGAAATCTGTTTGTAGGCCGAACAGGCACACAGAGCCACCCCCACAAACACAACCCCCCCACTCCCAGGCTGCTCCACGAGCTACTGTGTTGCACTTTTGGGATGCAGAGGCCTTTTCAGCTGCAGGAGCAGAGCAGCCTGAGCAGAGGCCTAACTGAGTAGAAGCCTTTTCCCAGGCCCCAGTTTAAAAAGTCTTATGACAAAGGAAAAAAAACCCACAAACTTCCAAGTAAACTCCCGGAGCTGAAATCTGTTTGTAGGTCGAACAGGCACACACAGCCCCCCCACAAACACAACCCCCCCATTCCCAGGCTGCCCCACGAGCTACTGTGTTGCACCTTTGGGGTGCAGAGGCCTTTTCAGCTGCAGGAGCAGAGCAGCCTGAGCAGAGGCCTAAAGGAGTAGAAGCCTTTTCCCAGGCCCCAGTTTAAAAGTCCTGAAGAAAAAAAAAAAAAATCAAAACTTCCTAGTAAACTCCCGGGGCTGAAAGCTGGTCGGTAGGCCGAACAGGCACACACAGCCCCCCCACAAACACAACCCCCCCACTCCCAGGCTGCCCCACGAGCTACTGTGGTGCACTTTTGGGATGCAGAGGCCTCTGCAGCTGCAGGAGCAGAGCAGCCTGAGCAGAGGCCTAACTGAGTAGAAGCCTTTTCCCAGGCCCCAGTTTAAAAAGTCCTGAAGAAAAAAAAAAAATGGAAACTTACTAGTAACCTCCCGGGGCTGAAATCTGTTTGTAGGCCGAACAGGCACACACAGCCCCTCCACAAACACAACCCCCCACTCCCAGGCTGCCTGACGAGCTACTGTGTTGCACTTTTGGGGTGCAGAGGCCTTTTCAGCTGCAGGAGCAGAGCAGCCTGAGCAGAGGCCTAACTGAGTAGAAGCCTTTCCCCGGGCCCCAGTTTAAAAAGTCTTATGACAAAGGAAAAAAACCCCACAAACTTCCAAGTAAACTCCCGGGGCTGAAATCTGTTTGTAGGCCGAACAGGCACACACAGCCCCCCCACAAACACAACCCCCCCACTCCCAGGCTGCCCCACGAGCTACTGTGTTGCACTTTTGGGATGCAGAGGCCTCTGCAGCTGCAGGAGCAGAGCAGCCTGAGCAGAGGCCTAACTGAGTAGAAGCCTTTTCCCAGGCCCCAGTTCAAAAGTCCTGAAGAAAAAAAAAAAAACCCCAAACTTCCTAGTAAACTCCCGGGGCTGTTTGTAGGCCGAACAGGCACACACACACAGGCCCTCCCCCCACACAAGACCACCACTCCCAGGTATCCACACTAGCTGCTCCAGAGCACTTTTCGGGTGCAGAGGCCTTTTCAGCTGCAGGAGCAGAGCAGCCTGAGCAGAGGCCTAGCTGAGTAGAAGCTTTTTCCCAGGCCCCAGTTTAAAAAGTCCTGAAGAAAAAAAAAAAAAAAATCAAAATATCCTAGTAAACTCCCGGGGCTGAAAGCTGGTCGGTAGGCCGAACAGGCACACACAGCCCCCCCAGAAACACAACCCACCCACTCCCAGGCTGCCCCACGAGCTACTGTGGTGCACTTTTGGGATGCAGAGGCCTCTGCAGCTGCAGGAGCAGAGCAGCCTGAGCAGAGGCCTAACTGAGTAGAAGCCTTTTCCCAGGCCCCTGTTCAAAAGTCCTGAAGAAAAAAAAAAAATGGAAACTTCCTAGTAACCTCCCGGGGCTGAAATCTGTTTGTAGGCCGAACAGGCACACACAGCCCCTCCACAAACACAACCCCCCCACTCCCAGGCTGCCCGACTAGCTACTGTGTTGCACTTTTGGGGTGCAGAGGCCTTTTCAGCTGCAGGAGCAGAGCAGCCTGAGCAGAGGCATAAAGGAGTAGGAGCCTTCCCTGGGCCCCAGTTTAAAAAGTCTTACGACAAAGGAAAAAAAAAAACCCCAAAACTTCCTAGTAAACTCCCAGGGCTGAAAGCTGGTCGGTAGGCGGAACAGGCACACACAGCCCCCCCACAAACACAACCCCCCCACTCCCAGGCTGCCCGACTAGCTACTGTGTTGCACTTTTGGGGTGCAGAGGCCTTTTCAGCTGCAGGAGCAGAGCAGCCTGAGCAGAGGCCTAACTGAGTAGAAGCCTTTTCCCAGGCCCCAGTTTAAAAAGACTTATGACAAAGGAAAAAAAAAACACAAACTTCCAAGTAAACTCCCGGGGCTGAAATCTGTTTGTAGGCCGAACAGGCACACACAGCCCCCCCACAAACACAACCCACCCACTCCCAGGCTGCCCCACGAGCTACTGTGGTGCACTTTTGGGATGCAGAGGCCTCTGCAGCTGCAGGAGCAGAGCAGCCTGAGCAGAGGCCTAACTGAGTAGAAGCCTTTTCCCAGGCCCCAGTTCAAAAGTCCTGAAGAAAAAAAAAAATGGAAACTTCCTAGTAAACTCCCGGGGCTGAAATCTGTTTGTAGGCCGAACAGGCACACACACACAGGCCCTCCCCCCACACAAGACCACCACTCCCAGGTATCCACACGAGTTGCTCCGGAGCACTTTTGGGGTGCAGAGGCCTTTTCAGCTGCAGGAGCAGAGCTGGCTGAGCAGAGGCCTAACTGAGTAGAAGCCTTTTCACAGGCCCCAGTTTAAAAAGTCTTATGACAAAGGAAAAAAAACCCACAAACTTCCAAGTAAACTCCCGGGGCTGAAATCTGTTTGTAGGCCGAACAGGCACACACAGCCCCCCCACAAACACAACCCCCCC
>NC_140118.1:2616431-2628931 GCF_964237585.1 Gallinula chloropus | reverse complement strand
ACACAGGCAACACCTCGCAACGACGGGAAGCGAAGCGGAAAGGAGACCTACCCGGCCCGAGCACCGGACAACCACCCACGCGCCTCCACCGTTACGGGGAGAACACAGGCAGAGCCGGCCCGCCGAGGGCCCTCTCCGACGCGACCCGAAAGGCCTCATCGATCAGCAGACAAGACAAGCTACGGAAGGTAGCGGGGGGCCTCGCGGCCACGGTCCTGGGACAGCGACTGCCACGCGTGCTCTACGCGCCGCGCCCTTCCCGGGAGACAGGGGCGGACAGCGGTGACACGGGGCTCTGCGCGCGAGCGGCCGCATCGGCAGGGAAACGGCAATGCCAGCCTCGGCAGCGGCAGAGCCGGCACACGCTGTGAAGCCTCCCTCACCGACGCGCCCTCGGCGCCGCATCGATCCAACTCGGGGAAAAAAAAAAAGCAGCGGCCGGAGCGGGGAAGCGGCGGGTGCCGCGAGCCAACCGCTGCCGACCACCTCTCCCCCCCGTCGGGAGATCCACGGGACCACGGAAAAAAAGCCTCGCGGCAGGCGCCAGGCGGCACGGCACCCCCGGTCCCCGAGGCCGTCGGTCGAGCGCCGGCGACCGCCGCCGGCCACCGATCCGCGCTCCCCTCACAGCCCGCGAGGAACAAAAAAAGCCGGCAGACGCTGAGCAAGGGCGACCCACGAGCCGTCTCGCTCTCAAAAGCTGCCAGAAACACCGCTCTGTCCCGTTTAAGGCCGGAGACGGCACGCCAAAGACCGGCGGGAAATGGAAGAAAAAATTTTTACTGAAGGAAAAATTTTACTGGAGAAAAAACTTTACGAACAAAAAATTTTACCGAAGGAAAAATTTTGCCGAGGAAAAAACTTTTGCTGAAAAAAAAAAATTACTGGAGGAAAAACTTTTACAGAAAAAAAATTTTTGGAAGAAAAAACCAGCCAAACGAAAAGCCACTTTTTTCACCGGGACCTCGGGACGCGGCGGCCACCCTCGCCCGATCGATCCCCGCGCTCTCCGCGGCCGGAGGGTGAAGGCACGGCAGGCTCCCTTCGTGTGTTCCGGCCAACCCCCCGGGCTTCCAGCGCTCTCTCGTGACGGCCTCCCCACCGCCGGCCAACCGCGGCCTTCGCCCTGCGCCCGCCACTACCCATCCGCACACGATTTCACAGGCCACCGGTAGGCAACGGCTGCCGCACTCTGCCCTCGGCCACGGCTCCCTACGAATCCCGACTCACCGGGGATGCCCCACGGAGGCTCGGATCAGCATGAGCCAACCGGGGGCGCGCGACGCCGTGCCGACAAGCAGGAGCGGTGCCGAGCCACCGTGGGTACCCCGCCGAGAAGGACGCCCTGTCTGCGGCAGACTAGCGCGGGTAGTGGCCGGTCGCTGCTCTGTGTTTGCCCTCGAGGCGAGTCACCGCTCGCACCCATAGGACGGAGATAGACGCCTCCTCCCCCGAAAAGCTCCAAGAGATTTCCATCTCAACGACGGCAAGGGGCGCCAGTCAACGCCCGGGTTTACCATGATGCAACTGGAGGTAACGAAAATAAGCGACCCCTTACGGCCGCTGCCGAGGGCCTGGCCTGGTAGACCTGACGGCCGCTGCCGAGGGCGTGGTAGACCTGACGGCCGCTGCCGAAGGCGTGGTAGACCTGACGGCCTCTGCCGAGGGCCTGGTAGACCTGACGGCCGCTGCCGAGGGCGTGGTAGACCTGACGGCCGCTGCCGAAGGCGTGGTAGACCTGACGGCCTCTGCCGAGGTCCTGGTAGACCTGACGGCCGCTGCCGAGGCCGTGGTAGACCTGACGGCCGCTGCCGAGGCCGTGGTAGACCTGACGGCCGCTGCCGAGGGCCTGGTAGACCTGACGGCCACTGCCGAGGGACTGGTAGACCTGACGGCCGCTGCCGAGGGCGTGGTAGACCTGACGGCCTCTGCCGAGGTCCTGGTAGACCTGACGGCCGCTGCCGAGGGCCTGGTAGACCTGACGGCCGCTGCCGAGGCCGTGGTAGACCTGACGGCCGCTGCCGAGGGCGTGGTAGACCTGACGGCCTCTGCCGAGGGCCTGGTAGACCTGACGGCCGCTGCCGAGGGCGTGGTAGACGTGACGGCCGCTGCCGAGGGCGTGGTAGACCTGACGGCCGCTGCCGAGGGCCTGGTAGACCTGACGGCCGCTGCCGAGGCCGTGGTAGACCTGACGGCCGCTGCCGAGGGCGTGGTAGACCTGACGGCCTCTGCCGAGGGCCTGGTAGACCTGACGGCCGCTGCCGAGGGCGTGGTAGACGTGACGGCCGCTGCCGAGGGCGTGGTAGACCTGACGGCCGCTGCCGAGGGCCTGGTAGACCTGACGGCCGCTGCCGAGGGCGTGGTAGACCTGACGGCCGCTGCCGAGGCCGTGGTAGACCTGACGGCCGCTGCCGAGGGCGTGGTAGACCTGACGGCCTCTGCCGAGGGCCTGGTAGACCTGACGGCCGCTGCCGAGGGCGTGGTAGACGTGACGGCCGCTGCCGAGGGCGTGGTAGACCTGACGGCCGCTGCCGAGGGCCTGGTAGACCTGACGGCCGCTGCCGAGGCCGTGGTAGACCTGACGGCCGCTGCCGAGGGCGTGGTAGACCTGACGGCCTCTGCCGAGGGCCTGGTAGACCTGACGGCCGCTGCCGAGGGCGTGGTAGACGTGACGGCCGCTGCCGAGGGCGTGGTAGACCTGACGGCCGCTGCCGAGGGCCTGGTAGACCTGACGGCCGCTGCCGAGGGCGTGGTAGACCTGACGGCCGCTGCCGAGGGTGCGGTAGACCTGAGGTCTGCTGCCAAAAGCCTGGTAGACCTGAGGTCCGTTGCCGGGGGCCTGGTAGACCTGACGGACTGTGTCGGAGCACCTGGGTAAGGCGCCGGGCCCCCCCCGCGCGGTGCCAGGACGACGTGGTGACCGGCCGCGATACTCTCTCCCCCAAAACCCCGTTGTTTTCATCCACCACCTTCCCTGAACGTGAGCAAATCTGGTCCAAGGTCCACCCTGTCCAGCTGGTCGGTAGGCCGAACACACATACACAGGCCCTCCCCCCACACAAGACCACCACTCCCAGGTATCCACACGAGCTGCACCGGAGTACTTTTGGGGTGCACAGGCCTTTTCAGCTGCAGGAGCACAGCAGTCTCAGGAGAGGCCTAACTGAGTAGAAGCCTTTTCCCAGGCCCCAGTTTAAAAAGTCTTATGACAAAGGAAAAAAAACCCACAAACTTCCAAGTAAACTCCCGGGGCTGAAATCTGTTTGTAGGCCGAACAGGCACACACAGCCCTCCCCACAAACACAACCCCCCCACTCCCAGGCTGCCTGACTAGCTACTGTGTTGCACTTTTGGGGTGCAGAGGCCTCTGCAGCTGCAGGAGCAGAGCTGGCTGAGCAGAGGCCTAACTGAGTAGAAGCCTTTTCCCAGGCCCCAGTTTAAAAGGTCCTGGAAAAAAAAAAAAAAAATGGAAACTTCCTAGTAACCTCCCGGGGCTGAAATCTGTTTGTAGGCCGAACAGGCACACACACACAGGCCCTCCCCCCACACAAGACCACCACTCCCAGGTATCCACACTAGCTGGTCCGGAGCACTTTTGGGGTGCAGAGGCCTTTTCAGCTGCAGGAGCAGAGCTGGCTGAGCAGAGGCCTAACTGAGTAGAAGCCTTTTCCCAGGCCCCAGTTTAAAAGGTCCTGAAAAAAAAAAAAAAAAATGGAAACTTCCTAGTAACCTCCCGGGGCTGAAATCTGTTTGTAGGCCGAACAGGCACACACAGCCCCTCCACAAACACAACCCCCCCACTCCCAGGCTGCCCCACGAGCTACTGTGTTGCACTTTTGGGGTGCAGAGGCCTTTTCAGCTGCAGGAGCAGAGCTGGCTGAGCAGAGGCCTAACTGAGTAGAAGCCTTTTCCCAGGCCCCAGTTCAAAAGTCCTGAAGAAAAACAAAAAACCCCAAACTTCCTAGTAAACTCCCGGGGCGGAAATCTGTTTGTAGGCCGAACAGGCACACACAGCCCCCCCACAAACACAACCCCCCCACTCCCAGGCTGCCCGACTAGCTACTGTGTTGCACTTTTGGGGTGCAGAGGCCTTTTCAGCTGCAGGAGCAGAGCAGCCTGAGCAGAGGCCTAACTGAGTAGAAGCCTTTTCACAGGCCCCAGTTTAAAAAGTCTTATGACAAAGGAAAAAAAAAAAACACAAACTTCCAAGTAAACTCCCGGGGCTGAAAGCTGTTTGTAGGCCGAACAGGCACACACAGCCCCCCCACAAACACAACCCCCCCACTCCCAGGCTGCCCCACGAGCTACTGTGTTGCACTTTTGGGGTGCAGAGGCCTCTGCAGCTGCAGGAGCAGAGCTGGCTGAGCAGAGGCCTAACTGAGTAGAAGCCTTTTCACAGGCCCCAGTTTAAAAAGTCTTATGACAAAGGAAAAAAAAAAAACACAAACTTCCAAGTAAACTCCCGGGGCTGAAAGCTGGTCGGTAGGCCGAACAGGCACACACAGCCCCCCCACAAACACAACCCACCCACTCCCAGGCTGCCCGACTAGCTACTGTGTTGCACTTTTGGGGTGCAGAGGCCTTTTCAGCTGCAGGAGCAGAGCAGCCTGAGCAGAGGCCTAACTGAGTAGAAGCCTTTTCCCAGGCCCCAGTTTAAAAGGTCCTGGAAAAAAAAAAAAAAAATGGAAACTTCCTAGTAACCTCCCGGGGCTGAAATCTGTTTGTAGGCCGAACAGGCACACACAGCCCCTCCACAAACACAACCCCCCCACTCCCAGGCTGCCCCACGAGCTACTGTGTTGCACTTTTGGGGTGCAGAGGCCTTTTCAGCTGCAGGAGCAGAGCAGCCTGAGCAGAGGCCTAACTGAGTAGAAGCCTTTTCCCAGGCCCCAGTTTAAAAAGTCCTGAAAAAAAAAAAAAATCCAAACTTCCAAGTAAACTCCCGGGGCTGAAATCTGTTTGTAGGCCGAACAGGCACACACAGCCCCCCCCCCCAAACACAATCCCCCCACTCCCAGGCTGCTCCACGAGCTACTGTGTTGCACTTTTGGGGTGCAGAGGCCTTTTCAGCTGCAGGAGCAGAGCTGGCTGAGCAGAGGCCTAACTGAGTAGAAGCCTTTTCCCAGGCCCCAGTTCAAAAGTCCTGAAGAAAAAAAAAAAACCCCAAACTTCCTAGTAAACTCCCGGGGCTGAAAGCTGGTCGGTAGGCCGAACAGGCACACACAGCCCCCCCACAAACACAACCCCCCCACTCCCAGGCTGCCCGACTAACTACTGTGTTGCACTTTTGGGGTGCAGAGGCCTTTTCAGCTGCAGGAGCAGAGCTGGCTGAGCAGAGGCCTAACTGAGTAGAAGCCTTTTCACAGGCCCCAGTTTAAAAAGTCTTATGACAAAGGAAAAAAAAACCACAAAATTCCAAGTAAACTCCCGGGGCTGAAATCTGTTTGTAGGCCGAACAGGCACACACAGCCCCCCCACAAACACAACCCACCCACTCCCAGGCTGCCCCACGAGCTACTGTGGTGCACTTTTGGGATGCAGAAGCCTCTGCAGCTGCAGGAGCAGAGCTGTCTGAGCAGAGGCCTAACTGAGTAGAAGCCTTTTCCCAGGCCCCAGTTTAAAAAGTCCTGAAGAAAAAAAAAAAACCAACCCCAAACTTCCTAGTAAACTCCCGGGGCTGAAATCTGTTTGTAGGCCGAACAGGCACACACAGCCCCCCCCCACAAACACAACCCCCCCACTCCCAGGCTGCCCGACGAGCTACTGTGGTGCACTTTTGGGGTGCAGAGGCCTTTTCAGCTGCAGGAGCAGAGCAGCCTGAGCAGAGGCATAAAGGAGTAGGAGCCTTCCCTGGGCCCCAGTTTAAAAAGTCTTATGACAAAGGAAAAAAAAAAAACACCAAAACTTCCTAGTAAACTCCCAGGGCTGAAAGCTGGTCGGTAGGCCGAACAGGCACACACAGCCCCCCCACAAACACAACCCACCCACTCCCACGCTGCCCCACGAGCTACTGTGGTGCACTTTTGGGGTGCAGAGGCCTTTTCAGCTGCAGGAGCAGAGCAGCCTGAGCAGAGGCCTAACTGAGTAGAAGCCTTTTCACAGGCCCCAGTTTAAAAAGTCTTATGACAAAGGAAAAAAAAACCACAAACTTCCAAGTAAACTCCCGGGGCTGAAATCTGTTTGTAGGCCGAACAGGCACACACAGCCCCTCCACAAACACAACCCCCCCACTCCCAGGCTGCCCCACGAGCTACTGTGTTGCACTTTTGGGGTGCAAAGGCCTCTGCAGCTGCAGGAGCAGAGCAGCCTGAGCAGAGGCCTAAAGGAGTAGGAGCCTTTTCCCAGGCCCCACTGTAAAAAATCCTGAAGAAACAAAAAAAAATCCAAACTTCCTAGTAAACTCCCGGGGCTGAAATCTGTTTGTAGGCTGAACAGGCACACACACACAGGCCCTCCCCACACACAAGACCACCACTCCCAGGTATCCACACGAGCTGCTCCGGAGCACTTTTGGGGTGCAGAGGCCTTTTCAGCTGCAGGAGCAGAGCTGGCTGAGCAGAGGCCTAACTGAGTAGAAGCCTTTTCCCAGGCCCCAGTATAAAAAGTCCTGAAGAAAAAAAAAAAAATGGAAACTTCCTAGTAACCTCCCAGGGCTGAAATCTGTTTGTAGGCCGAACAGGCACACATAGCCCCCCCACAAACACAACCCCCCCACTCCCAGGCTGCCCCACGAGCTACTGTGTTGCACTTTTGGGGTGCAGAGGCCTCTGCAGCTGCAGGAGCAGAGCTGGCTGAGCAGAGGCCTAACTGAGTAGAAGCCTTTTCCCAGGCCCCAGTTTAAAAGGTCCTGAAAAAAAAAAAAAAATGGAAACTTCCTAGTAACCTCCCGGGGCTGAAATCTGTTTGTAGGCCGAACAGGCACTCACAGCCCCTCCACAAACACAACCCCCCCACTCCCAGGCTGCCTGACGAGCTACTGTGTTGCACTTTTTGGGAAGCAGAGGCCTTTTCAGCTGCAGGAGCAGAGCAGCCTGAGCAGAGGCCTAAAGGAGTAGAAGCCTTTTCCCAGGCCCCAGTTTAAAAAGTCTTATGACAAAGGAAAAAAAACCCACGAACTTCCAAGTAAACTCCCGGGGCTGAAATCTGTTTGTAGGCCGAACAGGCACACACAGCCCCCCCACAAACACAACCCCCCCAACTCCCAGGCTGCCCCACGAGCTACTGTGTTGCACTTTTGGGGTGCAGAGGCCTTTTCAGCTGCAGGAGCAGAGCTGGCTGAGCAGAGGCCTAACTGAGTAGAAGCCTTTTCCCAGGCCCCAGTTTAAAAAGTCCTGAAGAAAAAAAAAAAAAAAAAAACCCCAAACTTCCTAGTAAACTCTCGGGGCTGAAATCTGTTTGTAGGCCGAACAGGCACACACACACAGGCCCTCCCCCCACACAAGACCACCACTCCCAGGTATCCACACGAGTTGCTCCGGAGCACTTTTGGGGTGCAGAGGCCTTTTCAGCTGCAGGAGCAGAGCTGGCTGAGCAGAGGCCTAACTGAGTAGAAGCCTTTTCACAGGCCCCAGTTTAAAAAGTCTTATGACAAAGGAAAAAAAACCCACAAACTTCCAAGTAAACTCCCGGGGCTGAAATCTGTTTGTAGGCCGAACAGGCACACACAGCCCCCCCACAAACACAACCCCCCCACTCCCAGGCTGCCCCACGAGCTACTGTGGTGCACTTTTGGGATGCAGAGGCCTCTGCAGCTGCAGGAGCAGAGCTGTCTGAGCAGAGGCCTAACTGAGTAGAAGCCTTTTCCCAGGCCCCAGTTTAAAAGGTCCTGAAAAAAAAAAAAAATGGAAACTTCCTAGTAACCTCCCGGGGGTGAAATCTGTTTGTAGGCCGAACAGGCACACACAGCCCCTCCACAAACACAACCCCCCCACTCCCAGGCTGCCCGACGAGCTACTGTGTTGCACCTTTGGGGTGCAGAGGCCTTTTCAGCTGCAGGAGCAGAGCAGCCTGAGCAGAGGCCTAACTGAGTAGAAGCCTTTTCACAGGCCCCAGTTTAAAAAGTCTTATGACAAAGGAAAAAAAAAAACCCCAAAACTTCCTAGTAAACTCCCAGGGCTGAAAGCTGGTCGGTAGGCCGAACAGGCACACACAGCCCCCCCACAAACACAACCCCCCCACTCCCAGGCTGCCCGACTAGCTACTGTGTTGCACTTTTGGGGTGCAGAGGCCTTTTCAGCTGCAGGAGCAGAGCAGCCTGAGCAGAGGCCTAACTGAGTAGAAGCCTTTTCCCAGGCCCCAGTTTAAAAAGTCTTATGACAAAGGAAAAAAAAAACACAAACTTCCAAGTAAAATCCCGGGGCTGAAATCTGTTTGTAGGCCGAACAGGCACACACAGCCCCCCCACAAACACAACCCCCCCACTCCCAGGCTGCCCGACTAGCTACTGTGTTGCACCTTTGGGGTGCAGAGGCCTCTGCAGCTGCAGGAGCAGAGCTGGCTGAGCAGAGGCCTAACTGAGTAGAAGCCTTTCCCCGGGCCCCAGTTTAAAAAGTCTTATGACAAAGGAAAAATAACCCCGCAAACTTCCAAGTAAACTCCCGCGGCTGAAAGCTTGTCGGTAGGCCAAACAGGCACACACAGCCCCCCCCCCCACCCCACCCCAAACACAACCCCCCCCCCACTCCCTGGCTGCCCGACGAGCTACTGTGTTGCACTTTTGGGGTGCAGAGGCCTCTGCAGCTGCAGGAGCAGAGCTGGCTGAACAGAGGCCTAACTGAGTAGAAGCCTTTTCCCAGGCCCCAGTTTAAAAAGTCTTTCGACAGAGAAAAAAACCCCGCAAACTTCCTAGTAAGCTCCTGTTGCTGAAAGCTGGTCGGTAGGCCGAACACACGTAGACACAGGCCCTCCCCCCACACAAGACCCCCACTCCCAGGTAGCCACACGAGCTGCTCCGGAGCACTTTTGGGGTGCAGAGGCCTTTTCAGCTGCAGGAGCAGAGCTGGCTGAGCAGAGGCCTAACTGAGTAGAAGCCTTTTCCCAGGCCCCAGTTTAAAAAGTCCTGAAAAAAAAAAAATAATCCAAACTTCCTAGTAAACTCCCGGGGCTGAAATCTGTTTGTAGGCCGAACAGGCACACACAGCCCCTCCACAAACACAACCCCCCCACTCCCAGGCTGCCCGACTAGCTAATGTGTTGCACTTTTGGGGTGCAGAGGCCTCTGCAGCTGCAGGAGCAGAGCTGGCTGAGCAGAGGCCTAACTGAGTAGAAGCCTTTTCACAGGCCCCAGTTTAAAAAGCCTTATGACAAAGGAAAAAAAAACCACAAACTTCCAAGTAAACTCCCGGGGCTGAAATCTGTTTGTAGGCCGAACAGGCACACAGAGCCACCCCCACAAACACAACCCCCCCACTCCCAGGCTGCTCCACGAGCTACTGTGTTGCACTTTTGGGATGCAGAGGCCTTTTCAGCTGCAGGAGCAGAGCAGCCTGAGCAGAGGCCTAACTGAGTAGAAGCCTTTTCCCAGGCCCCAGTTTAAAAAGTCTTATGACAAAGGAAAAAAAACCCACAAACTTCCAAGTAAACTCCCGGAGCTGAAATCTGTTTGTAGGTCGAACAGGCACACACAGCCCCCCCACAAACACAACCCCCCCATTCCCAGGCTGCCCCACGAGCTACTGTGTTGCACCTTTGGGGTGCAGAGGCCTTTTCAGCTGCAGGAGCAGAGCAGCCTGAGCAGAGGCCTAAAGGAGTAGAAGCCTTTTCCCAGGCCCCAGTTTAAAAGTCCTGAAGAAAAAAAAAAAAAATCAAAACTTCCTAGTAAACTCCCGGGGCTGAAAGCTGGTCGGTAGGCCGAACAGGCACACACAGCCCCCCCACAAACACAACCCCCCCACTCCCAGGCTGCCCCACGAGCTACTGTGGTGCACTTTTGGGATGCAGAGGCCTCTGCAGCTGCAGGAGCAGAGCAGCCTGAGCAGAGGCCTAACTGAGTAGAAGCCTTTTCCCAGGCCCCAGTTTAAAAAGTCCTGAAGAAAAAAAAAAAATGGAAACTTACTAGTAACCTCCCGGGGCTGAAATCTGTTTGTAGGCCGAACAGGCACACACAGCCCCTCCACAAACACAACCCCCCACTCCCAGGCTGCCTGACGAGCTACTGTGTTGCACTTTTGGGGTGCAGAGGCCTTTTCAGCTGCAGGAGCAGAGCAGCCTGAGCAGAGGCCTAACTGAGTAGAAGCCTTTCCCCGGGCCCCAGTTTAAAAAGTCTTATGACAAAGGAAAAAAACCCCACAAACTTCCAAGTAAACTCCCGGGGCTGAAATCTGTTTGTAGGCCGAACAGGCACACACAGCCCCCCCACAAACACAACCCCCCCACTCCCAGGCTGCCCCACGAGCTACTGTGTTGCACTTTTGGGATGCAGAGGCCTCTGCAGCTGCAGGAGCAGAGCAGCCTGAGCAGAGGCCTAACTGAGTAGAAGCCTTTTCCCAGGCCCCAGTTCAAAAGTCCTGAAGAAAAAAAAAAAAACCCCAAACTTCCTAGTAAACTCCCGGGGCTGTTTGTAGGCCGAACAGGCACACACACACAGGCCCTCCCCCCACACAAGACCACCACTCCCAGGTATCCACACTAGCTGCTCCAGAGCACTTTTCGGGTGCAGAGGCCTTTTCAGCTGCAGGAGCAGAGCAGCCTGAGCAGAGGCCTAGCTGAGTAGAAGCTTTTTCCCAGGCCCCAGTTTAAAAAGTCCTGAAGAAAAAAAAAAAAAAAATCAAAATATCCTAGTAAACTCCCGGGGCTGAAAGCTGGTCGGTAGGCCGAACAGGCACACACAGCCCCCCCAGAAACACAACCCACCCACTCCCAGGCTGCCCCACGAGCTACTGTGGTGCACTTTTGGGATGCAGAGGCCTCTGCAGCTGCAGGAGCAGAGCAGCCTGAGCAGAGGCCTAACTGAGTAGAAGCCTTTTCCCAGGCCCCTGTTCAAAAGTCCTGAAGAAAAAAAAAAAATGGAAACTTCCTAGTAACCTCCCGGGGCTGAAATCTGTTTGTAGGCCGAACAGGCACACACAGCCCCTCCACAAACACAACCCCCCCACTCCCAGGCTGCCCGACTAGCTACTGTGTTGCACTTTTGGGGTGCAGAGGCCTTTTCAGCTGCAGGAGCAGAGCAGCCTGAGCAGAGGCATAAAGGAGTAGGAGCCTTCCCTGGGCCCCAGTTTAAAAAGTCTTACGACAAAGGAAAAAAAAAAACCCCAAAACTTCCTAGTAAACTCCCAGGGCTGAAAGCTGGTCGGTAGGCGGAACAGGCACACACAGCCCCCCCACAAACACAACCCCCCCACTCCCAGGCTGCCCGACTAGCTACTGTGTTGCACTTTTGGGGTGCAGAGGCCTTTTCAGCTGCAGGAGCAGAGCAGCCTGAGCAGAGGCCTAACTGAGTAGAAGCCTTTTCCCAGGCCCCAGTTTAAAAAGACTTATGACAAAGGAAAAAAAAAACACAAACTTCCAAGTAAACTCCCGGGGCTGAAATCTGTTTGTAGGCCGAACAGGCACACACAGCCCCCCCACAAACACAACCCACCCACTCCCAGGCTGCCCCACGAGCTACTGTGGTGCACTTTTGGGATGCAGAGGCCTCTGCAGCTGCAGGAGCAGAGCAGCCTGAGCAGAGGCCTAACTGAGTAGAAGCCTTTTCCCAGGCCCCAGTTCAAAAGTCCTGAAGAAAAAAAAAAATGGAAACTTCCTAGTAAACTCCCGGGGCTGAAATCTGTTTGTAGGCCGAACAGGCACACACACACAGGCCCTCCCCCCACACAAGACCACCACTCCCAGGTATCCACACGAGTTGCTCCGGAGCACTTTTGGGGTGCAGAGGCCTTTTCAGCTGCAGGAGCAGAGCTGGCTGAGCAGAGGCCTAACTGAGTAGAAGCCTTTTCACAGGCCCCAGTTTAAAAAGTCTTATGACAAAGGAAAAAAAACCCACAAACTTCCAAGTAAACTCCCGGGGCTGAAATCTGTTTGTAGGCCGAACAGGCACACACAGCCCCCCCACAAACACAACCCCCCCACTCCCAGGCTGCCCCACGAGCTACTGTGTTGCACTTTTGGGGTGCAGAGGCCTCTGCAGCTGCAGGAGCAGAGCTGGCTGAGCAGAGGCCTAACTGAGTAGAAGCCTTTTCTCAGGCCCCAGTTTAAAAAGTCCTGAAGAAAAAAAAAAAAATATCAAAACTTCCTAGTAAACTCCCGGGGCTGAAAGCTGGTCGGTAGGCCGAACAGGCACACACAGCCCCACACCCCCACAAACACAACCCCCCCACTCCCAGGCTGCCCGACGAGCTACTCTGGTGCACTTTTGGGATGCAGAGGCCTTTTCAGCTGCAGGAGCAGAGCAGCCTGAGCAGAGGCCTAACTGAGTAGAAGCCTTTCCCCGGGCCCCAGTTGAAAAAGTCTTACGACAAAGAATAAAACCCCCCAAAACTTCCTCACAAGCTCCCGGGGCTGAA
>NC_140118.1:2586431-2603931 GCF_964237585.1 Gallinula chloropus | reverse complement strand
AAAGCAGCGGCCGGAGCGGGGAAGCGGCGGGTGCCGCGAGCCAACCGCTGCCGACCACCTCTCCCCCCCCGTCGGGAGATCCACGGGACCACGGAAAAAAAGCCTCGCGGCAGGCGCCAGGCGGCACGGCACCCCCGGTCCCCGAGGCCGTCGGTCGAGCGCCGGCGACCGCCGCCGGCCACCGATCCGCGCTCCCCTCACAGCCCGCGAGGAACAAAAAAAGCCGGCAGACGCTGAGCAAGGGCGACCCAAGAGCCGTCTCGCTCTCAAAAGCTGCCAGAAACACCGCTCTGTCCCGTTTAAGGCCGGAGACGGCACGCCAAAGACGGGCGGGAAATGGAAGAAAAAATTTTTACCGAAGGAAAAATTTTGCCGAGGAAAAAACTTTTGCTGAAAAAAAAAATTTACTGGAGGAAAAACTTTTACGGAAAAAAAATTTTTGGAAGAAAAAAACCAGCCAAACGAAAAGCCACTTTTTTCACCGGGACCTCGGGACGCGGCGGCCACCCTCGCCCGATCGATCCCCGCGCTCTCCGCGGCCGGAGGGTGAAGGCACGGCAGGCTCCCTTCGTGTGTTCCGGCCAACCCCCCGGGCTTCCAGCGCTCTCTCGTGACGGCCTCCCCACCGCCGGCCAACCGCGGCCTTCGCCCTGCGCCCGCCACTACCCATCCGCACACGATTTCACAGGCCACCGGTAGGCAACGGCTGCCGCACTCTGCCCTCGGCCACGGCTCCCTACGAATCCCGACTCACCGGGGATGCCCCACGGAGGCTCGGATCAGCATGAGCCAACCGGGGGCGCGCGACGCCGTGCCGACAAGCAGGAGCGGTGCCGAGCCACCGTGGGTACCCCGCCGAGAAGGACGCCCTGTCTGCGGCAGACTAGCGCGGGTAGTGGCCGGTCGCTGCTCTGTGTTTGCCCTCGAGGCGAGTCACCGCTCGCACCCATAGGACGGAGATAGACGCCTCCTCCCCCGAAAAGCTCCAAGAGATTTCCATCTCAACGACGGCAAGGGGCGCCAGTCAACGCCCGGGTTTACCATGATGCAACTGGAGGTAACGAAAATAAGCGACCCCTTACGGCCGCTGCCGAGGGCCTGGCCTGGTAGACCTGACGGCCGCTGCCGAGGGCGTGGTAGACCTGACGGCCGCTGCCGAGGGCGTGGTAGACCTGACGGCCGCTGCCGAGGGCGTGGTAGACCTGACGGCCGCTGCCGAGGGCGTGGTAGACCTGACGGCCTCTGCCGAGGGCGTGGTAGACCTGACGGCCGCTGCCGAGGGCGTGGTAGACCTGACGGCCGCTGCCGAGGGCGTGGTAGACCTGACGGCCTCTGCCGAGGGCGTGGTAGACCTGACGGCCTCTGCCGAGGGCGTGGTAGACCTGACGGCCGCTGCCGAGGGCGTGGTAGACCTGACGGCCGCTGCCGAGGTCCTGGTAGACCTGACGGCCGCTGCCGAGGGCGTGGTAGACCTGACGGCCGCTGCCGAGGTCCTGGTAGACCTGACGGCCGCTGCCGAGGGCGTGGTAGACCTGACGGCCTCTGCCGAGGGCCTGGTAGACCTGACGGAGGCTGCCGAGGGCGTGGTAGACCTGACGGCCGCTGCCGAGAGCGTGGTAGACCTGACGGCCTCTGCCGAGGGCCTGGTAGACCTGACGGCCGCTGCCGAGGGCGTGGTAGACCTGACGGCCGCTGCCGAGGGCGTGGTAGACCTGACGGCCGCTGCCGAGGGTGCGGTAGACCTGAGGTCTGCTGCCAAAAGCCTGGTAGACCTGAGGTCCGTTGCCGGGGGCCTGGTAGACCTGACGGACTGTGTCGGAGCACCTGGGTAAGGCGCCGGGCCCCCCCCGCGCGGTGCCAGGACGACGTGGTGACCGGCCGCGGACCTTCACATGCGATACTCTCTCCCCCAACACCCCGTTGTTTTCATCCACCACGTTCCCTGAACGTGAGCAAATCTGGTCCAAGGTCCACCCTGTCCAGCTGTTCGGTAGGCCGAACACACATACACAGGCCCTCCCCCCACACAAGACCACCACTCCCAGGTATCCACACCAGCTGCTCCGGAGCACTTTTGGGGTGCACAGGCCTTTTCAGCTGCAGGAGCACAGCAGTCTCAGGAGAGGCCTAACTGAGTAGAAGCCTTTTCCCAGGCCCCAGTTTAAAAAGTCTTATGACAAAGGAAAAAAAACCCACAAACTTCCAAGTAAACTCCCGGGGCTGAAATCTGTTTGTAGGCCGAACAGGCACACACAGCCCCTCCACAAACACAACCCCCCCACTCCCAGGCTGCCCGACTAGCTACTGTGTTGCACTTTTGGGGTGCAGAGGCCTTTTCAGCTGCAGGAGCAGAGCAGCCCGAGCAGAGGCCTAACTGAGTAGAAGCCTTTTCCCAGGCCCCAGTTCAAAAGTCCTGAAGAAAAAAAAAAAACCCAAACTTCCTAGTAAACTCCCGGGGCTGAAATCTGTTTGTAGGCCGAACAGGCACACACAGCCCCTCCACAAACACAACCCCCCCACTCCCAGGCTGCCTGACGAGCTACTGTGTTGCACTTTTGGGAAGCAGAGGCCTTTTCAGCTGCAGGAGCAGAGCAGCCTGAGCAGAGGCCTAACTGAGTAGAAGCCTTTTCCCAGGCCCCAGTTTAAAAAGTCTTATGACAAAGGAAAAAAAAACCACAAACTTCCAAGTAAACTCCCGGGGCTGAAATCTGTTTGTAGGCCGAACAGGCACACACACACAGGCCCTCCCCCCACACAAGACCACCACTCCCAAGTATCCACACGAGTTGCTCCGGAGCACTTTTGGGGTGCAGAGGCCTTTTCAGCTGCAGGAGCAGAGCTGGCTGAGCAGAGGCATAAAGGAGTAGGAGCCTTCCCTGGGCCCCAGTTTAAAAAGTCTTATGACAAAGGAAAAAAAAAAACCCCAAAACTTCCTAGTAAACTCCCAGGGCTGAAAGCTGGTCGGTAGGCCGAACAGGCACACACAGCCCCCCCACAAACACAACCCCCCCACTCCCAGGCTGCCCGACTAGCTACTGTGTTGCACTTTTGGGGTGCAGAGGCCTTTTCAGCTGCAGGAGCAGAGCTGGCTGAGCAGAGGCCTAACTGAGTAGAAGCCTTTCCCCGGGCCCCAGTTTAAAAAGTCTTATGACAAAGGAAAAAAAAAAACACAAACTTCCAAGTAAACTCCCGGGGCTGAAATCTGTTTGTAGGCCGAACAGGCACACACAGCCCCCCCACAAACACAACCCACCCACTCCCAGGCTGCTCCACGAGCTACTGTGTTGCACTTTTGGGGTGCAGAGGCCTTTTCAGCTGCAGGAGCAGAGCAGCCTGAGCAGAGGCCTAACTGAGTAGAAGCCTTTTCCCAGGCCCCAGTTTAAAAGGTCCTGAAAAAAAAAAAAAATCCAAACTTCCAAGTAAACTCCCGGGGCTGAAATCTGTTTGTAGGCCGAACAGGCACACACAGCCCCCCCCCACAAACACAACCCCCCCACTCCCAGGCTGCCCGACGAGCTACTCTGGTGCACTTTTGGGATGCAGAGGCCTTTTCAGCTGCAGGAGCAGAGCAGCCTGAGCAGAGGCCTAAAGGAGTAGAAGCCTTTTCCCAGGCCCCAGTTTAAAAAGTCTTATGACAAAGGAAAAAAAACCCACGAACTTCCAAGTAAACTCCCGGGGCTGAAATCTGTTTGTAGGCCGAACAGGCACACACAGCCCCCCCACAAACACAACCCCCCCAACTCCCAGGCTGCCCCACGAGCTACTGTGTTGCACTTTTGGGGTGCAGAGGCCTTTTCAGCTGCAGGAGCAGAGCAGCCTGAGCAGAGGCATAAAGGAGTAGGAGCCTTCCCTGGGCCCCAGTTTAAAAAGTCTTATGACAAAGGAAAAAAAAAAACCCCAAAACTTCCTAGTAAACTCCCAGGGCTGAAAGCTGGTCGGTAGGCCGAACAGGCACACACAGCCCCCCCACAAACACAACCCCCCCACTCCCAGGCTGCCCGACTAGCTACTGTGTTGCACTTTTGGGGTGCAGAGGCCTTTTCAGCTGCAGGAGCAGAGCAGCCTGAGCAGAGGCCTAACTGAGTAGAAGCCTTTTCCCAGGCCCCAGTTTAAAAAGTCTTATGACAAAGGAAAAAAAAAACACAAACTTCCAAGTAAACTCCCGGGGCTGAAATCTGTTTGTAGGCCGAACAGGCACACACAGCCCCCCCACAAACACAACCCCCCCACTCCCAGGCTGCCCCACGAGCTACTGTGTTGCACTTTTGGGGTGCAGAGGCCTTTTCAGCTGCAGGAGCAGAGCTGGCTGAGCAGAGGCCTAACTGAGTAGAAGCCTTTTCCCAGGCCCCAGTTTAAAAAGTCCTGAAGAAAAAAAAAAAAAAAAAAACCCCAAACTTCCTAGTAAACTCCCGGGGCTGAAATCTGTTTGTAGGTCGAACAGGCACACACACACAGGCCCTCCCCCCACACAAGACCACCACTCCCAGGTATCCACACGAGTTGCTCCGGAGCACTTTTGGGGTGCAGAGGCCTTTTCAGCTGCAGGAGCAGAGCTGGCTGAGCAGAGGCCTAACTGAGTAGAAGCCTTTTCACAGGCCCCAGTTTAAAAAGTCTTCTGACAAAGGAAAAAAAAACCACAAACTTCCAAGTAAACTCCCGGGGCTGAATTCTGTTTGTAGGCCGAACAGGCACACACAGCCCCACACCCCCACAAACACAACCCCCCCACTCCCAGGCTGCCCCACGAGCTACTGTGGTGCACTTTTGGGATGCAGAGGCCTCTGCAGCTGCAGGAGCAGAGCAGCCTGAGCAGAGGCCTAACTGAGTAGAAGCCTTTTCCCAGGCCCCAGTTCAAAAGTCCTGAAGAAAAAAAAAAAAAACCCCAAACTTCCTAGTAAACTCCCGGGGCTGTTTGTAGGCCGAACAGGCACACACACACAGGCCCTCCCCCCACACAAGACCACCACTCCCAGGTATCCACACTAGCTGCTCCGGAGCACTTTTCGGGTGCAGAGGCCTTTTCAGCTGCAGGAGCAGAGCAGCCTGAGCAGAGGCCTAAAGGAGTTGGAGCCTTCCCTGGGCCCCAGTTTAAAAAGTCTTACGACAAAGGAAAAAATAAAACCTAAACTTCCTAGTAAACTCCCGGGGCTGAAAGCTGGTCGGTAGGCCGAACAGGCACACACAGCCCCACACCCCCACAAACACAACCACCCCACTCCCAGGCTGCCCGACTAGCTACTGTGTTGCACTTTTGGGGTGCAGAGGCCTTTTCAGCTGCAGGAGCAGAGCAGCCTGAGCAGAGGCCTAACTGAGTAGAAGCCTTTTCACAGGCCCCAGTTTAAAAAGTCTTATGACAAAGGAAAAAAAAACCCACAAACTTCCAAGTAAACTCCCGGGGCTGAAATCTGTTTGTAGGCCGAACAGGCACACACAGCCCCCCCACAAACACAACCCCCCCACTCCCAGGCTGCCCCACGAGCTACTGTGTTGCACTTTTGGGATGCAGAAGCCTCTGCAGCTGCAGGAGCAGAGCTGGCTGAGCAGAGGCATAAAGGAGTAGGAGCCTTCCCTGGGCCCCAGTTTAAAAAGTCTTACGACAAAGGAAAAAAAAAAACCCCCAAACTTCCTAGTAAACTCCCAGGGCTGAAAGCTGGTCGGTAGGCCGAACAGGCACACACAGCCCCTCCACAAACACAACCCCCCCACTCCCAGGCTGCCCCACGAGCTACTGTGTTGCACTTTTGGGATGCAGAGGCCTCTGCAGCTGCAGGAGCAGAGCTGTCTGAGCAGAGGCCTAACTGAGTAGAAGCCTTTTCCCAGGCCCCAGTTTAAAAAGTCTTATGACAAAGGAAAAATAACCCCAAACTTCCAAGTAAACTCCCGCGGCTGAAAGCTTGTCGGTAGGCCGAACAGGCACACACAGCCCCCCCACAAACACAACCCCCCCACTCCCAGGCTGCCCGACTAGCTACTGTGTTGCACTTTTGGGGTGCAGAGGCCTTTTCAGCTGCAGGAGCAGAGCAGCCTGAGCAGAGGCCTAACTGAGTAGAAGCCTTTTCCCAGGCCCCAGTTTAAAATGTCCTGAAAAAAAAAAAAATGGAAACTTCCTAGTAACCTCCCGGGGGTGAAATCTGTTTGTAGGCCGAACAGGCACACACAGCCCCTCCACAAACACAACCCCCCCACTCCCAGGCTGCCCGACGAGCTACTGTGTTGCACTTTTGGGGTGCAGAGGCCTTTTCAGCTGCAGGAGCAGAGCAGCCTGAGCAGAGGCATAAAGGAGTAGGAGCCTTCCCTGGGCCCCAGTTTAAAAAGTCTTATGACAAAGGAAAAAAAAAAACCCCAAAACTTCCTAGTAAACTCCCAGGGCTGAAAGCTGGTCGGTAGGCCGAACAGGCACACACAGCCCCCCCACAAACACAACCCCCCCACTCCCAGGCTGCCCGACTAGCTACTGTGTTGCACTTTTGGGGTGCAGAGGCCTTTTCAGCTGCAGGAGCAGAGCAGCCTGAGCAGAGGCCTAACTGAGTAGAAGCCTTTTCCCAGGCCCCAGTTTAAAAAGTCTTATGACAAAGGAAAAAAAAAACACAAACTTCCAAGTAAACTCCCGGGGCTGAAATCTCTTTGTAGGCCGAACAGGCACACACAGCCCCCCCACAAACACAACCCCCCCACTCCCAGGCTGCCCCACGAGCTACTGTGTTGCACTTTTGGTGTGCAGAGGCCTCTGCAGCTGCAGGAGCGGAGCTGGCTGAGCAGAGGCCTAACTGAGTAGAAGCCTTTTCCCAGGCCCCAGTTTAAAAAGTCTTTCGACAGAGAAAAAAACCCCGCAAACTTCCTAGTAAGCTCCTGTTGCTGAAAGCTGGTCGGTAGGCCGAACACACGTAGACACAGGCCCTCCCCCCACACAAGACCCCCACTCCCAGGTAGCCACACGAGCTGCTGCGGAGCACTTTTGGGGTGCAGAGGCCTTTTCAGCTGCAGGAGCAGAGCTGGCTGAGCAGAGGCCTAACTGAGTAGAAGCCTTTTCCCAGGCCCCAGTTTAAAAAGTCCTGAAAAAAAAAAAATAATCCAAACTTCCTAGTAAACTCCCGGGGCTGAAATCTGTTTGTAGGCCGAACAGGCACACACAGCCCCTCCACAAACACAACCCCCCCACTCCCAGGCTGCCCGACTAGCTAATGTGTTGCACTTTTGGGGTGCAGAGGCCTCTGCAGCTGCAGGAGCAGAGCTGGCTGAGCAGAGGCCTAACTGAGTAGAAGCCTTTTCCCAGGCCCCAGTTCAAAAGTCCTGAAGAAAAAAAAAAAAACCCCAAACTTCCTAGTAAACTCCCGGGGCTGTTTGTAGGCCGAACAGGCACACACACACAGGCCTTCCCCCCACACAAGACCACCACTCCCAGGTAGCCACACTAGCTGCTCCAGAGCACTTTTCGGGTGCAGAGGCCTTTTCAGCTGCAGGAGCAGAGCAGCCTGAGCAGAGGCCTAGCTGAGTAGAAGCCTTTTCCCAGGCCCCAGTTTAAAAAGTCCTGAAGAAAAAAAAAAAAAAATCAAAATATCCTAGAAAACTCCCGGGGCCGAAAGCTGGTCGGTAGGCCGAACAGGCACACACAGCCCCCCCACAAACACAACCCCCCCACTCCCAGGCTGCCCGACTAGCTACTGTGTTGCACTTTTGGGATGCAGAGGCCTCTGCAGCTGCAGGAGCAGAGCAGCCTGAGCAGAGGCCTAACTGAGTAGAAGCCTTTTCCCAGGCCCCAGTTCAAAAGTCCTGAAGAAAAAAAAAAATGGAAACTTCCTAGTAAACTCCCGGGGCTGAAATCTGTTTGTAGGCCGAACAGGCACACACACACAGGCCCTCCCCCCACACAAGACCACCACTCCCAGGTATCCACACGAGTTGCTCCGGAGCACTTTTGGGGTGCAGAGGCCTTTTCAGCTGCAGGAGCAGAGCTGGCTGAGCAGAGGCCTAACTGAGTAGAAGCCTTTTCACAGGCCCCAGTTTAAAAAGTCTTATGACAAAGGAAAAAAAACCCACAAACTTCCAAGTAAACTCCCGGGGCTGAAATCTGTTTGTAGGCCGAACAGGCACACACAGCCCCCCCACAAACACAACCCCCCCACTCCCAGGCTGCCCGACTAGCTACTGTGGTGCACTTTTGGGGTGCAGAGGCCTTTTCAGCTGCAGGAGCAGAGCAGCCTGAGCAGAGTCCTAGCTGAGTAGAAGCTTTTTCCCAGGCCCCAGTTTAAAAAGTCCTGAAGAAAAAAAAAAAAAATCAAAATATCCTAGAAAACTCCCGGGGCTGAAAGCTGGTCGGTAGGCCGAACAGGCACACACAGCCCCCCCACAAACACAACCCCCCCACTCCCAGGCTGCCCCACGAGCTACTGTGTTGCACTTTTGGGGTGCAGAGGCCTTTTCAGCTGCAGGAGCAGAGCTGGCTGAGCAGAGGCCTAACTGAGTAGAAGCCTTTCCCCGGGCCCCAGTTTAAAAAGTCTTATGACAAAGGAAAAAAAACCCACAAACTTCCAAGTAAACTCCCGGGGCTGAAATCTGTTTGTAGGCCGAACAGGCACACACAGCCCCCCCACAAACACAACCCCCCCACTCCCAGGCTGCCCGACTAGCTACTGTGTTGCACTTTTGGGGTGCAGAGGCCTTTTCAGCTGCAGGAGCAGAGCAGCCTGAGCAGAGGCCTAACTGAGTAGAAGCCTTTTCCCAGGCCCCAGTTTAAAAAGTCTTATGACAAAGGAAAAAAAAAACACAAACTTCCAAGTAAACTCCCGGGGCTGAAATCTGTTTGTAGGCCGAACAGGCACACACAGCCCCCCCACAAACACAACCCCCCCACTCCCAGGCTGCCCCACGAGCTACTGTGTTGCACTTTTGGGGTGCAGAGGCCTTTTCAGCTGCAGGAGCAGAGCTGGCTGAGCAGAGGCCTAACTGAGTAGAAGCCTTTTCCCAGGCCCCAGTTTAAAAAGTCCTGAAGAAAAAAAAAAAAAAAAAAACCCCAAACTTCCTAGTAAACTCCCGGGGCTGAAATCTGTTTGTAGGTCGAACAGGCACACACACACAGGCCCTCCCCCCACACAAGACCACCACTCCCAGGTATCCACACGAGTTGCTCCGGAGCACTTTTGGGGTGCAGAGGCCTTTTCAGCTGCAGGAGCAGAGCTGGCTGAGCAGAGGCCTAACTGAGTAGAAGCCTTTTCACAGGCCCCAGTTTAAAAAGTCTTCTGACAAAGGAAAAAAAAACCACAAACTTCCAAGTAAACTCCCGGGGCTGAATTCTGTTTGTAGGCCGAACAGGCACACACAGCCCCTCCACAAACACAACCCCCCCACTCCCAGGCTGCCCGACTAGCTAATGTGTTGCACTTTTGGGGTGCAGAGGCCTCTGCAGCTGCAGGAGCAGAGCTGGCTGAGCAGAGGCCTAACTGAGTAGAAGCCTTTTCCCAGGCCCCAGTTCAAAAGTCCTGAAGAAAAAAAAAAAAACCCCAAACTTCCTAGTAAACTCCCGGGGCTGTTTGTAGGCCGAACAGGCACACACACACAGGCCTTCCCCCCACACAAGACCACCACTCCCAGGTAGCCACACTAGCTGCTCCAGAGCACTTTTCGGGTGCAGAGGCCTTTTCAGCTGCAGGAGCAGAGCAGCCTGAGCAGAGGCCTAGCTGAGTAGAAGCCTTTTCCCAGGCCCCAGTTTAAAAAGTCCTGAAGAAAAAAAAAAAAAAATCAAAATATCCTAGAAAACTCCCGGGGCCGAAAGCTGGTCGGTAGGCCGAACAGGCACACACAGCCCCCCCACAAACACAACCCCCCCACTCCCAGGCTGCCCGACTAGCTACTGTGTTGCACTTTTGGGATGCAGAGGCCTCTGCAGCTGCAGGAGCAGAGCAGCCTGAGCAGAGGCCTAACTGAGTAGAAGCCTTTTCCCAGGCCCCAGTTCAAAAGTCCTGAAGAAAAAAAAAAATGGAAACTTCCTAGTAAACTCCCGGGGCTGAAATCTGTTTGTAGGCCGAACAGGCACACACACACAGGCCCTCCCCCCACACAAGACCACCACTCCCAGGTATCCACACGAGTTGCTCCGGAGCACTTTTGGGGTGCAGAGGCCTTTTCAGCTGCAGGAGCAGAGCTGGCTGAGCAGAGGCCTAACTGAGTAGAAGCCTTTTCACAGGCCCCAGTTTAAAAAGTCTTATGACAAAGGAAAAAAAACCCACAAACTTCCAAGTAAACTCCCGGGGCTGAAATCTGTTTGTAGGCCGAACAGGCACACACAGCCCCCCCACAAACACAACCCCCCCACTCCCAGGCTGCCCGACTAGCTACTGTGGTGCACTTTTGGGGTGCAGAGGCCTTTTCAGCTGCAGGAGCAGAGCAGCCTGAGCAGAGTCCTAGCTGAGTAGAAGCTTTTTCCCAGGCCCCAGTTTAAAAAGTCCTGAAGAAAAAAAAAAAAAATCAAAATATCCTAGAAAACTCCCGGGGCTGAAAGCTGGTCGGTAGGCCGAACAGGCACACACAGCCCCCCCACAAACACAACCCCCCCACTCCCAGGCTGCCCCACGAGCTACTGTGTTGCACTTTTGGGGTGCAGAGGCCTTTTCAGCTGCAGGAGCAGAGCTGGCTGAGCAGAGGCCTAACTGAGTAGAAGCCTTTCCCCGGGCCCCAGTTTAAAAAGTCTTATGACAAAGGAAAAAAAACCCACAAACTTCCAAGTAAACTCCCGGGGCTGAAATCTGTTTGTAGGCCGAACAGGCACACACAGCCCCCCCACAAACACAACCCCCCCACTCCCAGGCTGCCCGACTAGCTACTGTGTTGCACTTTTGGGGTGCAGAGGCCTTTTCAGCTGCAGGAGCAGAGCAGCCTGAGCAGAGGCCTAACTGAGTAGAAGCCTTTTCCCAGGCCCCAGTTTAAAAAGTCTTATGACAAAGGAAAAAAAACCCACGAACTTCCAAGTAAACTCCCGGGGCTGAAATCTGTTTGTAGGCCGAACAGGCACACACAGCCCCCCCACAAACACAACCCCCCCACTCCCAGGCTGCCCGACGAGCTACTGTGGTGCACTTTTGGGGTGCAGAGGCCTTTTCAGCTGCAGGAGCAGAGCAGCCTGAGCAGAGGCATAAAGGAGTAGGAGCCTTCCCTGGGCCCCAGTTTAAAAAGTCTTATGACAAAGGAAAAAAAAAAACCCCAAAACTTCCTAGTAAACTCCCAGGGCTGAAAGCTGGTCGGTAGGCCGAACAGGCACACACAGCCCCCCCACAAACACAACCCCCCCACTCCCAGGCTGCCCGACTAGCTACTGTGTTGCACTTTTGGGGTGCAGAGGCCTTTTCAGCTGCAGGAGCAGAGCTGGCTGAGCAGAGGCCTAACTGAGTAGAAGCCTTTTCCCAGGCCCCAGTTTAAAAAGTCTTATGACAAAGGAAAAAATAAAACCTAAACTTCCTAGTAAACTCCCGGGGCTGAAAGCTGGTCGGTAGGCCGAACAGGCACACACAGCCCCCCCACAAACACAACCCCCCCACTCCCAGGCTGCCCCACGAGCTACTGTGTTGCACTTTTGGGGTGCAGAGGCCTCTGCAGCTGCAGGAGCAGAGCTGGCTGAGCAGAGGCCTAACTGAGTAGAAGCCTTTTCCCAGGCCCCAGTTCAAAAGTCCTGAAGAAAAAAAAAAAAACCCCAAACTTCCTAGTAAACTCCCGGGGCTGTTTGTAGGCCGAACAGGCACACACACACAGGCCCTCCCCCCACACAAGACCACCACTCCCAGGTATCCACACTAGCTGCTCCGGAGCACTTTTCGGGTGCAGAGGCCTTTTCAGCTGCAGGAGCAGAGCAGCCTGAGCAGAGGCCTAAAGGAGTTGGAGCCTTCCCTGGGCCCCAGTTTAAAAAGTCTTACGACAAAGGAAAAAATAAAACCTAAACTTCCTAGTAAACTCCCGGGGCTGAAAGCTGGTCGGTAGGCCGAACAGGCACACACAGCCCCACACCCCCACAAACACAACCCCCCCACTCCCAGGCTGCCCGACTAGCTACTGTGTTGCACTTTTGGGGTGCAGAGGCCTTTTCAGCTGCAGGAGCAGAGCAGCCTGAGCAGAGGCCTAACTGAGTAGAAGCCTTTTCCCAGGCCCCAGTTTAAAAAGTCTTATGACAAAGGAAAAAAAAAACCCAAACTTCCAAGTAAACTCCCGGGGCTGAAATCTGTTTGTAGGCCGAACAGGCACACACAGCCCCTCCACAAACACAACCCCCCCACTCCCAGGCTGCCCGACTAGCTACTGTGTTGCACTTTTGGGGTGCAGAGGCCTTTTCAGCTGCAGGAGCAGAGCAGCCTGAGCAGAGGCCTAAAGGAGTTGGAGCCTTCCCTGGGCCCCAGTTTAAAAAGTCTTACGACAAAGGAAAAAATAAAACCTAAACTTCCTAGTAAACTCCCGGGGCTGAAAGCTGGTCGGTAGGCCGAACAGGCACACACAGCCCCACACCCCCACAAACACAACCCCCCCCACTCCCAGGCTGCCCGACGAGCTACTCTGGTGCACTTTTGGGATGCAGAGGCCTTTTCAGCTGCAGGAGCAGAGCTGGCTGAGCAGAGGCCTAACTGAGTAGAAGCCTTTTCCCAGGCCCCAGTTCAAAAGTCCTGAAAAAAAAAAAAAAAAAACCCAAACTTCCTAGTAAACTCCCGGGGCTGTTTGTAGGCCGAACAGGCACACACACACAGGCCCTCCCCCCACACAAGACCACCACTCCCAGGTATCCACACTAGCTGCTCCGGAGCACTTTTCGGGTGCAGAGGCCTTTTCAGCTGCAGGAGCAGAGCAGCCTGAGCAGAGGCCTAAAGGAGTTGGAGCCTTCCCTGGGCCCCAGTTTAAAAAGTCTTACGACAAAGGAAAAAATAAAACCTAAACTTCCTAGTAAACTCCCGGGGCTGAAAGCTGGTCGGTAGGCCGAACAGGCACACACAGCCCCACACCCCCACAAACACAACCACCCCACTCCCAGGCTGCCCGACTAGCTACTGTGTTGCACTTTTGGGGTGCAGAGGCCTTTTCAGCTGCAGGAGCAGAGCAGCCTGAGCAGAGGCCTAACTGAGTAGAAGCCTTTTCACAGGCCCCAGTTTAAAAAGTCTTATGACAAAGGAAAAAAAAACCCACAAACTTCCAAGTAAACTCCCGGGGCTGAAATCTGTTTGTAGGCCGAACAGGCACACACAGCCCCCCCACAAACACAACCCCCCCACTCCCAGGCTGCCCCACGAGCTACTGTGTTGCACTTTTGGGATGCAGAAGCCTCTGCAGCTGCAGGAGCAGAGCTGGCTGAGCAGAGGCATAAAGGAGTAGGAGCCTTCCCTGGGCCCCAGTTTAAAAAGTCTTATGACAAAGGAAAAAAAAAAACCCCAAAACTTCCTAGTAAACTCCCAGGGCTGAAAGCTGGTCGGTAGGCCGAACAGGCACACACAGCCCCCCCACAAACACAACCCCCCCACTCCCAGGCTGCCCGACTAGCTACTGTGTTGCACTTTTGGGGTGCAGAGGCCTTTTCAGCTGCAGGAGCAGAGCAGCCTGAGCAGAGGCCTAACTGAGTAGAAGCCTTTTCCCAGGCCCCAGTTTAAAAAGTCTTATGACAAAGGAAAAAAAAACCCCAAACTTCCAAGTAAACTCCCGGGGCTGAAATCTGTTTGTAGGCCGAACAGGCACACACAGCCCCTCCACAAACACAACCCCCCCACTCCCAGGCTGCCCGACTAGCTACTGTGTTGCACTTTTCGGGTGCAGAGGCCTTTTCAGCTGCAGGAGCAGAGCAGCCTGAGCAGAGGCCTAAAGGAGTTGGAGCCTTCCCTGGGCCCCAGTTTAAAAAGTCTTACGACAAAGGAAAAAATAAAACCTAAACTTCCTAGTAAACTCCCGGGGCTGAAAGCTGGTCGGTAGGCCGAACAGGCACACACAGCCCCACACCCCCACAAACACAACCCCCCCACTCCCAGGCTGCCCGACTAGCTACTGTGTTGCACTTTTGGGGTGCAGAGGCCTTTTCAGCTGCAGGAGCAGAGCAGCCTGAGCAGAGGCCTAACTGAGTAGAAGCCTTTTCACAGGCCCCAGTTTAAAAAGTCTTATGACAAAGGAAAAAAAAACCCACAAACTTCCAAGTAAACTCCCGGGGCTGAAATCTGTTTGTAGGCCGAACAGGCACACACAGCCCCCCCACAAACACAACCCCCCCACTCCCAGGCTGCCCCACGAGCTACTGTGTTGCACTTTTGGGATGCAGAAGCCTCTGCAGCTGCAGGAGCAGAGCTGGCTGAGCAGAGGCATAAAGGAGTAGGAGCCTTCCCTGGGCCCCAGTTTAAAAAGTCTTATGACAAAGGAAAAAAAAAAACCCCAAAACTTCCTAGTAAACTCCCAGGGCTGAAAGCTGGTCGGTAGGCCGAACAGGCACACACAGCCCCCCCACAAACACAACCCCCCCACTCCCAGGCTGCCCGACTAGCTACTGTGTTGCACTTTTGGGGTGCAGAGGCCTTTTCAGCTGCAGGAGCAGAGCAGCCTGAGCAGAGGCCTAACTGAGTAGAAGCCTTTTCCCAGGCCCCAGTTTAAAAAGTCTTATGACAAAGGAAAAAAAAACCCCAAACTTCCAAGTAAACTCCCGGGGCTGAAATCTGTTTGTAGGCCGAACAGGCACACACAGCCCCTCCACAAACACAACCCCCCCACTCCCAGGCTGCCCGACTAGCTACTGTGTTGCACTTTTCGGGTGCAGAGGCCTTTTCAGCTGCAGGAGCAGAGCAGCCTGAGCAGAGGCCTAACTGAGTAGAAGCCTTTTCCCAGGCCCCAGTTTAAAAAGTCTTATGACAAAGGAAAAAAAAACCCACAAACTTCCAAGTAAACTCCCGGGGCTGAAATCTGTTTGTAGGCCGAACAGGCACACACAGCCCCCCCACAAACACAACCCCCCCACTCCCAGGCTGCCCCATGAGCTACTGTGTTGCACTTTTGGGGTGCAGAGGCCTCTGCAGCTGCAGGAGCAGAGCTGGCTGAGCAGAGGCCTAACTGAGTAGAAGCCTTTTCCCAGGCCCCAGTTTAAAAGGTCCTGAAAAAAAAAAAAAAAATGGAAACTTCCTAGTAAACTCCCGGGGCTGAAATCTGTTTGTAGGCCGAACAGGCACACACAGCCCCTCCACAAACACAACCCCCCCACTCCCAGGCTGCCCGACTAGCTACTGTGTTGCACTTTTGGGGTGCAGAGGCCTTTTCAGCTGCAGGAGCAGAGCAGCCTGAGCAGAGGCCTAAAGGAGTTGGAGCCTTCCCTGGGCCCCAGTTTAAAAAGTCTTACGACAAAGGAAAAAATAAAACCTAAACTTCCTAGTAAACTCCCGGGGCTGAAAGCTGGTCGGTAGGCCGAACAGGCACACACAGCCCCACACCCCCACAAACACAACCCCCCCACTCCCAGGCTGCCCGACTAGCTACTGTGTTGCACTTTTGGGGTGCAGAGGCCTTTTCAGCTGCAGGAGCAGAGCAGCCTGAGCAGAGGCCTAACTGAGTAGAAGCCTTTTCACAGGCCCCAGTTTAAAAAGTCTTATGACAAAGGAAAAAAAAACCCACAAACTTCCAAGTAAACTCCCGGGGCTGAAATCTGTTTGTAGGCCGAACAGGCACACACAGCCCCCCCACAAACACAACCCCCCCACTCCCAGGCTGCCCCACGAGCTACTGTGTTGCACTTTTGGGATGCAGAAGCCTCTGCAGCTGCAGGAGCAGAGCTGGCTGAGCAGAGGCATAAAGGAGTAGGAGCCTTCCCTGGGCCCCAGTTTAAAAAGTCTTATGACAAAGGAAAAAAAAAAACCCCAAAACTTCCTAGTAAACTCCCAGGGCTGAAAGCTGGTCGGTAGGCCGAACAGGCACACACAGCCCCCCCACAAACACAACCCCCCCACTCCCAGGCTGCCCGACTAGCTACTGTGTTGCACTTTTGGGGTGCAGAGGCCTTTTCAGCTGCAGGAGCAGAGCAGCCTGAGCAGAGGCCTAACTGAGTAGAAGCCTTTTCCCAGGCCCCAGTTTAAAAAGTCTTATGACAAAGGAAAAAAAAACCCCAAACTTCCAAGTAAACTCCCGGGGCTGAAATCTGTTTGTAGGCCGAACAGGCACACACAGCCCCTCCACAAACACAACCCCCCCACTCCCAGGCTGCCCGACTAGCTACTGTGTTGCACTTTTCGGGTGCAGAGGCCTTTTCAGCTGCAGGAGCAGAGCAGCCTGAGCAGAGGCCTAACTGAGTAGAAGCCTTTTCCCAGGCCCCAGTTTAAAAAGTCTTATGACAAAGGAAAAAAAAACCCACAAACTTCCAAGTAAACTCCCGGGGCTGAAATCTGTTTGTAGGCCGAACAGGCACACACAGCCCCCCCACAAACACAACCCCCCCACTCCCAGGCTGCCCCATGAGCTACTGTGTTGCACTTTTGGGGTGCAGAGGCCTCTGCAGCTGCAGGAGCAGAGCTGGCTGAGCAGAGGCCTAACTGAGTAGAAGCCTTTTCCCAGGCCCCAGTTTAAAAGGTCCTGAAAAAAAAAAAAAAAATGGAAACTTCCTAGTAAACTCCCGGGGCTGAAATCTGTTTGTAGGCCGAACAGGCACACACAGCCCCTCCACAAACACAACCCCCCCACTCCCAGGCTGCCCGACTAGCTACTGTGTTGCACTTTTGGGGTGCAGAGGCCTTTTCAGCTGCAGGAGCAGAGCAGCCTGAGCAGAGGCCTAAAGGAGTTGGAGCCTTCCCTGGGCCCCAGTTTAAAAAGTCTTACGACAAAGGAAAAAATAAAACCTAAACTTCCTAGTAAACTCCCGGGGCTGAAAGCTGGTCGGTAGGCCGAACAGGCACACACAGCCCCACACCCCCACAAACACAACCCCCCCCACTCCCAAGCTGCCCGACGAGCTACTCTGGTGCACTTTTGGGATGCAGAGGCCTTTTCAGCTGCAGGAGCAGAGCTGGCTGAGCAGAGGCCTAACTGAGTAGAAGCCTTTCCCCGGGCCCCAGTTTAAAAAGTCTTACGACAAAGAATAAAACCCCCCAAAACTTCCTCACAAGCTCCCGGGGCTGAAAGCTGCTCGGTTGGCCGAACACACACACACATACGCACGCACAGGCCCTCCCCCCCATACAACCCCTCCACTGCCAGGCTGCCCCACGAACTTTCTGCAGCGCAGTATTTCGATGCAGGTGCATTCAGAGCCGCAGGAGGAGTGCAGGCCGATTAGATGTGCCTGCCTCTGTGCCAGGCCCTGGCAGTGCCTACTTTTACAAGCGGAAAAAAAGAAATGAAGGTAACTCGTAATAAGCTCCCGGGGCTGAAAGCTCTTCCTGGGCTGAACACCGCTCCCCGCCCCCCCCCCCCCCCCCCCCCGCCCAGCCCGGGGCCGCTCTGGCTAAATTTGTGGTTAACGGGGAGTCGCAAACAGCAGTGCATGGCACCGCACCTGCCAGCCCGGCCGGGCTCGATCCCGCAC
>NC_140118.1:2578931-2581431 GCF_964237585.1 Gallinula chloropus | reverse complement strand
AAGGAGGAGGAGGAGGACGACGCGGCGGCGCCGGCGCGGGGAGACTCGACCCGCGCGAGCGCACGACGCGCGCCGCAAAAAAAGCCCCAGCCCGGAGACGGCCCGAGTCGCCGGCGCGTCGGACGACGACACGCGCGCGGCGGGAGGAGGGAGAGAGACGGCTCGCGGGGAACGCGGCGGCGACCGGAGGAGCGGGGGGCGGCGACGGGACGCAGAGCGAGCGGGCGGAGGAAGACCGCCCGCCGCCGCCCGTCCGCGCCCATCGTCCCTCTCCCCGCCGGGCACACGCGCGCGCGCGGCAGCACGGCGCGGTACCGCCGCCGGTACCCCCAACCCGCAGACAGCCGCCCGCGCGAGAGGCCGGCGGGAGGAGCGAGGCCCGCGCCTCGCACCCACCGCGACACCCCCTTTTTTCTCTTTCCGCGTCGCCTTCTCGCCGCGCTCCCCCGGCGAGACGAGCTCCGGCCCAGCGGGCGGCTCCGGGAGCGGGGAGCTTCGGAGCGCTCCCCGAGTCTCCGTTTAGGGGGACGAAGGCCGCGCGCCGAAACGGCGGGCGGGCCTGCGAGGCGCCCCAGCCGCGCCGCCCCGGCCCGCCGGCACCCCTCGCCGGCGAGCGAGGGAAAGAAGCCGGCGGCCCGGGAGGCGATTGATCGCAAAGCGACGCTCAGACAGGCGTAGCCCCGGGAGGAACCCGGGGCCGCAAGTGCGTTCGAAGTGTCGATGATCAATGTGTCCTGCAATTCACATTAATTCTCGCAGCTAGCTGCGTTCTTCATCGACGCACGAGCCGAGTGATCCACCGCCAAGAGTTGTCTGCCATTTCAGAACCGCCCCCGCAACGCGGGGCGGTCGTGGCCGGCACCGCTCCGCAGCGGAGCCCCCTTCTTTGCCGAGCGACGGCCCGCCCGCCGCCCCCACCAACGCACGCCAGGAGCGGCGAAAGCGGCGCGACGGACGGGCCTCGCGCCTCGGACGACCGGACGAGCAACGCCCAAAACAAGGGACAGGACCGGGAAAAAAATCAAAGGATTCCCAACGGCGAGCGACGGCGCGGAGCACGCGCTCCCGAAAACCCACCGACCTGCGCGGGGAAAGACGCCCGTCGCTCGCTTCGGAGGCGGCCCAGGCGCTCGGGCTCGGCCCGGCCCTCCGCGCGGAGGACGCGGGGCGCGCGCCCGGCCGCGGCACCGGCCTTGCCCGCTTTTCTCGCCTCCCTTTTTTTTCACGGCGGCCGGCTTCGCCCCTTCCTCCGGCTCGCAGCGACGCCGGCAACCCTCGGCGGCCCTCCGGCCGCCTAACCCCCCCGCGGAGGCAGGCGGCCAACCACCCGCGGAAGCCCGAAGCTCGCGGCGACCAACCGCCCGCGGCCTGACGCCGGATGGCACGCGCCGCCCCAGCAGCAAAAAAAGCCTGGGCGGACGGCGCGCCCGCCTCGGACCGCCGCCGCCCGCTTCTCGCTCGACCCCTCCCCTCCCCCTTTTTTCCAGCCACGCGACCGGGGCAAAAAGGCGGACGGCGCTAAGCTCGGGGACGGCTCCCGCTCTCCCCGCTTCCGCGCGGAGAACGGAGGAGGGACCGACCCCGGCCGCGCGCGGCCACCCGCCCGCGGCGCGGGCGGGGGGGGAAAGGGCGGCGGAGAAAAGGGGGCGGGCGGGGCCCGCGGACGGGCGGCCGCCCGACAGCGGCGCGCGCCCTCCGGCCGACCGACCAAAGACGAGAGCGGTGCCGCCGCCGCTCGGCCGGGGCGCCGCCAGCGGCGGGGGGGCGGCGACCGGAGACCACCGAGCGAGAGCCAGCGCGCGCTCGCCGGGGCAGGGAGCGAAGGGTCGCCCCTTCGAGAGGACGAGCAGGGGGCCGGCCGCGGCCGGCCGGCACACCGCGGTCTCGCCGACGGAAAAAAAGCCGGACCGCGGAGAGGGGGGGGCAGCGGTCACGCCCCTCCCCGGCGCGGCACGGACGCCCTCGGGGAACGAGCGCGGAGCGGCGGCGGCCGCCTTGCCGGCCCGCGGCGCGGTGGAGGGCGCCTTCCGAGAGAAGCTCCCGTGGGCGCCCCACACCCCCCACGCCGCGCGCGTCGAGGCACGCGCCGCCGCCGCCCGGCCGCCCCCGTCGGGTCGCGTCGAGCCGCCCGAGTCTTTAAACCTCCGCCCGGCTCCGCGGCCTTCGACCCCCGGAGCTCGCCGAGGGAGGGCCGCGGAGGCGCGGGCGCTAGGTACCTGGCCCTGAGCTTGAGGGAAACGACCCGCAAGGCCCCGCGGGGGTGCCTGCCCCGCTGCCACCCTCGGGGCAGCGTCCGCCCGCGGGGGCGCGCCCGACACCCGCCGCCACCGCCTCCGTCTTCCTTCCCGGGGACCGAGGTCTCCCTCAATAGCCCGGCGCTGCGCCCGGGAGGACCGACGGGGCTCGGGCCGCCCCGCTCGCGCGGGACGAGACCCGGCGGGGTTCGGGGAGGGGGAGAACCTCGCTACGAGCGCCGGCCCGGAACGGCCAGAGGGCCCGC
>NC_140118.1:2553931-2573931 GCF_964237585.1 Gallinula chloropus | reverse complement strand
ACCAGCCAAACGAAAAGCCACTTTTTTCACCGGGACCTCGGGACGCGGCGGCCACCCTCGCCCGATCGATCCCCGCGCTCTCCGCGGCCGGAGGGTGAAGGCACGGCAGGCTCCCTTCGTGTGTTCCGGCCAACCCCCCGGGCTTCCAGCGCTCTCTCGTGACGGCCTCCCCACCGCCGGCCAACCGCGGCCTTCGCCCTGCGCCCGCCACTACCCATCCGCACACGATTTCACAGCCCACCGGTAGGCAACGGCTGCCGCACTCTGCCCTCGGCCACGGCTCCCTACGAATCCCGACTCACCGGGGATGCCCCACGGAGGCTCGGATCAGCATGAGCCAACCGGGGGCGCGCGACGCCGTGCCGACAAGCAGGAGCGGTGCCGAGCCACCGTGGGTACCCCGCCGAGAAGGACGCCCTGTCTGCGGCAGACTAGCGCGGGTAGTGGCCGGTCGCTGCTCTGTGTTTGCCCTCGAGGCGAGTCACCGCTCGCACCCATAGGACGGAGATAGACGCCTCCTCCCCCGAAAAGCTCCAAGAGATTTCCATCTCAACGACGGCAAGGGGCGCCAGTCAACGCCCGGGTTTACCATGATGCAACTGGAGGTAACGAAAATAAGCGACCCCTTACGGCCGCTGCCGAGGGCCTGGCCTGGTAGACCTGACGGCCGCTGCCGAGGGCGTGGTAGACCTGACGGCCGCTGCCGAAGGCGTGGTAGACCTGACGGCCTCTGCCGAGGGCCTGGTAGACCTGACGGCCGCTGCCGAGGGCGTGGTAGACCTGACGGCCGCTGCCGAAGGCGTGGTAGACCTGACGGCCTCTGCCGAGGTCCTGGTAGACCTGACGGCCGCTGCCGAGGCCGTGGTAGACCTGACGGCCGCTGCCGAGGCCGTGGTAGACCTGACGGCCGCTGCCGAGGGCCTGGTAGACCTGACGGCCACTGCCGAGGGACTGGTAGACCTGACGGCCTCTGCCGAGGTCCTGGTAGACCTGACGGCCGCTGCCGAGGGCGTGGTAGACCTGACGGCCTCTGCCGAGGGCCTGGTAGACCTGACGGCCGCTGCCGAGGGCGTGGTAGACCTGACGGACGCTGCCGAGGCCGTGGTAGACCTGACGGCCGCTGCCGAGGGCGTGGTAGACCTGACGGCCTCTGCCGAGGGCCTGGTAGACCTGACGGCCGCTGCCGAGGGCGTGGTAGACGTGACGGCCGCTGCCGAGGGCGTGGTAGACCTGACGGCCTCTGCCGAGGGCGTGGTAGACCTGACGGCCGCTGCCGAGGGCCTGGTAGACCTGACGGCCGCTGCCGAGGGCGTGGTAGACCTGACGGAGGCTGCCGAGGGCGTGGTAGACCTGACGGCCGATGCCGAGAGCGTGGTAGACCTGACGGCCTCTGCCGAGGGCCTGGTAGACCTGACGGCCGCTGCCGAGGGCGTGGTAGACCTGACGGCCGCTGCCGAGGGCGTGGTAGACCTGACGGCCGCTGCCGAGGGTGCGGTAGACCTGAGGTCTGCTGCCAAAAGCCTGGTAGACCTGAGGTCCGTTGCAGGGGGCCTGGTAGACCTGACGGACTGTGTCGGAGCACCTGGGTAAGGCGCCGGGCCCCCCCCGCGCGGTGCCAGGACGACGTGGTGACCGGCCGCGGACCTTCACATGCGATACTCTCTCCCCCAACACCCCGTTGTTTTCATCCACCACGTTCCCTGAACGTGAGCAAATCTGGTCCAAGGTCCACCCTGTCCAGCTGTTCGGTAGGCCGAACACACATACACAGGCCCTCCCCCCACACAAGACCACCACTCCCAGGTATCCACACCAGCTGCTCCGGAGCACTTTTGGGGTGCACAGGCCTTTTCAGCTGCAGGAGCACAGCAGTCTCAGGAGAGGCCTAACTGAGTAGAAGCCTTTTCCCAGGCCCCAGTTTAAAAAGTCTTATGACAAAGGAAAAAAAACCCACAAACTTCCAAGTAAACTCCCGGGGCTGAAATCTGTTTGTAGGCCGAACAGGCACACACAGCCCCTCCACAAACACAACCCCCCCACTCCCAGGCTGCCCGACTAGCTACTGTGTTGCACTTTTGGGGTGCAGAGGCCTTTTCAGCTGCAGGAGCAGAGCAGCCCGAGCAGAGGCCTAACTGAGTAGAAGCCTTTTCCCAGGCCCCAGTTCAAAAGTCCTGAAGAAAAAAAAAAAACCCAAACTTCCTAGTAAACTCCCGGGGCTGAAATCTGTTTGTAGGCCGAACAGGCACACACAGCCCCTCCACAAACACAACCCCCCCACTCCCAGGCTGCCTGACGAGCTACTGTGTTGCACTTTTGGGAAGCAGAGGCCTTTTCAGCTGCAGGAGCAGAGCAGCCTGAGCAGAGGCCTAACTGAGTAGAAGCCTTTTCCCAGGCCCCAGTTTAAAAAGTCTTATGACAAAGGAAAAAAAAACCACAAACTTCCAAGTAAACTCCCGGGGCTGAAATCTGTTTGTAGGCCGAACAGGCACACACACACAGGCCCTCCCCCCACACAAGACCACCACTCCCAAGTATCCACACGAGTTGCTCCGGAGCACTTTTGGGGTGCAGAGGCCTTTTCAGCTGCAGGAGCAGAGCTGGCTGAGCAGAGGCATAAAGGAGTAGGAGCCTTCCCTGGGCCCCAGTTTAAAAAGTCTTATGACAAAGGAAAAAAAAAAACCCCAAAACTTCCTAGTAAACTCCCAGGGCTGAAAGCTGGTCGGTAGGCCGAACAGGCACACACAGCCCCCCCACAAACACAACCCCCCCACTCCCAGGCTGCCCGACTAGCTACTGTGTTGCACTTTTGGGGTGCAGAGGCCTTTTCAGCTGCAGGAGCAGAGCTGGCTGAGCAGAGGCCTAACTGAGTAGAAGCCTTTCCCCGGGCCCCAGTTTAAAAAGTTTTATGACAAAGGAAAAAAAAACCACAAACTTCCAAGTAAACTCCCGGGGCTGAAATCTGTTTGTAGGCCGAACAGGCACACACACACAGGCCCTCCCCCCACACAAGACCCCCACTCCCAGGTATCCACACCAGCTGCTCCGGAGCACTTTTGGGGTGCAGAGGCCTTTTCAGCTGCAGGAGCAGAGCTGGCTGAGCAGAGGCCTAACTGAGTAGAAGCCTTTTCCCAGGCCCCAGTTCAAAAGTCCTGAAGAAAAAAAAAAAAACCCAAACTTCCTAGTAAACTCCCGGGGCTGAATTCTGTTTGTAGGCCGAACAGGCACACACAGCCCCCCCCCACAAACACAACCCACCCACTCCCAGGCTGCCCCACGAGCTACTGTGGTGCACTTTTGGGATGCAGAGGCCTCTGCAGCTGCAGGAGCAGAGCAGCCTGAGCAGAGGCCTAACTGAGTAGAAGCCTTTTCCCAGGCCCCAGTTTAAAAAGTCCTGAAGAAAAAAAAAAAAAACCCACAAACTTCCAAGTAAACTCCAGGAGCTGAAATCTGTTTGTAGGCCGAACAGGCACACACAGCCCCCCCCCCCAAACACAATCCCCCCACTCCCAGGCTGCTCCACGAGCTACTGTGGTGCACTTTTGGGGTGCAGAGGCCTTTTCAGCTGCAGGAGCAGAGCAGCCTGAGCAGAGGCCTAAAGGAGTTGGAGCCTTCCCTGGGCCCCAGTTTAAAAAGTCTTACGACAAAGGAAAAAATAAAACCCAAACTTCCTAGTAAACTCCCGGAACTGAAAGCTGGTCGGTAGGCCGAACAGGCACACACAGCCCCCCCACAAACACAACCCACCCACTCCCAGGCTGCCCCACGAGCTACTGTGTTGCACTTTTGGGATGCAGAGGCCTCTGCAGCTGCAGGAGCAGAGCTGGCTGAGCAGAGGCCTAACTGAGTAGAAGCCTTTCCCCGGGCCCCAGTTTAAAAAGTCTTATGACAAAGGAAAAAAAAAAACACAAACTTCCAAGTAAACTCCCGGGGCTGAAATCTGTTTGTAGGCCGAACAGGCACACACAGCCCCCCCACAAACACAACCCACCCACTCCCAGGCTGCTCCACGAGCTACTGTGTTGCACTTTTGGGGTGCAGAGGCCTTTTCAGCTGCAGGAGCAGAGCAGCCTGAGCAGAGGCCTAACTGAGTAGAAGCCTTTTCCCAGGCCCCAGTTTAAAAGGTCCTGAAAAAAAAAAAAAATCCAAACTTCCAAGTAAACTCCCGGGGCTGAAATCTGTTTGTAGGCCGAACAGGCACACACAGCCCCCCCCCACAAACACAACCCCCCCACTCCCAGGCTGCCCGACGAGCTACTCTGGTGCACTTTTGGGATGCAGAGGCCTTTTCAGCTGCAGGAGCAGAGCAGCCTGAGCAGAGGCCTAAAGGAGTAGAAGCCTTTTCCCAGGCCCCAGTTTAAAAAGTCTTATGACAAAGGAAAAAAAACCCACGAACTTCCAAGTAAACTCCCGGGGCTGAAATCTGTTTGTAGGCCGAACAGGCACACACAGCCCCCCCACAAACACAACCCCCCCAACTCCCAGGCTGCCCCACGAGCTACTGTGTTGCACTTTTGGGGTGCAGAGGCCTTTTCAGCTGCAGGAGCAGAGCAGCCTGAGCAGAGGCATAAAGGAGTAGGAGCCTTCCCTGGGCCCCAGTTTAAAAAGTCTTATGACAAAGGAAAAAAAAAAACCCCAAAACTTCCTAGTAAACTCCCAGGGCTGAAAGCTGGTCGGTAGGCCGAACAGGCACACACAGCCCCCCCACAAACACAACCCCCCCACTCCCAGGCTGCCCGACTAGCTACTGTGTTGCACTTTTGGGGTGCAGAGGCCTTTTCAGCTGCAGGAGCAGAGCAGCCTGAGCAGAGGCCTAACTGAGTAGAAGCCTTTTCCCAGGCCCCAGTTTAAAAAGTCTTATGACAAAGGAAAAAAAAAACACAAACTTCCAAGTAAACTCCCGGGGCTGAAATCTGTTTGTAGGCCGAACAGGCACACACAGCCCCCCCACAAACACAACCCCCCCACTCCCAGGCTGCCCCACGAGCTACTGTGTTGCACTTTTGGGGTGCAGAGGCCTTTTCAGCTGCAGGAGCAGAGCTGGCTGAGCAGAGGCCTAACTGAGTAGAAGCCTTTTCCCAGGCCCCAGTTTAAAAAGTCCTGAAGAAAAAAAAAAAAAAAAAAACCCCAAACTTCCTAGTAAACTCCCGGGGCTGAAATCTGTTTGTAGGTCGAACAGGCACACACACACAGGCCCTCCCCCCACACAAGACCACCACTCCCAGGTATCCACACGAGTTGCTCCGGAGCACTTTTGGGGTGCAGAGGCCTTTTCAGCTGCAGGAGCAGAGCTGGCTGAGCAGAGGCCTAACTGAGTAGAAGCCTTTTCACAGGCCCCAGTTTAAAAAGTCTTCTGACAAAGGAAAAAAAACCCACAAACTTCCAAGTAAACTCCCGGGGCTGAATTCTGTTTGTAGGCCGAACAGGCACACACAGCCCCACACCCCCACAAACACAACCCCCCCACTCCCAGGCTGCCCCACGAGCTACTGTGGTGCACTTTTGGGATGCAGAGGCCTCTGCAGCTGCAGGAGCAGAGCAGCCTGAGCAGAGGCCTAACTGAGTAGAAGCCTTTTCCCAGGCCCCAGTTCAAAAGTCCTGAAGAAAAAAAAAAAAAACCCCAAACTTCCTAGTAAACTCCCGGGGCTGTTTGTAGGCCGAACAGGCACACACACACAGGCCCTCCCCCCACACAAGACCACCACTCCCAGGTATCCACACTAGCTGCTCCGGAGCACTTTTCGGGTGCAGAGGCCTTTTCAGCTGCAGGAGCAGAGCAGCCTGAGCAGAGGCCTAAAGGAGTTGGAGCCTTCCCTGGGCCCCAGTTTAAAAAGTCTTACGACAAAGGAAAAAATAAAACCTAAACTTCCTAGTAAACTCCCGGGGCTGAAAGCTGGTCGGTAGGCCGAACAGGCACACACAGCCCCACACCCCCACAAACACAACCACCCCACTCCCAGGCTGCCCGACTAGCTGCTGTGTTGCACTTTTGGGGTGCAGAGGCCTTTTCAGCTGCAGGAGCAGAGCAGCCTGAGCAGAGGCCTAACTGAGTAGAAGCCTTTTCCCAGGCCCCAGTTTAAAAAGTCTTATGACAAAGGAAAAAAAAACCCACAAACTTCCAAGTAAACTCCCGGGGCTGAAATCTGTTTGTAGGCCGAACAGGCACACACAGCCCCCCCACAAACACAACCCCCCCACTCCCAGGCTGCCCCACGAGCTACTGTGTTGCACTTTTGGGATGCAGAAGCCTCTGCAGCTGCAGGAGCAGAGCTGGCTGAGCAGAGGCATAAAGGAGTAGGAGCCTTCCCTGGGCCCCAGTTTAAAAAGTCTTACGACAAAGGAAAAAAAAAAACCCCCAAACTTCCTAGTAAACTCCCAGGGCTGAAAGCTGGTCGGTAGGCCGAACAGGCACACACAGCCCCTCCACAAACACAACCCCCCCACTCCCAGGCTGCCCCACGAGCTACTGTGTTGCACTTTTGGGATGCAGAGGCCTCTGCAGCTGCAGGAGCAGAGCTGTCTGAGCAGAGGCCTAACTGAGTAGAAGCCTTTTCCCAGGCCCCAGTTTAAAAAGTCTTATGACAAAGGAAAAATAACCCCAAACTTCCAAGTAAACTCCCGCGGCTGAAAGCTTGTCGGTAGGCCGAACAGGCACACACAGCCCCCCCACAAACACAACCCCCCCACTCCCAGGCTGCCCGACTAGCTACTGTGTTGCACTTTTGGGGTGCAGAGGCCTTTTCAGCTGCAGGAGCAGAGCAGCCTGAGCAGAGGCCTAACTGAGTAGAAGCCTTTTCCCAGGCCCCAGTTTAAAATGTCCTGAAAAAAAAAAAAATGGAAACTTCCTAGTAACCTCCCGGGGGTGAAATCTGTTTGTAGGCCGAACAGGCACACACAGCCCCTCCACAAACACAACCCCCCCACTCCCAGGCTGCCCGACGAGCTACTGTGTTGCACTTTTGGGGTGCAGAGGCCTTTTCAGCTGCAGGAGCAGAGCAGCCTGAGCAGAGGCATAAAGGAGTAGGAGCCTTCCCTGGGCCCCAGTTTAAAAAGTCTTATGACAAAGGAAAAAAAAAAACCCCAAAACTTCCTAGTAAACTCCCAGGGCTGAAAGCTGGTCGGTAGGCCGAACAGGCACACACAGCCCCCCCACAAACACAACCCCCCCACTCCCAGGCTGCCCGACTAGCTACTGTGTTGCACTTTTGGGGTGCAGAGGCCTTTTCAGCTGCAGGAGCAGAGCAGCCTGAGCAGAGGCCTAACTGAGTAGAAGCCTTTTCCCAGGCCCCAGTTTAAAAAGTCTTATGACAAAGGAAAAAAAAAACACAAACTTCCAAGTAAACTCCCGGGGCTGAAATCTCTTTGTAGGCCGAACAGGCACACACAGCCCCCCCACAAACACAACCCCCCCACTCCCAGGCTGCCCCACGAGCTACTGTGTTGCACTTTTGGTGTGCAGAGGCCTCTGCAGCTGCAGGAGCGGAGCTGGCTGAGCAGAGGCCTAACTGAGTAGAAGCCTTTTCCCAGGCCCCAGTTTAAAAAGTCTTTCGACAGAGAAAAAAACCCCGCAAACTTCCTAGTAAGCTCCTGTTGCTGAAAGCTGGTCGGTAGGCCGAACACACGTAGACACAGGCCCTCCCCCCACACAAGACCCCCACTCCCAGGTAGCCACACGAGCTGCTGCGGAGCACTTTTGGGGTGCAGAGGCCTTTTCAGCTGCAGGAGCAGAGCTGGCTGAGCAGAGGCCTAACTGAGTAGAAGCCTTTTCCCAGGCCCCAGTTTAAAAAGTCCTGAAAAAAAAAAAATAATCCAAACTTCCTAGTAAACTCCCGGGGCTGAAATCTGTTTGTAGGCCGAACAGGCACACACAGCCCCTCCACAAACACAACCCCCCCACTCCCAGGCTGCCCGACTAGCTAATGTGTTGCACTTTTGGGGTGCAGAGGCCTCTGCAGCTGCAGGAGCAGAGCTGGCTGAGCAGAGGCCTAACTGAGTAGAAGCCTTTTCCCAGGCCCCAGTTCAAAAGTCCTGAAGAAAAAAAAAAAAACCCCAAACTTCCTAGTAAACTCCCGGGGCTGTTTGTAGGCCGAACAGGCACACACACACAGGCCTTCCCCCCACACAAGACCACCACTCCCAGGTAGCCACACTAGCTGCTCCAGAGCACTTTTCGGGTGCAGAGGCCTTTTCAGCTGCAGGAGCAGAGCAGCCTGAGCAGAGGCCTAGCTGAGTAGAAGCCTTTTCCCAGGCCCCAGTTTAAAAAGTCCTGAAGAAAAAAAAAAAAAAATCAAAATATCCTAGAAAACTCCCGGGGCCGAAAGCTGGTCGGTAGGCCGAACAGGCACACACAGCCCCCCCACAAACACAACCCCCCCACTCCCAGGCTGCCCGACTAGCTACTGTGTTGCACTTTTGGGATGCAGAGGCCTCTGCAGCTGCAGGAGCAGAGCAGCCTGAGCAGAGGCCTAACTGAGTAGAAGCCTTTTCCCAGGCCCCAGTTCAAAAGTCCTGAAGAAAAAAAAAAATGGAAACTTCCTAGTAAACTCCCGGGGCTGAAATCTGTTTGTAGGCCGAACAGGCACACACACACAGGCCCTCCCCCCACACAAGACCACCACTCCCAGGTATCCACACGAGTTGCTCCGGAGCACTTTTGGGGTGCAGAGGCCTTTTCAGCTGCAGGAGCAGAGCTGGCTGAGCAGAGGCCTAACTGAGTAGAAGCCTTTTCACAGGCCCCAGTTTAAAAAGTCTTATGACAAAGGAAAAAAAACCCACAAACTTCCAAGTAAACTCCCGGGGCTGAAATCTGTTTGTAGGCCGAACAGGCACACACAGCCCCCCCACAAACACAACCCCCCCACTCCCAGGCTGCCCGACTAGCTACTGTGTTGCACTTTTGGGGTGCAGAGGCCTTTTCAGCTGCAGGAGCAGAGCAGCCTGAGCAGAGTCCTAGCTGAGTAGAAGCTTTTTCCCAGGCCCCAGTTTAAAAAGTCCTGAAGAAAAAAAAAAAAAATCAAAATATCCTAGAAAACTCCCGGGGCTGAAAGCTGGTCGGTAGGCCGAACAGGCACACACAGCCCCCCCACAAACACAACCCCCCCACTCCCAGGCTGCTCCACGAGCTACTGTGTTGCACTTTTGGGATGCAGAGGCCTTTTCAGCTGCAGGAGCAGAGCAGCCTGAGCAGAGGCCTAACTGAGTAGAAGCCTTTTCCCAGGCCCCAGTTTAAAAAGTCTTATGACAAAGGAAAAAAAACCCACAAACTTCCAAGTAAACTCCCGGAGCTGAAATCTGTTTGTAGGTCGAACAGGCACACACAGCCCCCCCACAAACACAACCCCCCCACTCCCAGGCTGCCCCACGAGCTACTGTGTTGCACCTTTGGAGTGCAGAGGCCTTTTCAGCTGCAGGAGCAGAGCAGCCTGAGCAGAGGCCTAACTGAGTAGAAGCCTTTTCCCAGGCCCCAGTTCAAAAGTCCTGAAGAAAAAAAAAAAAACCCCAAACTTCCTAGTAAACTCCCGGGGCTGAAATCTGTTTGTAGGCCGAACAGGCACACACAGCCCCTCCACAAACACAACCCCCCCACTCCCAGGCTGCCCCACGAGCTACTGTGTTGCACTTTTGGGGTGCAGAGGCCTTTTCAGCTGCAGGAGCAGAGCTGGCTGAGCAGAGGCCTAACTGAGTAGAAGCCTTTCCCCGGGCCCCAGTTTAAAAAGTCTTATGACAAAGGAAAAAAAACCCACAAACTTCCAAGTAAACTCCCGGGGCTGAAATCTGTTTGTAGGCCGAACAGGCACACACAGCCCCCCCACAAACACAACCCCCCCACTCCCAGGCTGCCCGACTAGCTACTGTGTTGCACTTTTGGGGTGCAGAGGCCTTTTCAGCTGCAGGAGCAGAGCAGCCTGAGCAGAGGCCTAACTGAGTAGAAGCCTTTTCCCAGGCCCCAGTTTAAAAAGTCTTATGACAAAGGAAAAAAAACCCACGAACTTCCAAGTAAACTCCCGGGGCTGAAATCTGTTTGTAGGCCGAACAGGCACACACAGCCCCCCCACAAACACAACCCCCCCACTCCCAGGCTGCCCGACGAGCTACTGTGGTGCACTTTTGGGGTGCAGAGGCCTTTTCAGCTGCAGGAGCAGAGCAGCCTGAGCAGAGGCATAAAGGAGTAGGAGCCTTCCCTGGGCCCCAGTTTAAAAAGTCTTATGACAAAGGAAAAAAAAAAACCCCAAAACTTCCTAGTAAACTCCCAGGGCTGAAAGCTGGTCGGTAGGCCGAACAGGCACACACAGCCCCCCCACAAACACAACCCCCCCACTCCCAGGCTGCCCGACTAGCTACTGTGTTGCACTTTTGGGGTGCAGAGGCCTTTTCAGCTGCAGGAGCAGAGCTGGCTGAGCAGAGGCCTAACTGAGTAGAAGCCTTTTCCCAGGCCCCAGTTTAAAAAGTCTTATGACAAAGGAAAAAATAAAACCTAAACTTCCTAGTAAACTCCCGGGGCTGAAAGCTGGTCGGTAGGCCGAACAGGCACACACAGCCCCCCCACAAACACAACCCCCCCACTCCCAGGCTGCCCCACGAGCTACTGTGTTGCACTTTTGGGGTGCAGAGGCCTCTGCAGCTGCAGGAGCAGAGCTGGCTGAGCAGAGGCCTAACTGAGTAGAAGCCTTTTCCCAGGCCCCAGTTCAAAAGTCCTGAAGAAAAAAAAAAAAACCCCAAACTTCCTAGTAAACTCCCGGGGCTGTTTGTAGGCCGAACAGGCACACACACACAGGCCCTCCCCCCACACAAGACCACCACTCCCAGGTATCCACACTAGCTGCTCCGGAGCACTTTTCGGGTGCAGAGGCCTTTTCAGCTGCAGGAGCAGAGCAGCCTGAGCAGAGGCCTAAAGGAGTTGGAGCCTTCCCTGGGCCCCAGTTTAAAAAGTCTTACGACAAAGGAAAAAATAAAACCTAAACTTCCTAGTAAACTCCCGGGGCTGAAAGCTGGTCGGTAGGCCGAACAGGCACACACAGCCCCACACCCCCACAAACACAACCCCCCCACTCCCAGGCTGCCCGACTAGCTACTGTGTTGCACTTTTGGGGTGCAGAGGCCTTTTCAGCTGCAGGAGCAGAGCAGCCTGAGCAGAGGCCTAACTGAGTAGAAGCCTTTTCCCAGGCCCCAGTTTAAAAAGTCTTATGACAAAGGAAAAAAAAAACCCAAACTTCCAAGTAAACTCCCGGGGCTGAAATCTGTTTGTAGGCCGAACAGGCACACACAGCCCCTCCACAAACACAACCCCCCCACTCCCAGGCTGCCCGACTAGCTACTGTGTTGCACTTTTGGGGTGCAGAGGCCTTTTCAGCTGCAGGAGCAGAGCAGCCTGAGCAGAGGCCTAAAGGAGTTGGAGCCTTCCCTGGGCCCCAGTTTAAAAAGTCTTACGACAAAGGAAAAAATAAAACCTAAACTTCCTAGTAAACTCCCGGGGCTGAAAGCTGGTCGGTAGGCCGAACAGGCACACACAGCCCCACACCCCCACAAACACAACCCCCCCCACTCCCAGGCTGCCCGACGAGCTACTCTGGTGCACTTTTGGGATGCAGAGGCCTTTTCAGCTGCAGGAGCAGAGCTGGCTGAGCAGAGGCCTAACTGAGTAGAAGCCTTTTCCCAGGCCCCAGTTCAAAAGTCCTGAAAAAAAAAAAAAAAAAACCCAAACTTCCTAGTAAACTCCCGGGGCTGTTTGTAGGCCGAACAGGCACACACACACAGGCCCTCCCCCCACACAAGACCACCACTCCCAGGTATCCACACTAGCTGCTCCGGAGCACTTTTCGGGTGCAGAGGCCTTTTCAGCTGCAGGAGCAGAGCAGCCTGAGCAGAGGCCTAAAGGAGTTGGAGCCTTCCCTGGGCCCCAGTTTAAAAAGTCTTACGACAAAGGAAAAAATAAAACCTAAACTTCCTAGTAAACTCCCGGGGCTGAAAGCTGGTCGGTAGGCCGAACAGGCACACACAGCCCCACACCCCCACAAACACAACCACCCCACTCCCAGGCTGCCCGACTAGCTACTGTGTTGCACTTTTGGGGTGCAGAGGCCTTTTCAGCTGCAGGAGCAGAGCAGCCTGAGCAGAGGCCTAACTGAGTAGAAGCCTTTTCACAGGCCCCAGTTTAAAAAGTCTTATGACAAAGGAAAAAAAAACCCACAAACTTCCAAGTAAACTCCCGGGGCTGAAATCTGTTTGTAGGCCGAACAGGCACACACAGCCCCCCCACAAACACAACCCCCCCACTCCCAGGCTGCCCCACGAGCTACTGTGTTGCACTTTTGGGATGCAGAAGCCTCTGCAGCTGCAGGAGCAGAGCTGGCTGAGCAGAGGCATAAAGGAGTAGGAGCCTTCCCTGGGCCCCAGTTTAAAAAGTCTTATGACAAAGGAAAAAAAAAAACCCCAAAACTTCCTAGTAAACTCCCAGGGCTGAAAGCTGGTCGGTAGGCCGAACAGGCACACACAGCCCCCCCACAAACACAACCCCCCCACTCCCAGGCTGCCCGACTAGCTACTGTGTTGCACTTTTGGGGTGCAGAGGCCTTTTCAGCTGCAGGAGCAGAGCAGCCTGAGCAGAGGCCTAACTGAGTAGAAGCCTTTTCCCAGGCCCCAGTTTAAAAAGTCTTATGACAAAGGAAAAAAAAACCCCAAACTTCCAAGTAAACTCCCGGGGCTGAAATCTGTTTGTAGGCCGAACAGGCACACACAGCCCCTCCACAAACACAACCCCCCCACTCCCAGGCTGCCCGACTAGCTACTGTGTTGCACTTTTCGGGTGCAGAGGCCTTTTCAGCTGCAGGAGCAGAGCAGCCTGAGCAGAGGCCTAAAGGAGTTGGAGCCTTCCCTGGGCCCCAGTTTAAAAAGTCTTACGACAAAGGAAAAAATAAAACCTAAACTTCCTAGTAAACTCCCGGGGCTGAAAGCTGGTCGGTAGGCCGAACAGGCACACACAGCCCCACACCCCCACAAACACAACCCCCCCACTCCCAGGCTGCCCGACTAGCTACTGTGTTGCACTTTTGGGGTGCAGAGGCCTTTTCAGCTGCAGGAGCAGAGCAGCCTGAGCAGAGGCCTAACTGAGTAGAAGCCTTTTCACAGGCCCCAGTTTAAAAAGTCTTATGACAAAGGAAAAAAAAACCCACAAACTTCCAAGTAAACTCCCGGGGCTGAAATCTGTTTGTAGGCCGAACAGGCACACACAGCCCCCCCACAAACACAACCCCCCCACTCCCAGGCTGCCCCACGAGCTACTGTGTTGCACTTTTGGGATGCAGAAGCCTCTGCAGCTGCAGGAGCAGAGCTGGCTGAGCAGAGGCATAAAGGAGTAGGAGCCTTCCCTGGGCCCCAGTTTAAAAAGTCTTATGACAAAGGAAAAAAAAAAACCCCAAAACTTCCTAGTAAACTCCCAGGGCTGAAAGCTGGTCGGTAGGCCGAACAGGCACACACAGCCCCCCCACAAACACAACCCCCCCACTCCCAGGCTGCCCGACTAGCTACTGTGTTGCACTTTTGGGGTGCAGAGGCCTTTTCAGCTGCAGGAGCAGAGCAGCCTGAGCAGAGGCCTAACTGAGTAGAAGCCTTTTCCCAGGCCCCAGTTTAAAAAGTCTTATGACAAAGGAAAAAAAAACCCCAAACTTCCAAGTAAACTCCCGGGGCTGAAATCTGTTTGTAGGCCGAACAGGCACACACAGCCCCTCCACAAACACAACCCCCCCACTCCCAGGCTGCCCGACTAGCTACTGTGTTGCACTTTTCGGGTGCAGAGGCCTTTTCAGCTGCAGGAGCAGAGCAGCCTGAGCAGAGGCCTAACTGAGTAGAAGCCTTTTCCCAGGCCCCAGTTTAAAAAGTCTTATGACAAAGGAAAAAAAAACCCACAAACTTCCAAGTAAACTCCCGGGGCTGAAATCTGTTTGTAGGCCGAACAGGCACACACAGCCCCCCCACAAACACAACCCCCCCACTCCCAGGCTGCCCCATGAGCTACTGTGTTGCACTTTTGGGGTGCAGAGGCCTCTGCAGCTGCAGGAGCAGAGCTGGCTGAGCAGAGGCCTAACTGAGTAGAAGCCTTTTCCCAGGCCCCAGTTTAAAAGGTCCTGAAAAAAAAAAAAAAAATGGAAACTTCCTAGTAAACTCCCGGGGCTGAAATCTGTTTGTAGGCCGAACAGGCACACACAGCCCCTCCACAAACACAACCCCCCCACTCCCAGGCTGCCCGACTAGCTACTGTGTTGCACTTTTGGGGTGCAGAGGCCTTTTCAGCTGCAGGAGCAGAGCAGCCTGAGCAGAGGCCTAAAGGAGTTGGAGCCTTCCCTGGGCCCCAGTTTAAAAAGTCTTACGACAAAGGAAAAAATAAAACCTAAACTTCCTAGTAAACTCCCGGGGCTGAAAGCTGGTCGGTAGGCCGAACAGGCACACACAGCCCCACACCCCCACAAACACAACCCCCCCACTCCCAGGCTGCCCGACTAGCTACTGTGTTGCACTTTTGGGGTGCAGAGGCCTTTTCAGCTGCAGGAGCAGAGCAGCCTGAGCAGAGGCCTAACTGAGTAGAAGCCTTTTCACAGGCCCCAGTTTAAAAAGTCTTATGACAAAGGAAAAAAAAACCCACAAACTTCCAAGTAAACTCCCGGGGCTGAAATCTGTTTGTAGGCCGAACAGGCACACACAGCCCCCCCACAAACACAACCCCCCCACTCCCAGGCTGCCCCACGAGCTACTGTGTTGCACTTTTGGGATGCAGAAGCCTCTGCAGCTGCAGGAGCAGAGCTGGCTGAGCAGAGGCATAAAGGAGTAGGAGCCTTCCCTGGGCCCCAGTTTAAAAAGTCTTATGACAAAGGAAAAAAAAAAACCCCAAAACTTCCTAGTAAACTCCCAGGGCTGAAAGCTGGTCGGTAGGCCGAACAGGCACACACAGCCCCCCCACAAACACAACCCCCCCACTCCCAGGCTGCCCGACTAGCTACTGTGTTGCACTTTTGGGGTGCAGAGGCCTTTTCAGCTGCAGGAGCAGAGCAGCCTGAGCAGAGGCCTAACTGAGTAGAAGCCTTTTCCCAGGCCCCAGTTTAAAAAGTCTTATGACAAAGGAAAAAAAAACCCCAAACTTCCAAGTAAACTCCCGGGGCTGAAATCTGTTTGTAGGCCGAACAGGCACACACAGCCCCTCCACAAACACAACCCCCCCACTCCCAGGCTGCCCGACTAGCTACTGTGTTGCACTTTTCGGGTGCAGAGGCCTTTTCAGCTGCAGGAGCAGAGCAGCCTGAGCAGAGGCCTAACTGAGTAGAAGCCTTTTCCCAGGCCCCAGTTTAAAAAGTCTTATGACAAAGGAAAAAAAAACCCACAAACTTCCAAGTAAACTCCCGGGGCTGAAATCTGTTTGTAGGCCGAACAGGCACACACAGCCCCCCCACAAACACAACCCCCCCACTCCCAGGCTGCCCCATGAGCTACTGTGTTGCACTTTTGGGGTGCAGAGGCCTCTGCAGCTGCAGGAGCAGAGCTGGCTGAGCAGAGGCCTAACTGAGTAGAAGCCTTTTCCCAGGCCCCAGTTTAAAAGGTCCTGAAAAAAAAAAAAAAAATGGAAACTTCCTAGTAAACTCCCGGGGCTGAAATCTGTTTGTAGGCCGAACAGGCACACACAGCCCCTCCACAAACACAACCCCCCCACTCCCAGGCTGCCCGACTAGCTACTGTGTTGCACTTTTGGGGTGCAGAGGCCTTTTCAGCTGCAGGAGCAGAGCAGCCTGAGCAGAGGCCTAAAGGAGTTGGAGCCTTCCCTGGGCCCCAGTTTAAAAAGTCTTACGACAAAGGAAAAAATAAAACCTAAACTTCCTAGTAAACTCCCGGGGCTGAAAGCTGGTCGGTAGGCCGAACAGGCACACACAGCCCCACACCCCCACAAACACAACCCCCCCACTCCCAGGCTGCCCGACTAGCTACTGTGTTGCACTTTTGGGGTGCAGAGGCCTTTTCAGCTGCAGGAGCAGAGCAGCCTGAGCAGAGGCCTAACTGAGTAGAAGCCTTTTCACAGGCCCCAGTTTAAAAAGTCTTATGACAAAGGAAAAAAAAACCCACAAACTTCCAAGTAAACTCCCGGGGCTGAAATCTGTTTGTAGGCCGAACAGGCACACACAGCCCCCCCACAAACACAACCCCCCCACTCCCAGGCTGCCCCACGAGCTACTGTGTTGCACTTTTGGGATGCAGAAGCCTCTGCAGCTGCAGGAGCAGAGCTGGCTGAGCAGAGGCATAAAGGAGTAGGAGCCTTCCCTGGGCCCCAGTTTAAAAAGTCTTATGACAAAGGAAAAAAAAAAACCCCAAAACTTCCTAGTAAACTCCCAGGGCTGAAAGCTGGTCGGTAGGCCGAACAGGCACACACAGCCCCCCCACAAACACAACCCCCCCACTCCCAGGCTGCCCGACTAGCTACTGTGTTGCACTTTTGGGGTGCAGAGGCCTTTTCAGCTGCAGGAGCAGAGCAGCCTGAGCAGAGGCCTAACTGAGTAGAAGCCTTTTCCCAGGCCCCAGTTTAAAAAGTCTTATGACAAAGGAAAAAAAAACCCCAAACTTCCAAGTAAACTCCCGGGGCTGAAATCTGTTTGTAGGCCGAACAGGCACACACAGCCCCTCCACAAACACAACCCCCCCACTCCCAGGCTGCCCGACTAGCTACTGTGTTGCACTTTTCGGGTGCAGAGGCCTTTTCAGCTGCAGGAGCAGAGCAGCCTGAGCAGAGGCCTAACTGAGTAGAAGCCTTTTCCCAGGCCCCAGTTTAAAAAGTCTTATGACAAAGGAAAAAAAAACCCACAAACTTCCAAGTAAACTCCCGGGGCTGAAATCTGTTTGTAGGCCGAACAGGCACACACAGCCCCCCCACAAACACAACCCCCCCACTCCCAGGCTGCCCCATGAGCTACTGTGTTGCACTTTTGGGGTGCAGAGGCCTCTGCAGCTGCAGGAGCAGAGCTGGCTGAGCAGAGGCCTAACTGAGTAGAAGCCTTTTCCCAGGCCCCAGTTTAAAAGGTCCTGAAAAAAAAAAAAAAAATGGAAACTTCCTAGTAAACTCCCGGGGCTGAAATCTGTTTGTAGGCCGAACAGGCACACACAGCCCCTCCACAAACACAACCCCCCCACTCCCAGGCTGCCCGACTAGCTACTGTGTTGCACTTTTGGGGTGCAGAGGCCTTTTCAGCTGCAGGAGCAGAGCAGCCTGAGCAGAGGCCTAAAGGAGTTGGAGCCTTCCCTGGGCCCCAGTTTAAAAAGTCTTACGACAAAGGAAAAAATAAAACCTAAACTTCCTAGTAAACTCCCGGGGCTGAAAGCTGGTCGGTAGGCCGAACAGGCACACACAGCCCCACACCCCCACAAACACAACCCCCCCCACTCCCAAGCTGCCCGACGAGCTACTCTGGTGCACTTTTGGGATGCAGAGGCCTTTTCAGCTGCAGGAGCAGAGCTGGCTGAGCAGAGGCCTAACTGAGTAGAAGCCTTTTCCCAGGCCCCAGTTCAAAAGTCCTGAAGAAAAAAAAAAAAAACCCCAAACTTCCTAGTAAACTCCCGGGGCTGTTTGTAGGCCGAACAGGCACACACACACAGGCCCTCCCCCCACACAAGACCACCACTCCCAGGTATCCACACTAGCTGCTCCGGAGCACTTTTCGGGTGCAGAGGCCTTTTCAGCTGCAGGAGCAGAGCAGCCTGAGCAGAGGCCTAAAGGAGTTGGAGCCTTCCCTGGGCCCCAGTTTAAAAAGTCTTACGACAAAGGAAAAAATAAAACCTAAACTTCCTAGTAAACTCCCGGGGCTGAAAGCTGGTCGGTAGGCCGAACAGGCACACACAGCCCCACACCCCCACAAACACAACCACCCCACTCCCAGGCTGCCCGACTAGCTACTGTGTTGCACTTTTGGGGTGCAGAGGCCTTTTCAGCTGCAGGAGCAGAGCAGCCTGAGCAGAGGCCTAACTGAGTAGAAGCCTTTTCACAGGCCCCAGTTTAAAAAGTCTTATGACAAAGGAAAAAAAAACCCACAAACTTCCAAGTAAACTCCCGGGGCTGAAATCTGTTTGTAGGCCGAACAGGCACACACAGCCCCCCCACAAACACAACCCCCCCACTCCCAGGCTGCCCCACGAGCTACTGTGTTGCACTTTTGGGATGCAGAAGCCTCTGCAGCTGCAGGAGCAGAGCTGGCTGAGCAGAGGCATAAAGGAGTAGGAGCCTTCCCTGGGCCCCAGTTTAAAAAGTCTTATGACAAAGGAAAAAAAAAAACCCCAAAACTTCCTAGTAAACTCCCAGGGCTGAAAGCTGGTCGGTAGGCCGAACAGGCACACACAGCCCCCCCACAAACACAACCCCCCCACTCCCAGGCTGCCCGACTAGCTACTGTGTTGCACTTTTGGGGTGCAGAGGCCTTTTCAGCTGCAGGAGCAGAGCAGCCTGAGCAGAGGCCTAACTGAGTAGAAGCCTTTTCCCAGGCCCCAGTTTAAAAAGTCTTATGACAAAGGAAAAAAAAACCCCAAACTTCCAAGTAAACTCCCGGGGCTGAAATCTGTTTGTAGGCCGAACAGGCACACACAGCCCCTCCACAAACACAACCCCCCCACTCCCAGGCTGCCCGACTAGCTACTGTGTTGCACTTTTGGGGTGCAGAGGCCTTTTCAGCTGCAGGAGCAGAGCAGCCTGAGCAGAGGCCTAAAGGAGTTGGAGCCTTCCCTGGGCCCCAGTTTAAAAAGTCTTACGACAAAGGAAAAAATAAAACCTAAACTTCCTAGTAAACTCCCGGGGCTGAAAGCTGGTCGGTAGGCCGAACAGGCACACACAGCCCCACACCCCCACAAACACAACCACCCCACTCCCAGGCTGCCCGACTAGCTACTGTGTTGCACTTTTGGGGTGCAGAGGCCTTTTCAGCTGCAGGAGCAGAGCAGCCTGAGCAGAGGCCTAACTGAGTAGAAGCCTTTTCACAGGCCCCAGTTTAAAAAGTCTTATGACAAAGGAAAAAAAAACCCACAAACTTCCAAGTAAACTCCCGGGGCTGAAATCTGTTTGTAGGCCGAACAGGCACACACAGCCCCCCCACAAACACAACCCCCCCACTCCCAGGCTGCCCCACGAGCTACTGTGTTGCACTTTTGGGATGCAGAAGCCTCTGCAGCTGCAGGAGCAGAGCTGGCTGAGCAGAGGCATAAAGGAGTAGGAGCCTTCCCTGGGCCCCAGTTTAAAAAGTCTTATGACAAAGGAAAAAAAAAAACCCCAAAACTTCCTAGTAAACTCCCAGGGCTGAAAGCTGGTCGGTAGGCCGAACAGGCACACACAGCCCCCCCACAAACACAACCCCCCCACTCCCAGGCTGCCCGACTAGCTACTGTGTTGCACTTTTGGGGTGCAGAGGCCTTTTCAGCTGCAGGAGCAGAGCTGGCTGAGCAGAGGCCTAACTGAGTAGAAGCCTTTTCACAGGCCCCAGTTTAAAAAGTCTTATGACAAAGGAAAAAAAACCCACAAACTTCCAAGTAACCTCCCGGGGCTGAAATCTGTTTGTAGGCCGAACAGGCACACACAGCCCCCCCACAAACACAACACCCCCACTCCCAGGCTGCCCGACGAGCTACTGTGGTGCACTTTTGGGGTGCAGAGGCCTTTTCAGCTGCAGGAGCAGAGCAGCCTGAGCAGAGGCCTAACTGAGTAGAAGCCTTTTCCCAGGCCCCAGTTCAAAAGTCCTGAAGAAAAAAAAAAAAACCCAAACTTCCTAGTAAACTCCAGGGGCTGAAATCTGTTTGTAGGCCGAACAGGCACACACACACAGGCCCTCCCCCCACACAAGACCACCACTCCCAGGTATCCACACTAGCTGCTCCAGAGCACTTTTCGGGTGCAGAGGCCTTTTCAGCTGCAGGAGCAGAGCAGCCTGAGCAGAGGCCTAAAGGAGTTGGAGCCTTCCCTGGGCCCCAGTTTAAAAAGTCTTACGACAAAGGAAAAA
>NC_140118.1:2528931-2541431 GCF_964237585.1 Gallinula chloropus | reverse complement strand
AAGGTAGCGGGGGGCCCCGCGGCCACGGTCCTGGGACAGCAACTGCCACGCGTGCTCTACGCGCCGCGCCCTTCCCGGGAGACAGGGGCGGACAGCGGTGACACGGGGCTCTGCGCGCGAGCGGCCGCATCGGCAGGGAAACGGCAATGCCAGCCTCGGCAGCGGCAGAGCCGGCACACGCTGTGAAGCCTCCCTCACCGACGCGCCCTCGGCGCCGCATCGATCCAACTCGGGGAAAAAAAAAAGCAGCGGCCGGAGCGGGGAAGCGGCGGGTGCCGCGAGCCAACCGCTGCCGACCACCTCTCCCCCCCGTCGGGAGATCCACGGGACCACGGAAAAAAAGCCTCGCGGCAGGCGCCAGGCGGCACGGCACCCCCGGTCCCCGAGGCCGTCGGTCGAGCGCCGGCGACCGCCGCCGGCCACCGATCCGCGCTCCCCTCACAGCCTGCGAGGAACAAAAAAAGCCGGCAGACGCTGAGCAAGGGCGACCCAAGAGCCGTCTCGCTCTCAAAAGCTGCCAGAAACACCGCTCTGTCCCGTTTAAGGCCGGAGACGGCACGCCAAAGACGGGCGGGAAATGGAAGAAAAAATTTTTACCGAAGGAAAAATTTTGCCGAGGAAAAAACTTTTGCTGAAAAAAAAAATTTACTGGAGGAAAAACTTTTACGGAAAAAAAATTTTTGGAAGAAAAAAACCAGCCAAACGAAAAGCCACTTTTTTCACCGGGACCTCGGGACGCGGCGGCCACCCTCGCCCGATCGATCCCCGCGCTCTCCGCGGCCGGAGGGTGAAGGCACGGCAGGCTCCCTTCGTGTGTTCCGGCCAACCCCCCGGGCTTCCAGCGCTCTCTCGTGACGGCCTCCCCACCGCCGGCCAACCGCGGCCTTCGCCCTGCGCCCGCCACTACCCATCCGCACACGATTTCACAGCCCACCGGTAGGCAACGGCTGCCGCACTCTGCCCTCGGCCACGGCTCCCTACGAATCCCGACTCACCGGGGATGCCCCACGGAGGCTCGGATCAGCATGAGCCAACCGGGGGCGCGCGACGCCGTGCCGACAAGCAGGAGCGGTGCCGAGCCACCGTGGGTACCCCGCCGAGAAGGACGCCCTGTCTGCGGCAGACTAGCGCGGGTAGTGGCCGGTCGCTGCTCTGTGTTTGCCCTCGAGGCGAGTCACCGCTCGCACCCATAGGACGGAGATAGACGCCTCCTCCCCCGAAAAGCTCCAAGAGATTTCCATCTCAACGACGGCAAGGGGCGCCAGTCAACGCCCGGGTTTACCATGATGCAACTGGAGGTAACGAAAATAAGCGACCCCTTACGGCCGCTGCCGAGGGCCTGGCCTGGTAGACCTGACGGCCGCTGCCGAGGGCGTGGTAGACCTGACGGCCGCTGCCGAAGGCGTGGTAGACCTGACGGCCTCTGCCGAGGGCCTGGTAGACCTGACGGCCGCTGCCGAGGGCGTGGTAGACCTGACGGCCGCTGCCGAAGGCGTGGTAGACCTGACGGCCTCTGCCGAGGTCCTGGTAGACCTGACGGCCGCTGCCGAGGCCGTGGTAGACCTGACGGCCGCTGCCGAGGCCGTGGTAGACCTGACGGCCGCTGCCGAGGGCCTGGTAGACCTGACGGCCACTGCCGAGGGACTGGTAGACCTGACGGCCTCTGCCGAGGTCCTGGTAGACCTGACGGCCGCTGCCGAGGGCGTGGTAGACCTGACGGCCTCTGCCGAGGGCCTGGTAGACCTGACGGCCGCTGCCGAGGGCGTGGTAGACCTGACGGACGCTGCCGAGGCCGTGGTAGACCTGACGGCCGCTGCCGAGGGCGTGGTAGACCTGACGGCCTCTGCCGAGGGCCTGGTAGACCTGACGGCCGCTGCCGAGGGCGTGGTAGACGTGACGGCCGCTGCCGAGGGCGTGGTAGACCTGACGGCCTCTGCCGAGGGCGTGGTAGACCTGACGGCCGCTGCCGAGGGCCTGGTAGACCTGACGGCCGCTGCCGAGGGCGTGGTAGACCTGACGGAGGCTGCCGAGGGCGTGGTAGACCTGACGGCCGATGCCGAGAGCGTGGTAGACCTGACGGCCTCTGCCGAGGGCCTGGTAGACCTGACGGCCGCTGCCGAGGGCGTGGTAGACCTGACGGCCGCTGCCGAGGGCGTGGTAGACCTGACGGCCGCTGCCGAGGGTGCGGTAGACCTGAGGTCTGCTGCCAAAAGCCTGGTAGACCTGAGGTCCGTTGCAGGGGGCCTGGTAGACCTGACGGACTGTGTCGGAGCACCTGGGTAAGGCGCCGGGCCCCCCCTGCGCGGTGCCAGGACGACGTGGTGACCGGCCGCGGACCTTCACATGCGATACTCTCTCCCCCAACACCCCGTTGTTTTCATCCACCACGTTCCCTGAACGTGAGCAAATCTGGTCCAAGGTCCACCCTGTCCAGCTGTTCGGTAGGCCGAACACACATACACAGGCCCTCCCCCCACACAAGACCACCACTCCCAGGTATCCACACCAGCTGCACCGGAGTACTTTTGGGGTGCACAGGCCTTTTCAGCTGCAGGAGCACAGCAGTCTCAGGAGAGGCCTAACTGAGTAGAAGCCTTTTCCCAGGCCCCAGTTTAAAAAGTCTTATGACAAAGGAAAAAAAACCCACAAACTTCCAAGTAAACTCCCGGGGCTGAAATCTGTTTGTAGGCCGAACAGGCACACACACACAGGCCCTCCCCCCACACAAGACCACCACTTCCAGGTATCCACACCAGCTGCTCCGGAGCACTTTTGGGGTGCAGAGGCCTTTTCAGCTGCAGGAGCAGAGCTGGCTGAGCAGAGGCCTAACTGAGTAGAAGCCTTTTCCCAGGCCCCAGTTCAAAAGTCCTGAAGAAAAAAAAAAATGGAAACTTCCTAGTAACCTCCCGGGGCTGAAATCTGTTTGTAGGCCGAACAGGCACACACAGCCCCTCCACAAACACAACCCCCCCACTCCCAGGCTGCCCGACTAGCTACTGTGTTGCACTTTTGGGGTGCAGAGGCCTTTTCAGCTGCAGGAGCAGAGCAGCCTGAGCAGAGGCCTAACTGAGTAGAAGCCTTTTCCCAGGCCCCAGTTCAAAAGTCCTGAAGATAAAAAAAAAAAACCCAAACTTCCTAGTAAACTCCCGGGGCTGAAATCTGTTTGTAGGCCGAACAGGCACACACACACAGGCCCTCCCCCCACACAAGACCACCACTCCCAGGTATCCACACTAGCTGCTCCGGAGCACTTTTCGGGTGCAGAGGCCTTTTCAGCTGCAGGAGCAGAGCAGCCTGAGCAGAGGCCTAAAGGAGTTGGAGCCTTCCCTGGGCCCCAGTTTAAAAAGTCTTACGACAAAGGAAAAAATAAAACCTAAACTTCCTAGTAAACTCCCGGGGCTGAAAGCTGGTCGGTAGGCCGAACAGGCACACACAGCCCCACACACCCCCACAAACACAACCCCCCCACTCCCAGGCTGCCCGACTAGCTACTGTGTTGCACTTCTGGGGTGCAGAGGCCTTTTCAGCTGCAGGAGCAGAGCAGCCTGAGCAGAGGCCTAACTGAGTAGAAGCCTTTCCCCGGGCCCCAGTTTAAAAAGTCTTATGACAAAGGAAAAAAACCCCACAAACTTCCAAGTAAACTCCCGGGGCTGAAATCTGTTTGTAGGCCGAACAGGCACACACAGCCCCCCCACAAACACAACCCCCCCACTCCCAGGCTGCCCCACGAGCTACTGTGTTGCACTTTTGGGATGCAGAGGCCTCTGCAGCTGCAGGAGCAGAGCTGGCTGAGCAGAGGCCTAACTGAGTAGAAGCCTTTTCCCAGGCCCCAGTTCAAAAGTCCTGAAGAAAAAAAAAAAAAACCCCAAACTTCCTAGTAAACTCCCGGGGCTGAAATCTGTTTGTAGGCCGAACAGGCACACACAGCCCCTCCACAAACACAACCCCCCCACTCCCAGGCTGCCCCACGAGCTACTGTGTTGCACTTTTGGGGTGCAGAGGCCTTTTCAGCTGCAGGAGCAGAGCTGGCTGAGCAGAGGCCTAACTGAGTAGAAGCCTTTCCCCGGGCCCCAGTTTAAAAAGTCTTATGACAAAGGAAAAAAAACCCACAAACTTCCAAGTAAACTCCCGGGGCTGAAATCTGTTTGTAGGCCGAACAGGCACTCACAGCCCCTCCACAAACACAACCCCCCCACTCCCAGGCTGCCTGACGAGCTACTGTGTTGCACTTTTTGGGAAGCAGAGGCCTTTTCAGCTGCAGGAGCAGAGCAGCCTGAGCAGAGGCCTAAAGGAGTAGAAGCCTTTTCCCAGGCCCCAGTTTAAAAAGTCTTATGACAAAGGAAAAAAAACCCACGAACTTCCAAGTAAACTCCCGGGGCTGAAATCTGTTTGTAGGCCGAACAGGCACACACAGCCCCCCCACAAACACAACACCCCCAACTCCCAGGCTGCCCCACGAGCTACTGTGTTGCACTTCTGGGGTGCAGAGGCCTTTTCAGCTGCAGGAGCAGAGCAGCCTGAGCAGAGGCCTAACTGAGTAGAAGCCTTTCCCCGGGCCCCAGTTTAAAAAGTCTTATGACAAAGGAAAAAAACCCCACAAACTTCCAAGTAAACTCCCGGGGCTGAAATCTGTTTGTAGGCCGAACAGGCACACACAGCCCCCCCACAAACACAACCCCCCCACTCCCAGGCTGCCCCACGAGCTACTGTGTTGCACTTTTGGGATGCAGAGGCCTCTGCAGCTGCAGGAGCAGAGCTGGCTGAGCAGAGGCCTAACTGAGTAGAAGCCTTTTCCCAGGCCCCAGTTCAAAAGTCCTGAAGAAAAAAAAAAAAACCCCAAACTTCCTAGTAACCTCCCGGGGGTGAAATCTGTTTGTAGGCCGAACAGGCACACACAGCCCCTCCACAAACACAACCCCCCCACTCCCAGGCTGCCCGACGAGCTACTGTGGTGCACTTTTGGGGTGCAGAGGCCTTTTCAGCTGCAGGAGCAGAGCAGCCTGAGCAGAGGCATAAAGGAGTAGGAGCCTTCCCTGGGCCCCAGTTTAAAAAGTCTTATGACAAAGGAAAAAAAAAAACCCCAAAACTTCCTAGTAAACTCCCAGGGCTGAAAGCTGGTCGGTAGGCCGAACAGGCACACACAGCCCCCCCACAAACACAACCCCCCCACTCCCAGGCTGCCCGACTAGCTACTGTGTTGCACTTTTGGGGTGCAGAGGCCTTTTCAGCTGCAGGAGCAGAGCTGGCTGAGCAGAGGCCTAACTGAGTAGAAGCCTTTTCCCAGGCCCCAGTTTAAAAAGTCTTATGACAAAGGAAAAAAAAAACACAAACTTCCAAGTAAACTCCCCGGGGCTGAAATCTGTTTGTAGGCCGAACAGGCAAACACAGCCCCCCCACAAACACAACCCCCCCACTCCCAGGCTGCCCCACGAGCTACTGTGTTGCACTTTTGGGGTGCAGAGGCCTCTGCAGCTGCAGGAGCAGAGCTGGCTGAGCAGAGGCCTAACTGAGTAGAAGCCTTTTCCCGGGCCCCAGTTTAAAAAGTCTTATGACAAAGGAAAAATAACCCCAAACTTCCAAGTAAACTCCCGCGGCTGAAAGCTTGTCGGTAGGCCGAACACACGTAGACACAGGCCCTCCCCCCACACAAGACCCCCACTCCCAGGTAGCCACACGAGCCTCTCCGGAGCACTTTTGGGGTGCAGAGGCCTTTTCAGCTGCAGGAGCAGAGCTGGCTGAGCAGAGGCCTAACTGAGTAGAAGCCTTTTCCCAGCCCCCAGTTTAAAAAGTCCTGAAAAAAAAAAAAAATCCAAACTTCCTAGTAACCTCCCGGGGCTGAAATCTGTTTGTAGGCCGAACAGGCACACACAGTCCCCCCCACAAACACAACCCCCCCACTCCCAGTCTGCCCCACGAGCTACTGTGTTGCACTTTTGGGATGCAGAGGCCTCTGCAGCTGCAGGAGCAGAGCAGCCTGAGCAGAGGCCTAACTGAGTAGAAGCCTTTTCCCAGGCCCCAGTTTAAAAAGTCTTATGACAAAGGAAAAAAAAACCCACAAACTTCCAAGTAAACTCCCGGGGCTGAAATCTGTTTGTAGGCCGAACAGGCACACACAGCCCCCCCACAAACACAACCCCCCCACTCCCAGGCTGCCCCATGAGCTACTGTGTTGCACTTTTGGGGTGCAGAGGCCTCTGCAGCTGCAGGAGCAGAGCTGGCTGAGCAGAGGCCTAACTGAGTAGAAGCCTTTTCACAGGCCCCAGTTTAAAAAGTCCTGAAAAAAAAAAAATAATCCAAACTTCCTAGTAAACTCCCGGGGCTGAAATCTGTTTGTAGGCCGAACAGGCACACACAGCCCCTCCACAAACACAACCCCCCCACTCCCAGGCTGCCCGACTAGCTAATGTGTTGCACTTTTGGGGTGCAGAGGCCTCTGCAGCTGCAGGAGCAGAGCTGGCTGAGCAGAGGCCTAACTGAGTAGAAGCCTTTTCACAGGCCCCAGTTTAAAAAGCCTTATGACAAAGGAAAAAAAAACCACAAACTTCCAAGTAAACTCCCGGGGCTGAAATCTGTTTGTAGGCCGAACAGGCACACACAGCCACCCCCACAAACACAACCCCCCCACTCCCAGGCTGCTCCACGAGCTACTGTGTTGCACTTTTGGGATGCAGAGGCCTTTTCAGCTGCAGGAGCAGAGCAGCCTGAGCAGAGGCCTAACTGAGTAGAAGCCTTTTCCCAGGCCCCAGTTTAAAAAGTCTTATGACAAAGGAAAAAAAACCCACAAACTTCCAAGTAAACTCCCGGAGCTGAAATCTGTTTGTAGGTCGAACAGGCACACACAGCCCCCCCACAAACACAACCCCCCCATTCCCAGGCTGCCCCACGAGCTACTGTGTTGCACCTTTGGGGTGCAGAGGCCTTTTCAGCTGCAGGAGCAGAGCAGCCTGAGCAGAGGCCTAAAGGAGTAGAAGCCTTTTCCCAGGCCCCAGTTTAAAAGTCCTGAAGAAAAAAAAAAAAAATCAAAACTTCCTAGTAAACTCCCGGGGCTGAAAGCTGGTCGGTAGGCCGAACAGGCACACACAGCCCCCCCACAAACACAACCCCCCCACTCCCAGGCTGCCCCACGAGCTACTGTGGTGCACTTTTGGGATGCAGAGGCCTCTGCAGCTGCAGGAGCAGAGCAGCCTGAGCAGAGGCCTAACTGAGTAGAAGCCTTTTCCCAGGCCCCAGTTTAAAAAGTCCTGAAAAAAAAAAAATAATCCAAACTTCCTAGTAAACTCCCGGGGCTGAAATCTGTTTGTAGGCCGAACAGGCACACACAGCCCCTCCACAAACACAACCCCCCCACTCCCAGGCTGCCCGACTAGCTAATGTGTTGCACTTTTGGGGTGCAGAGGCCTTTTCAGCTGCAGGAGCAGAGCAGCCTGAGCAGAGGCCTAACTGAGTAGAAGCCTTTCCCCGGGCCCCAGTTTAAAAAGTCTTATGACAAAGGAAAAAAACCCCACAAACTTCCAAGTAAACTCCCGGGGCTGAAATCTGTTTGTAGGCCGAACAGGCACACACAGCCCCCCCACAAACACAACCCCCCCACTCCCAGGCTGCCCCACGAGCTACTGTGTTGCACTTTTGGGATGCAGAGGCCTCTGCAGCTGCAGGAGCAGAGCAGCCTGAGCAGAGGCCTAACTGAGTAGAAGCCTTTTCCCAGGCCCCAGTTCAAAAGTCCTGAAGAAAAAAAAAAAAACCCCAAACTTCCTAGTAAACTCCCGGGGCTGTTTGTAGGCCGAACAGGCACACACACACAGGCCCTCCCCCCACACAAGACCACCACTCCCAGGTATCCACACTAGCTGCTCCAGAGCACTTTTCGGGTGCAGAGGCCTTTTCAGCTGCAGGAGCAGAGCAGCCTGAGCAGAGGCCTAGCTGAGTAGAAGCTTTTTCCCAGGCCCCAGTTTAAAAAGTCCTGAAGAAAAAAAAAAAAAAATCAAAATATCCTAGTAAACTCCCGGGGCTGAAAGCTGGTCGGTAGGCGGAACAGGCACACACAGCCCCCCCACAAACACAACCCCCCCACTCCCAGGCTGCCCGACTAGCTACTGTGTTGCACTTTTGGGGTGCAGAGGCCTTTTCAGCTGCAGGAGCAGAGCAGCCTGAGCAGAGGCCTAACTGAGTAGAAGCCTTTTCCCAGGCCCCAGTTTAAAAAGTCTTATGACAAAGGAAAAAAAAAACACAAACTTCCAAGTAAACTCCCGGGGCTGAAATCTGTTTGTAGGCCGAACAGGCACACACAGCCCCCCCACAAACACAACCCCCCCACTCCCAGGCTGCCCCACGAGCTACTGTGTTGCACTTTTGGGGTGCAGAGGCCTCTGCAGCTGCAGGAGCAGAGCTGGCTGAACAGAGGCCTAACTGAGTAGAAGCCTTTTCCCAGGCCCCAGTTTAAAAAGTCTTTCGACAGAGGAAAAAACCCCGCAAACTTCCTAGTAAGCTCCTGTTGCTGAAAGCTGGTCGGTAGGCCGAACACACGTAGACACAGGCCCTCCCCCCACACAAGACCCCCACTCCCAGGTAGCCACACGAGCTGCTCCGGAGCACTTTTGGGGTGCAGAGGCCTTTTCAGCTGCAGGAGCAGAGCTGGCTGAGCAGAGGCCTAACTGAGTAGAAGCCTTTTCCCAGGCCCCAGTTTAAAAAGTCCTGAAAAAAAAAAAATAATCCAAACTTCCTAGTAAACTCCCGGGGCTGAAATCTGTTTGTAGGCCGAACAGGCACACACAGCCCCTCCACAAACACAACCCCCCCACTCCCAGGCTGCCCGACTAGCTAATGTGTTGCACTTTTGGGGTGCAGAGGCCTCTGCAGCTGCAGGAGCAGAGCAGCCTGAGCAGAGGCCTAACTGAGTAGAAGCCTTTTCCCAGGCCCCAGTTCAAAAGTCCTGAAGAAAAAAAAAAATGGAAACTTCCTAGTAAACTCCCGGGGCTGAAATCTGTTTGTAGGCCGAACAGGCACACACACACAGGCCCTCCCCCCACACAAGACCACCACTTCCAGGTATCCACACCAGCTGCTCCGGAGCACTTTTGGGGTGCAGAGGCCTTTTCAGCTGCAGGAGCAGAGCTGGCTGAGCAGAGGCCTAACTGAGTAGAAGCCTTTTCCCAGGCCCCAGTATAAAAAGTCCTGAAGAAAAAAAAAAAAATGGAAACTTCCTAGTAAACTCCCGGGGCTGAAATCTGTTTGTAGGCCGAACAGGCACACACAGCCCCTCCACAAACACAACCCCCCCACTCCCAGGCTGCCCGACTAGCTACTGTGTTGCACTTTTGGGGTGCAGAGGCCTTTTCAGCTGCAGGAGCAGAGCAGCCTGAGCAGAGGCCTAAAGGAGTTGGAGCCTTCCCTGGGCCCCAGTTTAAAAAGTCTTACGACAAAGGAAAAAATAAAACCTAAACTTCCTAGTAAACTCCCGGGGCTGAAAGCTGGTCGGTAGGCCGAACAGGCACACACAGCCCCACACCCCCACAAACACAACCCCCCCACTCCCAGGCTGCCCGACTAGCTACTGTGTTGCACTTTTGGGGTGCAGAGGCCTTTTCAGCTGCAGGAGCAGAGCAGCCTGAGCAGAGGCCTAACTGAGTAGAAGCCTTTTCACAGGCCCCAGTTTAAAAAGTCTTATGACAAAGGAAAAAAAAACCCACAAACTTCCAAGTAAACTCCCGGGGCTGAAATCTGTTTGTAGGCCGAACAGGCACACACAGCCCCCCCACAAACACAACCCCCCCACTCCCAGGCTGCCCCACGAGCTACTGTGTTGCACTTTTGGGATGCAGAAGCCTCTGCAGCTGCAGGAGCAGAGCTGGCTGAGCAGAGGCATAAAGGAGTAGGAGCCTTCCCTGGGCCCCAGTTTAAAAAGTCTTATGACAAAGGAAAAAAAAAAACCCCAAAACTTCCTAGTAAACTCCCAGGGCTGAAAGCTGGTCGGTAGGCCGAACAGGCACACACAGCCCCCCCACAAACACAACCCCCCCACTCCCAGGCTGCCCGACTAGCTACTGTGTTGCACTTTTGGGGTGCAGAGGCCTTTTCAGCTGCAGGAGCAGAGCAGCCTGAGCAGAGGCCTAACTGAGTAGAAGCCTTTTCCCAGGCCCCAGTTTAAAAAGTCTTATGACAAAGGAAAAAAAAACCCCAAACTTCCAAGTAAACTCCCGGGGCTGAAATCTGTTTGTAGGCCGAACAGGCACACACAGCCCCTCCACAAACACAACCCCCCCACTCCCAGGCTGCCCGACTAGCTACTGTGTTGCACTTTTCGGGTGCAGAGGCCTTTTCAGCTGCAGGAGCAGAGCAGCCTGAGCAGAGGCCTAACTGAGTAGAAGCCTTTTCCCAGGCCCCAGTTTAAAAAGTCTTATGACAAAGGAAAAAAAAACCCACAAACTTCCAAGTAAACTCCCGGGGCTGAAATCTGTTTGTAGGCCGAACAGGCACACACAGCCCCCCCACAAACACAACCCCCCCACTCCCAGGCTGCCCCATGAGCTACTGTGTTGCACTTTTGGGGTGCAGAGGCCTCTGCAGCTGCAGGAGCAGAGCTGGCTGAGCAGAGGCCTAACTGAGTAGAAGCCTTTTCCCAGGCCCCAGTTTAAAAGGTCCTGAAAAAAAAAAAAAAAATGGAAACTTCCTAGTAAACTCCCGGGGCTGAAATCTGTTTGTAGGCCGAACAGGCACACACAGCCCCTCCACAAACACAACCCCCCCACTCCCAGGCTGCCCGACTAGCTACTGTGTTGCACTTTTGGGGTGCAGAGGCCTTTTCAGCTGCAGGAGCAGAGCAGCCTGAGCAGAGGCCTAAAGGAGTTGGAGCCTTCCCTGGGCCCCAGTTTAAAAAGTCTTACGACAAAGGAAAAAATAAAACCTAAACTTCCTAGTAAACTCCCGGGGCTGAAAGCTGGTCGGTAGGCCGAACAGGCACACACAGCCCCACACCCCCACAAACACAACCCCCCCCACTCCCAAGCTGCCCGACGAGCTACTCTGGTGCACTTTTGGGATGCAGAGGCCTTTTCAGCTGCAGGAGCAGAGCTGGCTGAGCAGAGGCCTAACTGAGTAGAAGCCTTTTCCCAGGCCCCAGTTCAAAAGTCCTGAAGAAAAAAAAAAAAAACCCCAAACTTCCTAGTAAACTCCCGGGGCTGTTTGTAGGCCGAACAGGCACACACACACAGGCCCTCCCCCCACACAAGACCACCACTCCCAGGTATCCACACTAGCTGCTCCGGAGCACTTTTCGGGTGCAGAGGCCTTTTCAGCTGCAGGAGCAGAGCAGCCTGAGCAGAGGCCTAAAGGAGTTGGAGCCTTCCCTGGGCCCCAGTTTAAAAAGTCTTACGACAAAGGAAAAAATAAAACCTAAACTTCCTAGTAAACTCCCGGGGCTGAAAGCTGGTCGGTAGGCCGAACAGGCACACACAGCCCCACACCCCCACAAACACAACCACCCCACTCCCAGGCTGCCCGACTAGCTACTGTGTTGCACTTTTGGGGTGCAGAGGCCTTTTCAGCTGCAGGAGCAGAGCAGCCTGAGCAGAGGCCTAACTGAGTAGAAGCCTTTTCACAGGCCCCAGTTTAAAAAGTCTTATGACAAAGGAAAAAAAAACCCACAAACTTCCAAGTAAACTCCCGGGGCTGAAATCTGTTTGTAGGCCGAACAGGCACACACAGCCCCCCCACAAACACAACCCCCCCACTCCCAGGCTGCCCCACGAGCTACTGTGTTGCACTTTTGGGATGCAGAAGCCTCTGCAGCTGCAGGAGCAGAGCTGGCTGAGCAGAGGCATAAAGGAGTAGGAGCCTTCCCTGGGCCCCAGTTTAAAAAGTCTTATGACAAAGGAAAAAAAAAAACCCCAAAACTTCCTAGTAAACTCCCAGGGCTGAAAGCTGGTCGGTAGGCCGAACAGGCACACACAGCCCCCCCACAAACACAACCCCCCCACTCCCAGGCTGCCCGACTAGCTACTGTGTTGCACTTTTGGGGTGCAGAGGCCTTTTCAGCTGCAGGAGCAGAGCAGCCTGAGCAGAGGCCTAACTGAGTAGAAGCCTTTTCCCAGGCCCCAGTTTAAAAAGTCTTATGACAAAGGAAAAAAAAACCCCAAACTTCCAAGTAAACTCCCGGGGCTGAAATCTGTTTGTAGGCCGAACAGGCACACACAGCCCCTCCACAAACACAACCCCCCCACTCCCAGGCTGCCCGACTAGCTACTGTGTTGCACTTTTGGGGTGCAGAGGCCTTTTCAGCTGCAGGAGCAGAGCAGCCTGAGCAGAGGCCTAAAGGAGTTGGAGCCTTCCCTGGGCCCCAGTTTAAAAAGTCTTACGACAAAGGAAAAAATAAAACCTAAACTTCCTAGTAAACTCCCGGGGCTGAAAGCTGGTCGGTAGGCCGAACAGGCACACACAGCCCCACACCCCCACAAACACAACCACCCCACTCCCAGGCTGCCCGACTAGCTACTGTGTTGCACTTT
>NC_140118.1:2518931-2521431 GCF_964237585.1 Gallinula chloropus | reverse complement strand
TGATCAATGTGTCCTGCAATTCACATTAATTCTCGCAGCTAGCTGCGTTCTTCATCGACGCACGAGCCGAGTGATCCACCGCCAAGAGTTGTCTGCCATTTCAGAACCGCCCCCGCAACGCGGGGCGGTCGTGGCCGGCACCGCTCCGCAGCGGAGCCCCCTTCTTTGCCGAGCGACGGCCCGCCCGCCGCCCCCACCAACGCACGCCAGGAGCGGCGAAAGCGGCGCGACGGACGGGCCTCGCGCCTCGGACGACCGGACGAGCAACGCCCAAAACAAGGGACAGGACCGGGAAAAAAATCAAAGGATTCCCAACGGCGAGCGACGGCGCGGAGCACGCGCTCCCGAAAACCCACCGACCTGCGCGGGGAAAGACGCCCGTCGCTCGCTTCGGAGGCGGCCCAGGCGCTCGGGCTCGGCCCGGCCCTCCGCGGGGAGGACGCGGGGCGCGCGCCCGGCCGCGGCACCGGCCTTGCCCGCTTTTCTCGCCTCCCTTTTTTTTCACGGCGGCCGGCTTCGCCCCTTCCTCCGGCTCGCAGCGACGCCGGCAACCCTCGGCGGCCCTCCGGCCGCCTAACCCCCCCGCGGAGGCAGGCGGCCAACCACCCGCGGAAGCCCGAAGCTCGCGGCGACCAACCGCCCGCGGCCTGACGCCGGATGGCACGCGCCGCCCCAGCAGCAAAAAAAGCCTGGGCGGACGGCGCGCCCGCCTCGGACCGCCGCCGCCCGCTTCTCGCTCGACCCCTCCCCTCCCCCTTTTTTCCAGCCACGCGACCGGGGCAAAAAGGCGGACGGCGCTAAGCTCGGGGACGGCTCCCGCTCTCCCCGCTTCCGCGCGGAGAACGGAGGAGGGACCGACCCCGGCCGCGCGCGGCCACCCGCCCGCGGCGCGGGCGGGGGGGGAAAGGGCGGCGGAGAAAAGGGGGCGGGCGGGGCCCGCGGACGGGCGGCCGCCCGACAGCGGCGCGCGCCCTCCGGCCGACCGACCAAAGACGAGAGCGGTGCCGCCGCCGCTCGGCCGGGGCGCCGCCAGCGGCGGGGGGGCGGCGACCGGAGACCACCGAGCGAGAGCCAGCGCGCGCTCGCCGGGGCAGGGAGCGAAGGGTCGCCCCTTCGAGAGGACGAGCAGGGGGCCGGCCGCGGCCGGCCGGCACACCGCGGTCTCGCCGACGGAAAAAAAGCCGGACCGCGGAGAGGGGGGGGCAGCGGTCACGCCCCTCCCCGGCGCGGCACGGACGCCCTCGGGGAACGAGCGCGGAGCGGCGGCGGCCGCCTTGCCGGCCCGCGGCGCGGTGGAGGGCGCCTTCCGAGAGAAGCTCCCGTGGGCGCCCCACACCCCCCACGCCGCGCGCGTCGAGGCACGCGCCGCCGCCGCCCGGCCGCCCCCGTCGGGTCGCGTCGAGCCGCCCGAGTCTTTAAACCTCCGCCCGGCTCCGCGGCCTTCGACCCCCGGAGCTCGCCGAGGGAGGGCCGCGGAGGCGCGGGCGCTAGGTACCTGGCCCTGAGCTTGAGGGAAACGACCCGCAAGGCCCCGCGGGGGTGCCTGCCCCGCTGCCACCCTCGGGGCAGCGTCCGCCCGCGGGGGCGCGCCCGACACCCGCCGCCACCGCCTCCGTCTTCCTTCCCGGGGACCGAGGTCTCCCTCAATAGCCCGGCGCTGCGCCCGGGAGGACCGACGGGGCTCGGGCCGCCCCGCTCGCGCGGGACGAGACCCGGCGGGGTTCGGGGAGGGGGAGAACCTCGCTACGAGCGCCGGCCCGGAACGGCCAGAGGGCCCGCGCGCGCCGCCTCCGCGCGGCCGGGAGGGGAGGGGGGGAAGACGCCCGGGCTTAGGCACACACCCCCCGCCGCCCCGCCACCACCCCGGAAAGGCACTCTCGCACCCGGCTTTGCTCTCTCGCCGCTCGACCCTGCCCGACCGGGGCGCGCTCCGGCGGCGGCGGCGCTCGCAAGCTCACCGCTGTCTCCTCTTTTTTCCGCCTCCTCCCGCGCCCGAGCAGGGAAGCTCGCGCGCAGCCAGGCCCCGCGCTCAGACCGGCGAGTCGCGGCGCCCTCCTTTGCCCCCGGGGAGACCGCCCGCATCGCCCCTCGGCTCCCGCCCCGACCTCTCCCGCGGACGGGCGGTGGGGAAGGCCGCTCGAGACGGTCGGAGGGGACGGCTCCCGGAGGCGGACGCCGGACGCCGGCGCGAGTCGGCGGCGGCGAGAACCGCGGCTGCGGGGCGGCGACGGAGAGGAAAAGACGAAGAAGCGGGAGGCGGCGGCGCCGCCACCGCCGCCGCGGCCCTCGGCCGGCGGGGCGATCGGGGGGGGCGCGGAGCGAGTGGAGAGCTCCGCCGGGGTAGGGTGGGCGGGTGGTGGTGGGGGGAAGGCCCACGTCGGGTCTTCCCCTTTCCTCCTCCTTTCTCCCGCCGCCGGAACGCGGCTCGTGCGGGCGGGCCCTGCCGGCGCCCGGCGCGATCGGCGCCCGCGGAGACCCGCGACCGGCGTTCGGCGGCGCC
>NC_140118.1:2498931-2516431 GCF_964237585.1 Gallinula chloropus | reverse complement strand
GGCGGGCGAGGGGCCGCGGCGCGGCACGGAACGGCAACGCGGCAAAGCACGGCGACGAACGGGCCCCGGCGGCGGCGTCCGCGAACGCGGCCGGCGCCTGGGGCAGGGGTCGGCCGCGCGCCTCCTCCCGCAGGGAAGGAGGGCGCGCACCGCCGACCCCGGCGGCCGGCCCTTCCCGCGCCGCCGCGGGCAAGGAGCCGGGACCGCTACGCAGCTCGGACAGAGTTCGGCTCGCGGGCTTTGCGCGCCCTCGCCTCTCCGTCTCCCGCAAAAGAGACGGAGACACCCGCGCAAAGCCCCCGCAGACGCGCGCACGCTCCGCGCGCGGCGTCGGCCGGCCGGCCGGGGCTGAGCCGCCCCCGAAGCCGGCCCGGCTGCGAGGCGGGGGGAGAAGCGGGACTCGCACCCTCTCTCTTCACCACCCCTAGAGCCTCCCACAGCCACGGCAGCACCGGACGTGCTAGAGGAGACGGCGACCCGTCGAGGCAGGCGCGACCTCGAGACCGAAAAGCCCTCGTGTGTCGGGGCAGCTCGCTCCGCAGCGGGCGGCGGTAGGGCACGACAAGCCAACGGGAAGACAACGGCGGCAGCAGCGGACGGACCTCGCCAGCTTTTCCCAGCCCCGTTTTGATCACGGCTCGGCCTCACCACCGCCCGAGCGCTGCTCGCGGCTGGCACCCGCGGGCAACCCGGCCCGAGGCCGGCACCGGCACCTCGCGTCTTTTGGGACACCTGAGGGCTCGCGGGGCCGCGCGGCCGTCACACAGCCTGGTTCCGGTAAAGAAGCCCGGGAAACCCCACGGACGGAGGGGAGCAGGGGGAGGAAACGCGGCCACCCGGAGGGGCACGCGCCCCACCGCCGCCGAGACACGGCCCCCCACCCTCTCCGGCCTCGCGGGAGACACAGGCAACACCTCGCAACGACGGGAAGCGAAGCGGAAAGGAGACCTACCCGGCCCGAGCACCGGACAACCACCCACGCGCCTCCCCCGTTACGGGGAGAACACGGGCAGAGCCGGCCCGCCGAGGGCCCTCTCCGACGCGACCCGAAAGGCCTCATCGATCAGCAGACAAGACAAGCTACGGAAGGTAGCGGGGGGCCCCGCGGCCACGGTCCTGGGACAGCAACTGCCACGCGTGCTCTACGCGCCGCGCCCTTCCCGGGAGACAGGGGCGGACAGCGGTGACACGGGGCTCTGCGCGCGAGCGGCCGCATCGGCAGGGAAACGGCAATGCCAGCCTCGGCAGCGGCAGAGCCGGCACACGCTGTGAAGCCTCCCTCACCGACGCGCCCTCGGCGCCGCATCGATCCAACTCGGGGAAAAAAAAAAGCAGCGGCCGGAGCGGGGAAGCGGCGGGTGCCGCGAGCCAACCGCTGCCGACCACCTCTCCCCCCCGTCGGGAGATCCACGGGACCACGGAAAAAAAGCCTCGCGGCAGGCGCCAGGCGGCACGGCACCCCCGGTCCCCGAGGCCGTCGGTCGAGCGCCGGCGACCGCCGCCGGCCACCGATCCGCGCTCCCCTCACAGCCTGCGAGGAACAAAAAAAGCCGGCAGACGCTGAGCAAGGGCGACCCAAGAGCCGTCTCGCTCTCAAAAGCTGCCAGAAACACCGCTCTGTCCCGTTTAAGGCCGGAGACGGCACGCCAAAGACGGGCGGGAAATGGAAGAAAAAATTTTTACCGAAGGAAAAATTTTGCCGAGGAAAAAACTTTTGCTGAAAAAAAAAATTTACTGGAGGAAAAACTTTTACGGAAAAAAAATTTTTGGAAGAAAAAAACCAGCCAAACGAAAAGCCACTTTTTTCACCGGGACCTCGGGACGCGGCGGCCACCCTCGCCCGATCGATCCCCGCGCTCTCCGCGGCCGGAGGGTGAAGGCACGGCAGGCTCCCTTCGTGTGTTCCGGCCAACCCCCCGGGCTTCCAGCGCTCTCTCGTGACGGCCTCCCCACCGCCGGCCAACCGCGGCCTTCGCCCTGCGCCCGCCACTACCCATCCGCACACGATTTCACAGCCCACCGGTAGGCAACGGCTGCCGCACTCTGCCCTCGGCCACGGCTCCCTACGAATCCCGACTCACCGGGGATGCCCCACGGAGGCTCGGATCAGCATGAGCCAACCGGGGGCGCGCGACGCCGTGCCGACAAGCAGGAGCGGTGCCGAGCCACCGTGGGTACCCCGCCGAGAAGGACGCCCTGTCTGCGGCAGACTAGCGCGGGTAGTGGCCGGTCGCTGCTCTGTGTTTGCCCTCGAGGCGAGTCACCGCTCGCACCCATAGGACGGAGATAGACGCCTCCTCCCCCGAAAAGCTCCAAGAGATTTCCATCTCAACGACGGCAAGGGGCGCCAGTCAACGCCCGGGTTTACCATGATGCAACTGGAGGTAACGAAAATAAGCGACCCCTTACGGCCGCTGCCGAGGGCCTGGCCTGGTAGACCTGACGGCCGCTGCCGAGGGCGTGGTAGACCTGACGGCCGCTGCCGAAGGCGTGGTAGACCTGACGGCCTCTGCCGAGGGCCTGGTAGACCTGACGGCCGCTGCCGAGGGCGTGGTAGACCTGACGGCCGCTGCCGAAGGCGTGGTAGACCTGACGGCCTCTGCCGAGGTCCTGGTAGACCTGACGGCCGCTGCCGAGGCCGTGGTAGACCTGACGGCCGCTGCCGAGGCCGTGGTAGACCTGACGGCCGCTGCCGAGGGCCTGGTAGACCTGACGGCCACTGCCGAGGGACTGGTAGACCTGACGGCCTCTGCCGAGGTCCTGGTAGACCTGACGGCCGCTGCCGAGGGCGTGGTAGACCTGACGGCCTCTGCCGAGGGCCTGGTAGACCTGACGGCCGCTGCCGAGGGCGTGGTAGACCTGACGGACGCTGCCGAGGCCGTGGTAGACCTGACGGCCGCTGCCGAGGGCGTGGTAGACCTGACGGCCTCTGCCGAGGGCCTGGTAGACCTGACGGCCGCTGCCGAGGGCGTGGTAGACGTGACGGCCGCTGCCGAGGGCGTGGTAGACCTGACGGCCTCTGCCGAGGGCGTGGTAGACCTGACGGCCGCTGCCGAGGGCCTGGTAGACCTGACGGCCGCTGCCGAGGGCGTGGTAGACCTGACGGAGGCTGCCGAGGGCGTGGTAGACCTGACGGCCGATGCCGAGAGCGTGGTAGACCTGACGGCCTCTGCCGAGGGCCTGGTAGACCTGACGGCCGCTGCCGAGGGCGTGGTAGACCTGACGGCCGCTGCCGAGGGCGTGGTAGACCTGACGGCCGCTGCCGAGGGTGCGGTAGACCTGAGGTCTGCTGCCAAAAGCCTGGTAGACCTGAGGTCCGTTGCAGGGGGCCTGGTAGACCTGACGGACTGTGTCGGAGCACCTGGGTAAGGCGCCGGGCCCCCCCCGCGCGGTGCCAGGACGACGTGGTGACCGGCCGCGGACCTTCACATGCGATACTCTCTCCCCCAACACCCCGTTGTTTTCATCCACCACGTTCCCTGAACGTGAGCAAATCTGGTCCAAGGTCCACCCTGTCCAGCTGTTCGGTAGGCCGAACACACATACACAGGCCCTCCCCCCACACAAGACCACCACTCCCAGGTATCCACACCAGCTGCTCCGGAGCACTTTTGGGGTGCACAGGCCTTTTCAGCTGCAGGAGCACAGCAGTCTCAGGAGAGGCCTAACTGAGTAGAAGCCTTTTCCCAGGCCCCAGTTTAAAAAGTCTTATGACAAAGGAAAAAAAACCCACAAACTTCCAAGTAAACTCCCGGGGCTGAAATCTGTTTGTAGGCCGAACAGGCACACACAGCCCCTCCACAAACACAACCCCCCCACTCCCAGGCTGCCCGACTAGCTACTGTGTTGCACTTTTGGGGTGCAGAGGCCTTTTCAGCTGCAGGAGCAGAGCAGCCCGAGCAGAGGCCTAACTGAGTAGAAGCCTTTTCCCAGGCCCCAGTTCAAAAGTCCTGAAGAAAAAAAAAAAACCCAAACTTCCTAGTAAACTCCCGGGGCTGAAATCTGTTTGTAGGCCGAACAGGCACACACAGCCCCTCCACAAACACAACCCCCCCACTCCCAGGCTGCCTGACGAGCTACTGTGTTGCACTTTTGGGAAGCAGAGGCCTTTTCAGCTGCAGGAGCAGAGCAGCCTGAGCAGAGGCCTAACTGAGTAGAAGCCTTTTCCCAGGCCCCAGTTTAAAAAGTCTTATGACAAAGGAAAAAAAAACCACAAACTTCCAAGTAAACTCCCGGGGCTGAAATCTGTTTGTAGGCCGAACAGGCACACACACACAGGCCCTCCCCCCACACAAGACCACCACTCCCAAGTATCCACACGAGTTGCTCCGGAGCACTTTTGGGGTGCAGAGGCCTTTTCAGCTGCAGGAGCAGAGCTGGCTGAGCAGAGGCATAAAGGAGTAGGAGCCTTCCCTGGGCCCCAGTTTAAAAAGTCTTATGACAAAGGAAAAAAAAAAACCCCAAAACTTCCTAGTAAACTCCCAGGGCTGAAAGCTGGTCGGTAGGCCGAACAGGCACACACAGCCCCCCCACAAACACAACCCCCCCACTCCCAGGCTGCCCGACTAGCTACTGTGTTGCACTTTTGGGGTGCAGAGGCCTTTTCAGCTGCAGGAGCAGAGCTGGCTGAGCAGAGGCCTAACTGAGTAGAAGCCTTTCCCCGGGCCCCAGTTTAAAAAGTTTTATGACAAAGGAAAAAAAAACCACAAACTTCCAAGTAAACTCCCGGGGCTGAAATCTGTTTGTAGGCCGAACAGGCACACACACACAGGCCCTCCCCCCACACAAGACCCCCACTCCCAGGTATCCACACCAGCTGCTCCGGAGCACTTTTGGGGTGCAGAGGCCTTTTCAGCTGCAGGAGCAGAGCTGGCTGAGCAGAGGCCTAACTGAGTAGAAGCCTTTTCCCAGGCCCCAGTTCAAAAGTCCTGAAGAAAAAAAAAAAAACCCAAACTTCCTAGTAAACTCCCGGGGCTGAATTCTGTTTGTAGGCCGAACAGGCACACACAGCCCCCCCCCACAAACACAACCCACCCACTCCCAGGCTGCCCCACGAGCTACTGTGGTGCACTTTTGGGATGCAGAGGCCTCTGCAGCTGCAGGAGCAGAGCAGCCTGAGCAGAGGCCTAACTGAGTAGAAGCCTTTTCCCAGGCCCCAGTTTAAAAAGTCCTGAAGAAAAAAAAAAAAAACCCACAAACTTCCAAGTAAACTCCAGGAGCTGAAATCTGTTTGTAGGCCGAACAGGCACACACAGCCCCCCCCCCCAAACACAATCCCCCCACTCCCAGGCTGCTCCACGAGCTACTGTGGTGCACTTTTGGGGTGCAGAGGCCTTTTCAGCTGCAGGAGCAGAGCAGCCTGAGCAGAGGCCTAAAGGAGTTGGAGCCTTCCCTGGGCCCCAGTTTAAAAAGTCTTACGACAAAGGAAAAAATAAAACCCAAACTTCCTAGTAAACTCCCGGAACTGAAAGCTGGTCGGTAGGCCGAACAGGCACACACAGCCCCCCCACAAACACAACCCACCCACTCCCAGGCTGCCCCACGAGCTACTGTGTTGCACTTTTGGGATGCAGAGGCCTCTGCAGCTGCAGGAGCAGAGCTGGCTGAGCAGAGGCCTAACTGAGTAGAAGCCTTTCCCCGGGCCCCAGTTTAAAAAGTCTTATGACAAAGGAAAAAAAAAAACCCAAACTTCCTAGTAAACTCCCGGGGCTGAAATCTGTTTGTAGGCCGAACAGGCACACACAGCCCCCCCACAAACACAACCCACCCACTCCCAGGCTGCTCCACGAGCTACTGTGTTGCACTTTTGGGGTGCAGAGGCCTTTTCAGCTGCAGGAGCAGAGCAGCCTGAGCAGAGGCCTAACTGAGTAGAAGCCTTTTCCCAGGCCCCAGTTTAAAAGGTCCTGAAAAAAAAAAAAAATCCAAACTTCCAAGTAAACTCCCGGGGCTGAAATCTGTTTGTAGGCCGAACAGGCACACACAGCCCCCCCCCACAAACACAACCCCCCCACTCCCAGGCTGCCCGACGAGCTACTCTGGTGCACTTTTGGGATGCAGAGGCCTTTTCAGCTGCAGGAGCAGAGCAGCCTGAGCAGAGGCCTAAAGGAGTAGAAGCCTTTTCCCAGGCCCCAGTTTAAAAAGTCTTATGACAAAGGAAAAAAAACCCACGAACTTCCAAGTAAACTCCCGGGGCTGAAATCTGTTTGTAGGCCGAACAGGCACACACAGCCCCCCCACAAACACAACCCCCCCAACTCCCAGGCTGCCCCACGAGCTACTGTGTTGCACTTTTGGGGTGCAGAGGCCTTTTCAGCTGCAGGAGCAGAGCAGCCTGAGCAGAGGCATAAAGGAGTAGGAGCCTTCCCTGGGCCCCAGTTTAAAAAGTCTTATGACAAAGGAAAAAAAAAAACCCCAAAACTTCCTAGTAAACTCCCAGGGCTGAAAGCTGGTCGGTAGGCCGAACAGGCACACACAGCCCCCCCACAAACACAACCCCCCCACTCCCAGGCTGCCCGACTAGCTACTGTGTTGCACTTTTGGGGTGCAGAGGCCTTTTCAGCTGCAGGAGCAGAGCAGCCTGAGCAGAGGCCTAACTGAGTAGAAGCCTTTTCCCAGGCCCCAGTTTAAAAAGTCTTATGACAAAGGAAAAAAAAAACACAAACTTCCAAGTAAACTCCCGGGGCTGAAATCTGTTTGTAGGCCGAACAGGCACACACAGCCCCCCCACAAACACAACCCCCCCACTCCCAGGCTGCCCCACGAGCTACTGTGTTGCACTTTTGGGGTGCAGAGGCCTTTTCAGCTGCAGGAGCAGAGCTGGCTGAGCAGAGGCCTAACTGAGTAGAAGCCTTTTCCCAGGCCCCAGTTTAAAAAGTCCTGAAGAAAAAAAAAAAAAAAAAAACCCCAAACTTCCTAGTAAACTCCCGGGGCTGAAATCTGTTTGTAGGTCGAACAGGCACACACACACAGGCCCTCCCCCCACACAAGACCACCACTCCCAGGTATCCACACGAGTTGCTCCGGAGCACTTTTGGGGTGCAGAGGCCTTTTCAGCTGCAGGAGCAGAGCTGGCTGAGCAGAGGCCTAACTGAGTAGAAGCCTTTTCACAGGCCCCAGTTTAAAAAGTCTTCTGACAAAGGAAAAAAAACCCACAAACTTCCAAGTAAACTCCCGGGGCTGAATTCTGTTTGTAGGCCGAACAGGCACACACAGCCCCACACCCCCACAAACACAACCCCCCCACTCCCAGGCTGCCCCACGAGCTACTGTGGTGCACTTTTGGGATGCAGAGGCCTCTGCAGCTGCAGGAGCAGAGCAGCCTGAGCAGAGGCCTAACTGAGTAGAAGCCTTTTCCCAGGCCCCAGTTCAAAAGTCCTGAAGAAAAAAAAAAAAAACCCCAAACTTCCTAGTAAACTCCCGGGGCTGTTTGTAGGCCGAACAGGCACACACACACAGGCCCTCCCCCCACACAAGACCACCACTCCCAGGTATCCACACTAGCTGCTCCGGAGCACTTTTCGGGTGCAGAGGCCTTTTCAGCTGCAGGAGCAGAGCAGCCTGAGCAGAGGCCTAAAGGAGTTGGAGCCTTCCCTGGGCCCCAGTTTAAAAAGTCTTACGACAAAGGAAAAAATAAAACCTAAACTTCCTAGTAAACTCCCGGGGCTGAAAGCTGGTCGGTAGGCCGAACAGGCACACACAGCCCCACACCCCCACAAACACAACCACCCCACTCCCAGGCTGCCCGACTAGCTGCTGTGTTGCACTTTTGGGGTGCAGAGGCCTTTTCAGCTGCAGGAGCAGAGCAGCCTGAGCAGAGGCCTAACTGAGTAGAAGCCTTTTCCCAGGCCCCAGTTTAAAAAGTCTTATGACAAAGGAAAAAAAAACCCACAAACTTCCAAGTAAACTCCCGGGGCTGAAATCTGTTTGTAGGCCGAACAGGCACACACAGCCCCCCCACAAACACAACCCCCCCACTCCCAGGCTGCCCCACGAGCTACTGTGTTGCACTTTTGGGATGCAGAAGCCTCTGCAGCTGCAGGAGCAGAGCTGGCTGAGCAGAGGCATAAAGGAGTAGGAGCCTTCCCTGGGCCCCAGTTTAAAAAGTCTTACGACAAAGGAAAAAAAAAAACCCCCAAACTTCCTAGTAAACTCCCAGGGCTGAAAGCTGGTCGGTAGGCCGAACAGGCACACACAGCCCCTCCACAAACACAACCCCCCCACTCCCAGGCTGCCCCACGAGCTACTGTGTTGCACTTTTGGGATGCAGAGGCCTCTGCAGCTGCAGGAGCAGAGCTGTCTGAGCAGAGGCCTAACTGAGTAGAAGCCTTTTCCCAGGCCCCAGTTTAAAAAGTCTTATGACAAAGGAAAAATAACCCCAAACTTCCAAGTAAACTCCCGCGGCTGAAAGCTTGTCGGTAGGCCGAACAGGCACACACAGCCCCCCCACAAACACAACCCCCCCACTCCCAGGCTGCCCGACTAGCTACTGTGTTGCACTTTTGGGGTGCAGAGGCCTTTTCAGCTGCAGGAGCAGAGCAGCCTGAGCAGAGGCCTAACTGAGTAGAAGCCTTTTCCCAGGCCCCAGTTTAAAATGTCCTGAAAAAAAAAAAAATGGAAACTTCCTAGTAACCTCCCGGGGGTGAAATCTGTTTGTAGGCCGAACAGGCACACACAGCCCCTCCACAAACACAACCCCCCCACTCCCAGGCTGCCCGACGAGCTACTGTGTTGCACTTTTGGGGTGCAGAGGCCTTTTCAGCTGCAGGAGCAGAGCAGCCTGAGCAGAGGCATAAAGGAGTAGGAGCCTTCCCTGGGCCCCAGTTTAAAAAGTCTTATGACAAAGGAAAAAAAAAAACCCCAAAACTTCCTAGTAAACTCCCAGGGCTGAAAGCTGGTCGGTAGGCCGAACAGGCACACACAGCCCCCCCACAAACACAACCCCCCCACTCCCAGGCTGCCCGACTAGCTACTGTGTTGCACTTTTGGGGTGCAGAGGCCTTTTCAGCTGCAGGAGCAGAGCAGCCTGAGCAGAGGCCTAACTGAGTAGAAGCCTTTTCCCAGCCCCCAGTTTAAAAAGTCCTGAAAAAAAAAAAATAATCCAAACTTCCTAGTAAACTCCCGGGGCTGAAATCTGTTTGTAGGCCGAACAGGCACACACAGCCCCTCCACAAACACAACCCCCCCACTCCCAGGCTGCCCGACTAGCTAATGTGTTGCACTTTTGGGGTGCAGAGGCCTCTGCAGCTGCAGGAGCAGAGCTGGCTGAGCAGAGGCCTAACTGAGTAGAAGCCTTTTCCCAGGCCCCAGTTCAAAAGTCCTGAAGAAAAAAAAAAAAACCCCAAACTTCCTAGTAAACTCCCGGGGCTGTTTGTAGGCCGAACAGGCACACACACACAGGCCTTCCCCCCACACAAGACCACCACTCCCAGGTAGCCACACTAGCTGCTCCAGAGCACTTTTCGGGTGCAGAGGCCTTTTCAGCTGCAGGAGCAGAGCAGCCTGAGCAGAGGCCTAGCTGAGTAGAAGCCTTTTCCCAGGCCCCAGTTTAAAAAGTCCTGAAGAAAAAAAAAAAAAAATCAAAATATCCTAGAAAACTCCCGGGGCCGAAAGCTGGTCGGTAGGCCGAACAGGCACACACAGCCCCCCCACAAACACAACCCCCCCACTCCCAGGCTGCCCGACTAGCTACTGTGTTGCACTTTTGGGATGCAGAGGCCTCTGCAGCTGCAGGAGCAGAGCAGCCTGAGCAGAGGCCTAACTGAGTAGAAGCCTTTTCCCAGGCCCCAGTTCAAAAGTCCTGAAGAAAAAAAAAAATGGAAACTTCCTAGTAAACTCCCGGGGCTGAAATCTGTTTGTAGGCCGAACAGGCACACACACACAGGCCCTCCCCCCACACAAGACCACCACTCCCAGGTATCCACACGAGTTGCTCCGGAGCACTTTTGGGGTGCAGAGGCCTTTTCAGCTGCAGGAGCAGAGCTGGCTGAGCAGAGGCCTAACTGAGTAGAAGCCTTTTCACAGGCCCCAGTTTAAAAAGTCTTATGACAAAGGAAAAAAAACCCACAAACTTCCAAGTAAACTCCCGGGGCTGAAATCTGTTTGTAGGCCGAACAGGCACACACAGCCCCCCCACAAACACAACCCCCCCACTCCCAGGCTGCCCGACTAGCTACTGTGTTGCACTTTTGGGGTGCAGAGGCCTTTTCAGCTGCAGGAGCAGAGCAGCCTGAGCAGAGTCCTAGCTGAGTAGAAGCTTTTTCCCAGGCCCCAGTTTAAAAAGTCCTGAAGAAAAAAAAAAAAAATCAAAATATCCTAGAAAACTCCCGGGGCTGAAAGCTGGTCGGTAGGCCGAACAGGCACACACAGCCCCCCCACAAACACAACCCCCCCACTCCCAGGCTGCTCCACGAGCTACTGTGTTGCACTTTTGGGATGCAGAGGCCTTTTCAGCTGCAGGAGCAGAGCAGCCTGAGCAGAGGCCTAACTGAGTAGAAGCCTTTTCCCAGGCCCCAGTTTAAAAAGTCTTATGACAAAGGAAAAAAAACCCACAAACTTCCAAGTAAACTCCCGGAGCTGAAATCTGTTTGTAGGTCGAACAGGCACACACAGCCCCCCCACAAACACAACCCCCCCACTCCCAGGCTGCCCCACGAGCTACTGTGTTGCACCTTTGGAGTGCAGAGGCCTTTTCAGCTGCAGGAGCAGAGCAGCCTGAGCAGAGGCCTAACTGAGTAGAAGCCTTTTCCCAGGCCCCAGTTCAAAAGTCCTGAAGAAAAAAAAAAAAACCCCAAACTTCCTAGTAAACTCCCGGGGCTGAAATCTGTTTGTAGGCCGAACAGGCACACACAGCCCCTCCACAAACACAACCCCCCCACTCCCAGGCTGCCCCACGAGCTACTGTGTTGCACTTTTGGGGTGCAGAGGCCTTTTCAGCTGCAGGAGCAGAGCTGGCTGAGCAGAGGCCTAACTGAGTAGAAGCCTTTCCCCGGGCCCCAGTTTAAAAAGTCTTATGACAAAGGAAAAAAAACCCACAAACTTCCAAGTAAACTCCCGGGGCTGAAATCTGTTTGTAGGCCGAACAGGCACACACAGCCCCCCCACAAACACAACCCCCCCACTCCCAGGCTGCCCGACTAGCTACTGTGTTGCACTTTTGGGGTGCAGAGGCCTTTTCAGCTGCAGGAGCAGAGCAGCCTGAGCAGAGGCCTAACTGAGTAGAAGCCTTTTCCCAGGCCCCAGTTTAAAAAGTCTTATGACAAAGGAAAAAAAACCCACGAACTTCCAAGTAAACTCCCGGGGCTGAAATCTGTTTGTAGGCCGAACAGGCACACACAGCCCCCCCACAAACACAACCCCCCCACTCCCAGGCTGCCCGACGAGCTACTGTGGTGCACTTTTGGGGTGCAGAGGCCTTTTCAGCTGCAGGAGCAGAGCAGCCTGAGCAGAGGCATAAAGGAGTAGGAGCCTTCCCTGGGCCCCAGTTTAAAAAGTCTTATGACAAAGGAAAAAAAAAAACCCCAAAACTTCCTAGTAAACTCCCAGGGCTGAAAGCTGGTCGGTAGGCCGAACAGGCACACACAGCCCCCCCACAAACACAACCCCCCCACTCCCAGGCTGCCCGACTAGCTACTGTGTTGCACTTTTGGGGTGCAGAGGCCTTTTCAGCTGCAGGAGCAGAGCTGGCTGAGCAGAGGCCTAACTGAGTAGAAGCCTTTTCCCAGGCCCCAGTTTAAAAAGTCTTATGACAAAGGAAAAAATAAAACCTAAACTTCCTAGTAAACTCCCGGGGCTGAAAGCTGGTCGGTAGGCCGAACAGGCACACACAGCCCCCCCACAAACACAACCCCCCCACTCCCAGGCTGCCCCACGAGCTACTGTGTTGCACTTTTGGGGTGCAGAGGCCTCTGCAGCTGCAGGAGCAGAGCTGGCTGAGCAGAGGCCTAACTGAGTAGAAGCCTTTTCCCAGGCCCCAGTTCAAAAGTCCTGAAGAAAAAAAAAAAAACCCCAAACTTCCTAGTAAACTCCCGGGGCTGTTTGTAGGCCGAACAGGCACACACACACAGGCCCTCCCCCCACACAAGACCACCACTCCCAGGTATCCACACTAGCTGCTCCGGAGCACTTTTCGGGTGCAGAGGCCTTTTCAGCTGCAGGAGCAGAGCAGCCTGAGCAGAGGCCTAAAGGAGTTGGAGCCTTCCCTGGGCCCCAGTTTAAAAAGTCTTACGACAAAGGAAAAAATAAAACCTAAACTTCCTAGTAAACTCCCGGGGCTGAAAGCTGGTCGGTAGGCCGAACAGGCACACACAGCCCCACACCCCCACAAACACAACCCCCCCACTCCCAGGCTGCCCGACTAGCTACTGTGTTGCACTTTTGGGGTGCAGAGGCCTTTTCAGCTGCAGGAGCAGAGCAGCCTGAGCAGAGGCCTAACTGAGTAGAAGCCTTTTCCCAGGCCCCAGTTTAAAAAGTCTTATGACAAAGGAAAAAAAAAACCCAAACTTCCAAGTAAACTCCCGGGGCTGAAATCTGTTTGTAGGCCGAACAGGCACACACAGCCCCTCCACAAACACAACCCCCCCACTCCCAGGCTGCCCGACTAGCTACTGTGTTGCACTTTTGGGGTGCAGAGGCCTTTTCAGCTGCAGGAGCAGAGCAGCCTGAGCAGAGGCCTAAAGGAGTTGGAGCCTTCCCTGGGCCCCAGTTTAAAAAGTCTTACGACAAAGGAAAAAATAAAACCTAAACTTCCTAGTAAACTCCCGGGGCTGAAAGCTGGTCGGTAGGCCGAACAGGCACACACAGCCCCACACCCCCACAAACACAACCCCCCCCACTCCCAGGCTGCCCGACGAGCTACTCTGGTGCACTTTTGGGATGCAGAGGCCTTTTCAGCTGCAGGAGCAGAGCTGGCTGAGCAGAGGCCTAACTGAGTAGAAGCCTTTTCCCAGGCCCCAGTTCAAAAGTCCTGAAAAAAAAAAAAAAAAAACCCAAACTTCCTAGTAAACTCCCGGGGCTGTTTGTAGGCCGAACAGGCACACACACACAGGCCCTCCCCCCACACAAGACCACCACTCCCAGGTATCCACACTAGCTGCTCCGGAGCACTTTTCGGGTGCAGAGGCCTTTTCAGCTGCAGGAGCAGAGCAGCCTGAGCAGAGGCCTAAAGGAGTTGGAGCCTTCCCTGGGCCCCAGTTTAAAAAGTCTTACGACAAAGGAAAAAATAAAACCTAAACTTCCTAGTAAACTCCCGGGGCTGAAAGCTGGTCGGTAGGCCGAACAGGCACACACAGCCCCACACCCCCACAAACACAACCCCCCCACTCCCAGGCTGCCCGACTAGCTACTGTGTTGCACTTTTGGGGTGCAGAGGCCTTTTCAGCTGCAGGAGCAGAGCAGCCTGAGCAGAGGCCTAACTGAGTAGAAGCCTTTTCACAGGCCCCAGTTTAAAAAGTCTTATGACAAAGGAAAAAAAAACCCACAAACTTCCAAGTAAACTCCCGGGGCTGAAATCTGTTTGTAGGCCGAACAGGCACACACAGCCCCCCCACAAACACAACCCCCCCACTCCCAGGCTGCCCCACGAGCTACTGTGTTGCACTTTTGGGATGCAGAAGCCTCTGCAGCTGCAGGAGCAGAGCTGGCTGAGCAGAGGCATAAAGGAGTAGGAGCCTTCCCTGGGCCCCAGTTTAAAAAGTCTTATGACAAAGGAAAAAAAAAAACCCCAAAACTTCCTAGTAAACTCCCAGGGCTGAAAGCTGGTCGGTAGGCCGAACAGGCACACACAGCCCCCCCACAAACACAACCCCCCCACTCCCAGGCTGCCCGACTAGCTACTGTGTTGCACTTTTGGGGTGCAGAGGCCTTTTCAGCTGCAGGAGCAGAGCAGCCTGAGCAGAGGCCTAACTGAGTAGAAGCCTTTTCCCAGGCCCCAGTTTAAAAAGTCTTATGACAAAGGAAAAAAAAACCCCAAACTTCCAAGTAAACTCCCGGGGCTGAAATCTGTTTGTAGGCCGAACAGGCACACACAGCCCCTCCACAAACACAACCCCCCCACTCCCAGGCTGCCCGACTAGCTACTGTGTTGCACTTTTCGGGTGCAGAGGCCTTTTCAGCTGCAGGAGCAGAGCAGCCTGAGCAGAGGCCTAACTGAGTAGAAGCCTTTTCCCAGGCCCCAGTTTAAAAAGTCTTATGACAAAGGAAAAAAAAACCCACAAACTTCCAAGTAAACTCCCGGGGCTGAAATCTGTTTGTAGGCCGAACAGGCACACACAGCCCCCCCACAAACACAACCCCCCCACTCCCAGGCTGCCCCATGAGCTACTGTGTTGCACTTTTGGGGTGCAGAGGCCTCTGCAGCTGCAGGAGCAGAGCTGGCTGAGCAGAGGCCTAACTGAGTAGAAGCCTTTTCCCAGGCCCCAGTTTAAAAGGTCCTGAAAAAAAAAAAAAAAATGGAAACTTCCTAGTAAACTCCCGGGGCTGAAATCTGTTTGTAGGCCGAACAGGCACACACAGCCCCTCCACAAACACAACCCCCCCACTCCCAGGCTGCCCGACTAGCTACTGTGTTGCACTTTTGGGGTGCAGAGGCCTTTTCAGCTGCAGGAGCAGAGCAGCCTGAGCAGAGGCCTAAAGGAGTTGGAGCCTTCCCTGGGCCCCAGTTTAAAAAGTCTTACGACAAAGGAAAAAATAAAACCTAAACTTCCTAGTAAACTCCCGGGGCTGAAAGCTGGTCGGTAGGCCGAACAGGCACACACAGCCCCACACCCCCACAAACACAACCCCCCCACTCCCAGGCTGCCCGACTAGCTACTGTGTTGCACTTTTGGGGTGCAGAGGCCTTTTCAGCTGCAGGAGCAGAGCAGCCTGAGCAGAGGCCTAACTGAGTAGAAGCCTTTTCACAGGCCCCAGTTTAAAAAGTCTTATGACAAAGGAAAAAAAAACCCACAAACTTCCAAGTAAACTCCCGGGGCTGAAATCTGTTTGTAGGCCGAACAGGCACACACAGCCCCCCCACAAACACAACCCCCCCACTCCCAGGCTGCCCCACGAGCTACTGTGTTGCACTTTTGGGATGCAGAAGCCTCTGCAGCTGCAGGAGCAGAGCTGGCTGAGCAGAGGCATAAAGGAGTAGGAGCCTTCCCTGGGCCCCAGTTTAAAAAGTCTTATGACAAAGGAAAAAAAAAAACCCCAAAACTTCCTAGTAAACTCCCAGGGCTGAAAGCTGGTCGGTAGGCCGAACAGGCACACACAGCCCCCCCACAAACACAACCCCCCCACTCCCAGGCTGCCCGACTAGCTACTGTGTTGCACTTTTGGGGTGCAGAGGCCTTTTCAGCTGCAGGAGCAGAGCAGCCTGAGCAGAGGCCTAACTGAGTAGAAGCCTTTTCCCAGGCCCCAGTTTAAAAAGTCTTATGACAAAGGAAAAAAAAACCCCAAACTTCCAAGTAAACTCCCGGGGCTGAAATCTGTTTGTAGGCCGAACAGGCACACACAGCCCCTCCACAAACACAACCCCCCCACTCCCAGGCTGCCCGACTAGCTACTGTGTTGCACTTTTCGGGTGCAGAGGCCTTTTCAGCTGCAGGAGCAGAGCAGCCTGAGCAGAGGCCTAACTGAGTAGAAGCCTTTTCCCAGGCCCCAGTTTAAAAAGTCTTATGACAAAGGAAAAAAAAACCCACAAACTTCCAAGTAAACTCCCGGGGCTGAAATCTGTTTGTAGGCCGAACAGGCACACACAGCCCCCCCACAAACACAACCCCCCCACTCCCAGGCTGCCCCATGAGCTACTGTGTTGCACTTTTGGGGTGCAGAGGCCTCTGCAGCTGCAGGAGCAGAGCTGGCTGAGCAGAGGCCTAACTGAGTAGAAGCCTTTTCCCAGGCCCCAGTTTAAAAGGTCCTGAAAAAAAAAAAAAAAATGGAAACTTCCTAGTAAACTCCCGGGGCTGAAATCTGTTTGTAGGCCGAACAGGCACACACAGCCCCTCCACAAACACAACCCCCCCACTCCCAGGCTGCCCGACTAGCTACTGTGTTGCACTTTTGGGGTGCAGAGGCCTTTTCAGCTGCAGGAGCAGAGCAGCCTGAGCAGAGGCCTAAAGGAGTTGGAGCCTTCCCTGGGCCCCAGTTTAAAAAGTCTTACGACAAAGGAAAAAATAAAACCTAAACTTCCTAGTAAACTCCCGGGGCTGAAAGCTGGTCGGTAGGCCGAACAGGCACACACAGCCCCACACCCCCACAAACACAACCCCCCCCACTCCCAAGCTGCCCGACGAGCTACTCTGGTGCACTTTTGGGATGCAGAGGCCTTTTCAGCTGCAGGAGCAGAGCTGGCTGAGCAGAGGCCTAACTGAGTAGAAGCCTTTTCCCAGGCCCCAGTTCAAAAGTCCTGAAGAAAAAAAAAAAAAACCCCAAACTTCCTAGTAAACTCCCGGGGCTGTTTGTAGGCCGAACAGGCACACACACACAGGCCCTCCCCCCACACAAGACCACCACTCCCAGGTATCCACACTAGCTGCTCCGGAGCACTTTTCGGGTGCAGAGGCCTTTTCAGCTGCAGGAGCAGAGCAGCCTGAGCAGAGGCCTAAAGGAGTTGGAGCCTTCCCTGGGCCCCAGTTTAAAAAGTCTTACGACAAAGGAAAAAATAAAACCTAAACTTCCTAGTAAACTCCCGGGGCTGAAAGCTGGTCGGTAGGCCGAACAGGCACACACAGCCCCACACCCCCACAAACACAACCACCCCACTCCCAGGCTGCCCGACTAGCTACTGTGTTGCACTTTTGGGGTGCAGAGGCCTTTTCAGCTGCAGGAGCAGAGCAGCCTGAGCAGAGGCCTAACTGAGTAGAAGCCTTTTCACAGGCCCCAGTTTAAAAAGTCTTATGACAAAGGAAAAAAAAACCCACAAACTTCCAAGTAAACTCCCGGGGCTGAAATCTGTTTGTAGGCCGAACAGGCACACACAGCCCCCCCACAAACACAACCCCCCCACTCCCAGGCTGCCCCACGAGCTACTGTGTTGCACTTTTGGGATGCAGAAGCCTCTGCAGCTGCAGGAGCAGAGCTGGCTGAGCAGAGGCATAAAGGAGTAGGAGCCTTCCCTGGGCCCCAGTTTAAAAAGTCTTATGACAAAGGAAAAAAAAAAACCCCAAAACTTCCTAGTAAACTCCCAGGGCTGAAAGCTGGTCGGTAGGCCGAACAGGCACACACAGCCCCCCCACAAACACAACCCCCCCACTCCCAGGCTGCCCGACTAGCTACTGTGTTGCACTTTTGGGGTGCAGAGGCCTTTTCAGCTGCAGGAGCAGAGCAGCCTGAGCAGAGGCCTAACTGAGTAGAAGCCTTTTCCCAGGCCCCAGTTTAAAAAGTCTTATGACAAAGGAAAAAAAAACCCCAAACTTCCAAGTAAACTCCCGGGGCTGAAATCTGTTTGTAGGCCGAACAGGCACACACAGCCCCTCCACAAACACAACCCCCCCACTCCCAGGCTGCCCCACGAGCTACTGTGTTG
>NC_140118.1:2478931-2486431 GCF_964237585.1 Gallinula chloropus | reverse complement strand
GGCTTTGCGCGCCCTCGCCTCTCCGTCTCCCGCAAAAGAGACGGAGACACCCGCGCAAAGCCCCCGCAGACGCGCGCACGCTCCGCGCGCGGCGTCAGCCGGCCGGCCGGGGCTGAGCCGCCCCCGAAGCCGGCCCGGCTGCGAGGCGGGGGGAGAAGCGGGACTCGCACCCTCTCTCTTCACCACCCCTAGAGCCTCCCACAGCCACGGCAGCACCGGACGTGCTAGAGGAGACGGCGACCCGTCGAGGCAGGCGCGACCTCGAGACCGAAAAGCCCTCGTGTGTCGGGGCAGCTCGCTCCGCAGCGGGCGGCGGTAGGGCACGACAAGCCAACGGGAAGACAACGGCGGCAGCAGCGGACGGACCTCGCCAGCTTTTCCCAGCCCCGTTTTGATCACGGCTCGGCCTCACCACCGCCCGAGCGCTGCTCGCGGCTGGCACCCGCGGGCAACCCGGCCCGAGGCCGGCACCGGCACCTCGCGTCTTTTGGGACACCTGAGGGCTCGCGGGGCCGCGCGGCCGTCACACAGCCTGGTTCCGGTAAAGAAGCCCGGGAAACCCCACGGACGGAGGGGAGCAGGGGGAGGAAACGCGGCCACCCGGAGGGGCACGCGCCCCACCGCCGCCGAGACACGGCCCCCCACCCTCTCCGGCCTCGCGGGAGACACAGGCAACACCTCGCAACGACGGGAAGCGAAGCGGAAAGGAGACCTACCCGGCCCGAGCACCGGACAACCACCCACGCGCCTCCCCCGTTACGGGGAGAACACGGGCAGAGCCGGCCCGCCGAGGGCCCTCTCCGACGCGACCCGAAAGGCCTCATCGATCAGCAGACAAGACAAGCTACGGAAGGTAGCGGGGGGCCCCGCGGCCACGGTCCTGGGACAGCAACTGCCACGCGTGCTCTACGCGCCGCGCCCTTCCCGGGAGACAGGGGCGGACAGCGGTGACACGGGGCTCTGCGCGCGAGCGGCCGCATCGGCAGGGAAACGGCAATGCCAGCCTCGGCAGCGGCAGAGCCGGCACACGCTGTGAAGCCTCCCTCACCGACGCGCCCTCGGCGCCGCATCGATCCAACTCGGGGAAAAAAAAAAGCAGCGGCCGGAGCGGGGAAGCGGCGGGTGCCGCGAGCCAACCGCTGCCGACCACCTCTCCCCCCCGTCGGGAGATCCACGGGACCACGGAAAAAAAGCCTCGCGGCAGGCGCCAGGCGGCACGGCACCCCCGGTCCCCGAGGCCGTCGGTCGAGCGCCGGCGACCGCCGCCGGCCACCGATCCGCGCTCCCCTCACAGCCCGCGAGGAACAAAAAAAGCCGGCAGACGCTGAGCAAGGGCGACCCAAGAGCCGTCTCGCTCTCAAAAGCTGCCAGAAACACCGCTCTGTCCCGTTTAAGGCCGGAGACGGCACGCCAAAGACGGGCGGGAAATGGAAGAAAAAATTTTTACCGAAGGAAAAATTTTGCCGAGGAAAAAACTTTTGCTGAAAAAAAAAATTTACTGGAGGAAAAACTTTTACGGAAAAAAAATTTTTGGAAGAAAAAAACCAGCCAAACGAAAAGCCACTTTTTTCACCGGGACCTCGGGACGCGGCGGCCACCCTCGCCCGATCGATCCCCGCGCTCTCCGCGGCCGGAGGGTGAAGGCACGGCAGGCTCCCTTCGTGTGTTCCGGCCAACCCCCCGGGCTTCCAGCGCTCTCTCGTGACGGCCTCCCCACCGCCGGCCAACCGCGGCCTTCGCCCTGCGCCCGCCACTACCCATCCGCACACGATTTCACAGCCCACCGGTAGGCAACGGCTGCCGCACTCTGCCCTCGGCCACGGCTCCCTACGAATCCCGACTCACCGGGGATGCCCCACGGAGGCTCGGATCAGCATGAGCCAACCGGGGGCGCGCGACGCCGTGCCGACAAGCAGGAGCGGTGCCGAGCCACCGTGGGTACCCCGCCGAGAAGGACGCCCTGTCTGCGGCAGACTAGCGCGGGTAGTGGCCGGTCGCTGCTCTGTGTTTGCCCTCGAGGCGAGTCACCGCTCGCACCCATAGGACGGAGATAGACGCCTCCTCCCCCGAAAAGCTCCAAGAGATTTCCATCTCAACGACGGCAAGGGGCGCCAGTCAACGCCCGGGTTTACCATGATGCAACTGGAGGTAACGAAAATAAGCGACCCCTTACGGCCGCTGCCGAGGGCCTGGCCTGGTAGACCTGACGGCCGCTGCCGAGGGCGTGGTAGACCTGACGGCCGCTGCCGAAGGCGTGGTAGACCTGACGGCCTCTGCCGAGGGCCTGGTAGACCTGACGGCCGCTGCCGAGGGCGTGGTAGACCTGACGGCCGCTGCCGAAGGCGTGGTAGACCTGACGGCCTCTGCCGAGGTCCTGGTAGACCTGACGGCCGCTGCCGAGGCCGTGGTAGACCTGACGGCCGCTGCCGAGGCCGTGGTAGACCTGACGGCCGCTGCCGAGGGCCTGGTAGACCTGACGGCCACTGCCGAGGGACTGGTAGACCTGACGGCCTCTGCCGAGGTCCTGGTAGACCTGACGGCCGCTGCCGAGGGCGTGGTAGACCTGACGGCCTCTGCCGAGGGCCTGGTAGACCTGACGGCCGCTGCCGAGGGCGTGGTAGACCTGACGGACGCTGCCGAGGCCGTGGTAGACCTGACGGCCGCTGCCGAGGGCGTGGTAGACCTGACGGCCTCTGCCGAGGGCCTGGTAGACCTGACGGCCGCTGCCGAGGGCGTGGTAGACGTGACGGCCGCTGCCGAGGGCGTGGTAGACCTGACGGCCTCTGCCGAGGGCGTGGTAGACCTGACGGCCGCTGCCGAGGTCCTGGTAGACCTGACGGCCGCTGCCGAGGGCGTGGTAGACCTGACGGAGGCTGCCGAGGGCGTGGTAGACCTGACGGCCGATGCCGAGAGCGTGGTAGACCTGACGGCCTCTGCCGAGGGCCTGGTAGACCTGACGGCCGCTGCCGAGGGCGTGGTAGACCTGACGGCCGCTGCCGAGGGCGTGGTAGACCTGACGGCCGCTGCCGAGGGTGCGGTAGACCTGAGGTCTGCTGCCAAAAGCCTGGTAGACCTGAGGTCCGTTGCAGGGGGCCTGGTAGACCTGACGGACTGTGTCGGAGCACCTGGGTAAGGCGCCGGGCCCCCCCCGCGCGGTGCCAGGACGACGTGGTGACCGGCCGCGGACCTTCACATGCGATACTCTCTCCCCCAACACCCCGTTGTTTTCATCCACCACGTTCCCTGAACGTGAGCAAATCTGGTCCAAGGTCCACCCTGTCCAGCTGTTCGGTAGGCCGAACACACATACACAGGCCCTCCCCCCACACAAGACCACCACTCCCAGGTATCCACACCAGCTGCACCGGAGTACTTTTGGGGTGCACAGGCCTTTTCAGCTGCAGGAGCACAGCAGTCTCAGGAGAGGCCTAACTGAGTAGAAGCCTTTTCCCAGGCCCCAGTTTAAAAAGTCTTATGACAAAGGAAAAAAAACCCACAAACTTCCAAGTAAACTCCCGGGGCTGAAATCTGTTTGTAGGCCGAACAGGCACACACACACAGGCCCTCCCCCCACACAAGACCACCACTTCCAGGTATCCACACCAGCTGCTCCGGAGCACTTTTGGGGTGCAGAGGCCTTTTCAGCTGCAGGAGCAGAGCTGGCTGAGCAGAGGCCTAACTGAGTAGAAGCCTTTTCCCAGGCCCCAGTTCAAAAGTCCTGAAGAAAAAAAAAAATGGAAACTTCCTAGTAACCTCCCGGGGCTGAAATCTGTTTGTAGGCCGAACAGGCACACACAGCCCCTCCACAAACACAACCCCCCCACTCCCAGGCTGCCCGACTAGCTACTGTGTTGCACTTTTGGGGTGCAGAGGCCTTTTCAGCTGCAGGAGCAGAGCAGCCTGAGCAGAGGCCTAACTGAGTAGAAGCCTTTTCCCAGGCCCCAGTTCAAAAGTCCTGAAGATAAAAAAAAAAAACCCAAACTTCCTAGTAAACTCCCGGGGCTGAAATCTGTTTGTAGGCCGAACAGGCACACACACACAGGCCCTCCCCCCACACAAGACCACCACTCCCAGGTATCCACACTAGCTGCTCCGGAGCACTTTTCGGGTGCAGAGGCCTTTTCAGCTGCAGGAGCAGAGCAGCCTGAGCAGAGGCCTAAAGGAGTTGGAGCCTTCCCTGGGCCCCAGTTTAAAAAGTCTTACGACAAAGGAAAAAATAAAACCTAAACTTCCTAGTAAACTCCCGGGGCTGAAAGCTGGTCGGTAGGCCGAACAGGCACACACAGCCCCACACACCCCCACAAACACAACCCCCCCACTCCCAGGCTGCCCGACTAGCTACTGTGTTGCACTTCTGGGGTGCAGAGGCCTTTTCAGCTGCAGGAGCAGAGCAGCCTGAGCAGAGGCCTAACTGAGTAGAAGCCTTTCCCCGGGCCCCAGTTTAAAAAGTCTTATGACAAAGGAAAAAAACCCCACAAACTTCCAAGTAAACTCCCGGGGCTGAAATCTGTTTGTAGGCCGAACAGGCACACACAGCCCCCCCACAAACACAACCCCCCCACTCCCAGGCTGCCCCACGAGCTACTGTGTTGCACTTTTGGGATGCAGAGGCCTCTGCAGCTGCAGGAGCAGAGCTGGCTGAGCAGAGGCCTAACTGAGTAGAAGCCTTTTCCCAGGCCCCAGTTCAAAAGTCCTGAAGAAAAAAAAAAAAACCCCAAACTTCCTAGTAAACTCCCGGGGCTGAAATCTGTTTGTAGGCCGAACAGGCACACACAGCCCCTCCACAAACACAACCCCCCCACTCCCAGGCTGCCCCAAGAGCTACTGTGTTGCACTTTTGGGGTGCAGAGGCCTTTTCAGCTGCAGGAGCAGAGCTGGCTGAGCAGAGGCCTAACTGAGTAGAAGCCTTTCCCCGGGCCCCAGTTTAAAAAGTCTTATGACAAAGGAAAAAAAACCCACAAACTTCCAAGTAAACTCCCGGGGCTGAAATCTGTTTGTAGGCCGAACAGGCACTCACAGCCCCTCCACAAACACAACCCCCCCACTCCCAGGCTGCCTGACGAGCTACTGTGTTGCACTTTTTGGGAAGCAGAGGCCTTTTCAGCTGCAGGAGCAGAGCAGCCTGAGCAGAGGCCTAAAGGAGTAGAAGCCTTTTCCCAGGCCCCAGTTTAAAAAGTCTTATGACAAAGGAAAAAAAACCCACGAACTTCCAAGTAAACTCCCGGGGCTGAAATCTGTTTGTAGGCCGAACAGGCACACACAGCCCCCCCACAAACACAACACCCCCAACTCCCAGGCTGCCCCACGAGCTACTGTGTTGCACTTCTGGGGTGCAGAGGCCTTTTCAGCTGCAGGAGCAGAGCAGCCTGAGCAGAGGCCTAACTGAGTAGAAGCCTTTCCCCGGGCCCCAGTTTAAAAAGTCTTATGACAAAGGAAAAAAACCCCACAAACTTCCAAGTAAACTCCCGGGGCTGAAATCTGTTTGTAGGCCGAACAGGCACACACAGCCCCCCCACAAACACAACCCCCCCACTCCCAGGCTGCCCGACTAGCTACTGTGTTGCACTTTTGGGGTGCAGAGGCCTTTTCAGCTGCAGGAGCAGAGCTGGCTGAGCAGAGGCCTAACTGAGTAGAAGCCTTTTCCCAGGCCCCAGTTTAAAAAGTCTTATGACAAAGGAAAAAAAAAACACAAACTTCCAAGTAAACTCCCCGGGGCTGAAATCTGTTTGTAGGCCGAACAGGCAAACACAGCCCCCCCACAAACACAACCCCCCCACTCCCAGGCTGCCCCACGAGCTACTGTGTTGCACTTTTGGGGTGCAGAGGCCTCTGCAGCTGCAGGAGCAGAGCTGGCTGAGCAGAGGCCTAACTGAGTAGAAGCCTTTTCCCGGGCCCCAGTTTAAAAAGTCTTATGACAAAGGAAAAATAACCCCAAACTTCCAAGTAAACTCCCGCGGCTGAAAGCTTGTCGGTAGGCCGAACACACGTAGACACAGGCCCTCCCCCCACACAAGACCCCCACTCCCAGGTAGCCACACGAGCCTCTCCGGAGCACTTTTGGGGTGCAGAGGCCTTTTCAGCTGCAGGAGCAGAGCTGGCTGAGCAGAGGCCTAACTGAGTAGAAGCCTTTTCCCAGCCCCCAGTTTAAAAAGTCCTGAAAAAAAAAAAAAATCCAAACTTCCTAGTAACCTCCCGGGGCTGAAATCTGTTTGTAGGCCGAACAGGCACACACAGTCCCCCCCACAAACACAACCCCCCCACTCCCAGTCTGCCCCACGAGCTACTGTGTTGCACTTTTGGGATGCAGAGGCCTCTGCAGCTGCAGGAGCAGAGCAGCCTGAGCAGAGGCCTAACTGAGTAGAAGCCTTTTCCCAGGCCCCAGTTTAAAAAGTCTTATGACAAAGGAAAAAAAAACCCACAAACTTCCAAGTAAACTCCCGGGGCTGAAATCTGTTTGTAGGCCGAACAGGCACACACAGCCCCCCCACAAACACAACCCCCCCACTCCCAGGCTGCCCCATGAGCTACTGTGTTGCACTTTTGGGGTGCAGAGGCCTCTGCAGCTGCAGGAGCAGAGCTGGCTGAGCAGAGGCCTAACTGAGTAGAAGCCTTTTCCCAGGCCCCAGTTTAAAAGGTCCTGAAAAAAAAAAAAAAAATGGAAACTTCCTAGTAAACTCCCGGGGCTGAAATCTGTTTGTAGGCCGAACAGGCACACACAGCCCCTCCACAAACACAACCCCCCCACTCCCAGGCTGCCCGACTAGCTACTGTGTTGCACTTTTGGGGTGCAGAGGCCTTTTCAGCTGCAGGAGCAGAGCAGCCTGAGCAGAGGCCTAAAGGAGTTGGAGCCTTCCCTGGGCCCCAGTTTAAAAAGTCTTACGACAAAGGAAAAAATAAAACCTAAACTTCCTAGTAAACTCCCGGGGCTGAAAGCTGGTCGGTAGGCCGAACAGGCACACACAGCCCCACACCCCCACAAACACAACCCCCCCCACTCCCAAGCTGCCCGACAAGCTACTCTGGTGCACTTTTGGGATGCAGAGGCCTTTTCAGCTGCAGGAGCAGAGCTGGCTGAGCAGAGGCCTAACTGAGTAGAAGCCTTTTCCCAGGCCCCAGTTCAAAAGTCCTGAAGAAAAAAAAAAAAAACCCCAAACTTCCTAGTAAACTCCCGGGGCTGTTTGTAGGCCGAACAGGCACACACACACAGGCCCTCCCCCCACACAAGACCACCACTCCCAGGTATCCACACTAGCTGCTCCGGAGCACTTTTCGGGTGCAGAGGCCTTTTCAGCTGCAGGAGCAGAGCAGCCTGAGCAGAGGCCTAAAGGAGTTGGAGCCTTCCCTGGGCCCCAGTTTAAAAAGTCTTACGACAAAGGAAAAAATAAAACCTAAACTTCCTAGTAAACTCCCAGGGCTGAAAGCTGGTCGGTAGGCCGAACAGGCACACACAGCCCCCCCACAAACACAACCCCCCCACTCCCAGGCTGCCCGACTAGCTAC
>NC_140118.1:2468931-2471431 GCF_964237585.1 Gallinula chloropus | reverse complement strand
CGAGTCGCCGGCGCGTCGGACGACGACACGCGCGCGGCGGGAGGAGGGAGAGAGACGGCTCGCGGGGAACGCGGCGGCGACCGGAGGAGCGGGGGGCGGCGACGGGACGCAGAGCGAGCGGGCGGAGGAAGACCGCCCGCCGCCGCCCGTCCGCGCCCATCGTCCCTCTCCCCGCCGGGCACACGCGCGCGCGCGGCAGCACGGCGCGGTACCGCCGCCGGTACCCCCAACCCGCAGACAGCCGCCCGCGCGAGAGGCCGGCGGGAGGAGCGAGGCCCGCGCCTCGCACCCACCGCGACACCCCCTTTTTTCTCTTTCCGCGTCGCCTTCTCGCCGCGCTCCCCCGGCGAGACGAGCTCCGGCCCAGCGGGCGGCTCCGGGAGCGGGGAGCTTCGGAGCGCTCCCCGAGTCTCCGTTTAGGGGGACGAAGGCCGCGCGCCGAAACGGCGGGCGGGCCTGCGAGGCGCCCCAGCCGCGCCGCCCCGGCCCGCCGGCACCCCTCGCCGGCGAGCGAGGGAAAGAAGCCGGCGGCCCGGGAGGCGATTGATCGCAAAGCGACGCTCAGACAGGCGTAGCCCCGGGAGGAACCCGGGGCCGCAAGTGCGTTCGAAGTGTCGATGATCAATGTGTCCTGCAATTCACATTAATTCTCGCAGCTAGCTGCGTTCTTCATCGACGCACGAGCCGAGTGATCCACCGCCAAGAGTTGTCTGCCATTTCAGAACCGCCCCCGCAACGCGGGGCGGTCGTGGCCGGCACCGCTCCGCAGCGGAGCCCCCTTCTTTGCCGAGCGACGGCCCGCCCGCCGCCCCCACCAACGCACGCCAGGAGCGGCGAAAGCGGCGCGACGGACGGGCCTCGCGCCTCGGACGACCGGACGAGCAACGCCCAAAACAAGGGACAGGACCGGGAAAAAAATCAAAGGATTCCCAACGGCGAGCGACGGCGCGGAGCACGCGCTCCCGAAAACCCACCGACCTGCGCGGGGAAAGACGCCCGTCGCTCGCTTCGGAGGCGGCCCAGGCGCTCGGGCTCGGCCCGGCCCTCCGCGCGGAGGACGCGGGGCGCGCGCCCGGCCGCGGCACCGGCCTTGCCCGCTTTTCTCGCCTCCCTTTTTTTTCACGGCGGCCGGCTTCGCCCCTTCCTCCGGCTCGCAGCGACGCCGGCAACCCTCGGCGGCCCTCCGGCCGCCTAACCCCCCCGCGGAGGCAGGCGGCCAACCACCCGCGGAAGCCCGAAGCTCGCGGCGACCAACCGCCCGCGGCCTGACGCCGGATGGCACGCGCCGCCCCAGCAGCAAAAAAAGCCTGGGCGGACGGCGCGCCCGCCTCGGACCGCCGCCGCCCGCTTCTCGCTCGACCCCTCCCCTCCCCCTTTTTTCCAGCCACGCGACCGGGGCAAAAAGGCGGACGGCGCTAAGCTCGGGGACGGCTCCCGCTCTCCCCGCTTCCGCGCGGAGAACGGAGGAGGGACCGACCCCGGCCGCGCGCGGCCACCCGCCCGCGGCGCGGGCGGGGGGGGAAAGGGCGGCGGAGAAAAGGGGGCGGGCGGGGCCCGCGGACGGGCGGCCGCCCGACAGCGGCGCGCGCCCTCCGGCCGACCGACCAAAGACGAGAGCGGTGCCGCCGCCGCTCGGCCGGGGCGCCGCCAGCGGCGGGGGGGCGGCGACCGGAGACCACCGAGCGAGAGCCAGCGCGCGCTCGCCGGGGCAGGGAGCGAAGGGTCGCCCCTTCGAGAGGACGAGCAGGGGGCCGGCCGCGGCCGGCCGGCACACCGCGGTCTCGCCGACGGAAAAAAAGCCGGACCGCGGAGAGGGGGGGGCAGCGGTCACGCCCCTCCCCGGCGCGGCACGGACGCCCTCGGGGAACGAGCGCGGAGCGGCGGCGGCCGCCTTGCCGGCCCGCGGCGCGGTGGAGGGCGCCTTCCGAGAGAAGCTCCCGTGGGCGCCCCACACCCCCCCCGCCGCGCGCGTCGAGGCACGCGCCGCCGCCGCCCGGCCGCCCCCGTCGGGTCGCGTCGAGCCGCCCGAGTCTTTAAACCTCCGCCCGGCTCCGCGGCCTTCGACCCCCGGAGCTCGCCGAGGGAGGGCCGCGGAGGCGCGGGCGCTAGGTACCTGGCCCTGAGCTTGAGGGAAACGACCCGCAAGGCCCCGCGGGGGTGCCTGCCCCGCTGCCACCCTCGGGGCAGCGTCCGCCCGCGGGGGCGCGCCCGACACCCGCCGCCACCGCCTCCGTCTTCCTTCCCGGGGACCGAGGTCTCCCTCAATAGCCCGGCGCTGCGCCCGGGAGGACCGACGGGGCTCGGGCCGCCCCGCTCGCGCGGGACGAGACCCGGCGGGGTTCGGGGAGGGGGAGAACCTCGCTACGAGCGCCGGCCCGGAACGGCCAGAGGGCCCGCGCGCGCCGCCTCCGCGCGGCCGGGAGGGGAGGGGGGGAAGACGCCCGGGCTTAGGCACACACCCCCCGCCGCCCCGCCACCACCCCGGAAAGGCACTCTCGCA
>NC_140118.1:2456431-2463931 GCF_964237585.1 Gallinula chloropus | reverse complement strand
CGGCAGGCTCCCTTCGTGTGTTCCGGCCAACCCCCCGGGCTTCCAGCGCTCTCTCGTGACGGCCTCCCCACCGCCGGCCAACCGCGGCCTTCGCCCTGCGCCCGCCACTACCCATCCGCACACGATTTCACAGCCCACCGGTAGGCAACGGCTGCCGCACTCTGCCCTCGGCCACGGCTCCCTACGAATCCCGACTCACCGGGCATGCCCCACGGAGGCTCGGATCAGCATGAGCCAACCGGGGGCGCGCGACGCCGTGCCGACAAGCAGGAGCGGTGCCGAGCCACCGTGGGTACCCCGCCGAGAAGGACGCCCTGTCTGCGGCAGACTAGCGCGGGTAGTGGCCGGTCGCTGCTCTGTGTTTGCCCTCGAGGCGAGTCACCGCTCGCACCCATAGGACGGAGATAGACGCCTCCTCCCCCGAAAAGCTCCAAGAGATTTCCATCTCAACGACGGCAAGGGGCGCCAGTCAACGCCCGGGTTTACCATGATGCAACTGGAGGTAACGAAAATAAGCGACCCCTTACGGCCGCTGCCGAGGGCCTGGCCTGGTAGACCTGACGGCCGCTGCCGAGGGACTGGTAGACCTGACGGCCGCTGCCGAAGGCGTGGTAGACCTGACGGCCTCTGCCGAGGGCCTGGTAGACCTGACGGCCGCTGCCGAGGGCGTGGTAGACCTGACGGCCGCTGCCGAAGGCGTGGTAGACCTGACGGCCTCTGCCGAGGTCCTGGTAGACCTGACGGCCGCTGCCGAGGGCGTGGTAGACCTGACGGCCGCTGCCGAGGCCGTGGTAGACCTGACGGCCTCTGCCGAGGGCCTGGTAGACCTGACGGCCGCTGCCGAGGGACTGGTAGACCTGACGGCCGCTGCCGAGGGCGTAGTAGACCTGACGGCCGCTGCCGAGGGCGTGGTAGACCTGACGGCCGCTGCCGAGGGCGTGGTAGACCTGACGGCCTCTGCCGAGGGCGTGGTAGACCTGACGGCCTCTGCCGAGGGCCTGGTAGACCTGACGGCCGCTGCCGAGGGCGTGGTAGACCTGACGGCCGCTGCCGAGGGCGTGGTGGACCTGACGGCCTCTGCCGAGGGCCTGGTAGACCTGACGGCCGCTGCCGAGGGCGTGGTAGACCTGACGGCCTCTGCCGAGGGCCTGGTAGACCTGACGGCCGCTGCCGAGGGCGTGGTAGACCTGACGGCCGCTGCCGAGGGCGTGGTAGACCTGACGGCCGCTGCCGAGGTCCTGGTAGACCTGACGGCTGCTGCAGAGGGCGTGGTAGACCTGACGGCCTCTGCCGAGGGCCTGGTAGACCTGACGGAGGCTGCCGAGGGCGTGGTAGACCTGACGGCCGCTGCCGAGGGCGTGGTAGACCTGACGGCCTCTGCCGAGGGCCTGGTAGACCTGACGGCCGCTGCCGAGGGCGTGGTAGACCTGACGGCCGCTGCCGAGGCCGTGGTAGACCTGACGGCCGCTGCCGAGGGTGCGGTAGACCTGAGGTCTGCTGCCAAAAGCCTGGTAGACCTGAGGTCCGTTGCCGGGGGCCTGGTAGACCTGACGGACTGTGTCGGAGCACCTGGGTAAGGCGCCGGGCCCGCCCCGCGCGGTGCCAGGACGACGTGGTGACCGGCCGCGGACCTTCACATGCGATACTCTCTCCCCCAACACCCCGTTGTTTTCATCCACCACGTTCCCTGAACGTGAGCAAATCTGGTCCAAGGTCCACCCTGTCCAGCTGGTCGGTAGGCCGAACACACATACACAGGCCCTCCCCCCACACAAGACCACCACTCCCAGGTATCCACACGAGCTGCACAGGAGTACTTTTGGGGTGCACAGGCCTTTTCAGCTGCAGGAGCACAGCAGTCTCAGGAGAGGCCTAACTGAGTAGAAGCCTTTTCCCAGGCCCCAGTTTAAAAAGTCTTATGACAAAGGAAAAAAAACCCACAAACTTCCTAGTAAACTCCCGGGGCTGAAATCTGTTTGTAGGCCGAACAGGCACACACACACAGGCCCTCCCCCCACACAAGACCACCACTTCCATGTATCCACACCAGCTGCTCCGGAGCACTTTTGGGGTGCAGAGGCCTTTTCAGCTGCAGGAGCAGAGCTGGCTGAGCAGAGGCCTAACTGAGTAGAAGCCTTTTCCCAGGCCCCAGTATAAAAAGTCCTGAAGAAAAAAAAAAAAATGGAAACTTCCTAGTAACCTCCCGGGGCTGAAATCTGTTTGTAGGCCGAACAGGCACACACAGCCCCCCCACAAACACAACCCCCCCACTCCCAGGCTGCCCCACGAGCTACTGTGTTGCACTTTTGGGATGCAGAGGCCTCTGCAGCTGCAGGAGCAGAGCTGGCTGAGCAGAGGCCTAACTGAGTAGAAGCCTTTCCCCGGGCCCCAGTTTAAAAAGTCTTATGACAAAGGAAAAATAACCCCAAACTTCCTAGTAAACTCCCGGAACTGAAAGCTGGTCGGTAGGCCAAACAGGCACACACAGCCCCCCCACAAACACAACCCCCCCACTCCCAGGCTGCCCGACTAGCTACTGTGTTGCACTTTTGGGGTGCAGAGGCCTTTTCAGCTGCAGGAGCAGAGCAGCCTGAGCAGAGGCCTAACTGAGTAGAAGCCTTTTCCCAGGCCCCAGTTTAAAAAGTCTTATGACAAAGGAAAAAAAACCCACAAACTTCCAAGTAAACTCCCGGGGCTGAAATCTGTTTGTAGGCCGAACAGGCACTCACAGACCCTCCACAAACACAACCCCCCCACTCCCAGGCTGCCTGACGAGCTACTGTGTTGCACTTTTTGGGAAGCAGAGGCCTTTTCAGCTGCAGGAGCAGAGCAGCCTGAGCAGAGGCCTAAAGGAGTAGAAGCCTTTTCCCAGGCCCCAGTTTAAAAAGTCTTATGACAAAGGAAAAAAAACCCACGAACTTCCAAGTAAACTCCCGGGGCTGAAATCTGTTTGTAGGCCGAACAGGCACACACAGCCCCCCCACAAACACAACCCCCCCAACTCCCAGGCTGCCCCACGAGCTACTGTGTTGCACTTTTGGGGTGCAGAGGCCTTTTCAGCTGCAGGAGCAGAGCTGGCTGAGCAGAGGCATAAAGGAGTAGGAGCCTTCCCTGGGCCCCAGTTTAAAAAGTCTTATGACAAAGGAAAAAAAAAAAACCCAAAACTTCCTAGTAAACTCCCAGGGCTGAAAGCTGGTCGGTAGGCCGAACAGGCACACACAGCCCCCCCACAAACACAACCCCCCCACTCCCAGGCTGCCCGACTAGCTACTGTGTTGCACTTTTGGGGTGCAGAGGCCTTTTCAGCTGCAGGAGCAGAGCTGTCTGAGCAGAGGCCTAACTGAGTAGAAGCCTTTTCCCAGGCCCCAGTTTAAAAAGTCCTGAAGAAAAAAAAAAAAAAAAAACCCAAACTTCCTAGTAAACTCCCGGGGCTGAAATCTGTTTGTAGGCCGAACAGGCACACACACACAGGCCCTCCCCCCACACAAGACCCCCACTCCCAGGTATCCACACCAGCTGCTCCGGAGCACTTTTGGGGTGCAGAGGCCTTTTCAGCTGCAGGAGCAGAGCTGGCTGAGCAGAGGCCTAACTGAGTAGAAGCCTTTTCCCAGGCCCCAGTTCAAAAGTCCTGAAGAAAAAAAAAAAAACCCAAACTTCCTAGTAAACTCCCGGGGCTGAATTCTGTTTGTAGGCCGAACAGGCACACACAGCCCCCCCCACAAACACAACCCACCCACTCCCAGGCTGCCCCACGAGCTACTGTGGTGCACTTTTGGGATGCAGAGGCCTCTGCAGCTGCAGGAGCAGAGCAGCCTGAGCAGAGGCCTAACTGAGTAGAAGCCTTTTCCCAGGCCCCAGTTTAAAAAGTCCTGAAGAAAAAAAAAAAAAACCCCACAAACTTCCAAGTAAACTCCAGGAGCTGAAATCTGTTTGTAGGCCGAACAGGCACACACAGCCCCCCCCCCCAAACACAATCCCCCCACTCCCAGGCTGCTCCACGAGCTACTGTGGTGCACTTTTGGGGTGCAGAGGCCTTTTCAGCTGCAGGAGCAGAGCAGCCTGAGCAGAGGCCTAAAGGAGTTGGAGCCTTCCCTGGGCCCCAGTTTAAAAAGTCTTACGACAAAGGAAAAAATAAAACCCAAACTTCCTAGTAAACTCCCGGAACTGAAAGCTGGTCGGTAGGCCGAACAGGCACACACAGCCCCACACCCCCACAAACACAACCCCCCCACTCCCAGGCTGCCCCACGAGCTACTGTGTTGCACTTTTGGTGTGCAGAGGCCTCTGCAGCTGCAGGAGCGGAGCTGGCTGAGCAGAGGCCTAACTGAGTAGAAGCCTTTCCCCGGGCCCCAGTTTAAAAAGTCTTATGACAAAGGAAAAAAAAAAACACAAACTTCCAAGTAAACTCCCGGGGCTGAAATCTGTTTGTAGGCCGAACAGGCACACACAGCCCCCCCACAAACACAACCCACCCACTCCCAGGCTGCTCCACGAGCTACTGTGTTGCACTTTTGGGGTGCAGAGGCCTTTTCAGCTGCAGGAGCAGAGCAGCCTGAGCAGAGGCCTAACTGAGTAGAAGCCTTTTCCCAGGCCCCAGTTTAAAAGGTCCTGAAAAAAAAAAAAAATCCAAACTTCCAAGTAAACTCCCGGGGCTGAAATCTGTTTGTAGGCCGAACAGGCACACACAGCCCCCCCCCACAAACACAACCCCCCCACTCCCAGGCTGCCCGACGAGCTACTCTGGTGCACTTTTGGGATGCAGAGGCCTTTTCAGCTGCAGGAGCAGAGCAGCCTGAGCAGAGGCCTAAAGGAGTAGAAGCCTTTTCCCAGGCCCCAGTTTAAAAAGTCTTATGACAAAGGAAAAAAAACCCACGAACTTCCAAGTAAACTCCCGGGGCTGAAATCTGTTTGTAGGCCGAACAGGCACACACAGCCCCCCCACAAACACAACCCCCCCAACTCCCAGGCTGCCCCACGAGCTACTGTGTTGCACTTTTGGGGTGCAGAGGCCTTTTCAGCTGCAGGAGCAGAGCTGGCTGAGCAGAGGCCTAACTGAGTAGAAGCCTTTTCCCAGGCCCCAGTTTAAAAAGTCCTGAAGAAAAAAAAAAAAAAAAAACCCCCAAACTTCCTAGTAAACTCCCGGGGCTGAAATCTGTTTGTAGGTCGAACAGGCACACACACACAGGCCCTCCCCCCACACAAGACCACCACTCCCAGGTATCCACACGAGTTGCTCCGGAGCACTTTTGGGGTGCAGAGGCCTTTTCAGCTGCAGGAGCAGAGCTGGCTGAGCAGAGGCCTAACTGAGTAGAAGCCTTTTCACAGGCCCCAGTTTAAAAAGTCTTATGACAAAGGAAAAAAAACCCACAAACTTCCAAGTAACCTCCCGGGGCTGAAATCTGTTTGTAGGCCGAACAGGCACACACAGCCCCCCCACAAACACAACCCCCCCACTCCCAGGCTGCCCCACGAGCTACTGTGTTGCACTTTTGGGGTGCAGAGGCCTCTGCAGCTGCAGGAGCAGAGCTGGCTGAGCAGAGGCCTAACTGAGTAGAAGCCTTTTCCCAGGCCCCAGTTTAAAAGGTCCTGAAAAAAAAAAAAAAATGGAAACTTCCTAGTAACCTCCCGGGGGTGAAATCTGTTTGTAGGCCGAACAGGCACACACAGCCCCTCCACAAACACAACCCCCCCACTCCCAGGCTGCCCGACGAGCTACTGTGGTGCACTTTTGGGGTGCAGAGGCCTTTTCAGCTGCAGGAGCAGAGCAGCCTGAGCAGAGGCATAAAGGAGTAGGAGCCTTCCCTGGGCCCCAGTTTAAAAAGTCTTATGACAAAGGAAAAAAAAAAACCCCAAAACTTCCTAGTAAACTCCCAGGGCTGAAAGCTGGTCGGTAGGCCGAACAGGCACACACAGCCCCCCCACAAACACAACCCCCCCACTCCCAGGCTGCCCGACTAGCTACTGTGTTGCACTTTTGGGGTGCAGAGGCCTTTTCAGCTGCAGGAGCAGAGCAGCCTGAGCAGAGGCCTAACTGAGTAGAAGCCTTTTCCCAGGCCCCAGTTTAAAAAGTCTTATGACAAAGGAAAAATAACCCCAAACTTCCAAGTAAACTCCCGCGGCTGAAAGCTTGTCGGTAGGCCAAACAGGCACACACAGCGCCCCCACCCCCCCCACCCCAAACACAACCCCCCCCCCCACTCCCTGGCTGCCCGACGAGCTACTGTGTTGCACTTTTGGGGTGCAGAGGCCTCTGCAGCTGCAGGAGCAGAGCTGGCTGAACAGAGGCCTAACTGAGTAGAAGCCTTTTCCCAGGCCCCAGTTTAAAAAGTCTTTCGACAGAGAAAAAAACCCCGCAAACTTCCTAGTAAGCTCCTGTTGCTGAAAGCTGGTCGGTAGGCCGAACACACGTAGACACAGGCCCTCCCCCCACACAAGACCCCCACTCCCAGGTAGCCACACGAGCCTCTCCGGAGCACTTTTGGGGTGCAGAGGCCTTTTCAGCTGCAGGAGCAGAGCTGGCTGAGCAGAGGCCTAACTGAGTAGAAGCCTTTTCCCAGCCCCCAGTTTAAAAAGTCCTGAAAAAAAAAAAAAATCCAAACTTCCTAGTAAACTCCCGGGGCTGAAATCTGTTTGTAGGCCGAACAGGCACACACACACAGTCCCTCCCCCCACACAAGACCACCACTCCCAGGTATCCACACCAGCTGCTCCGGAGCACTTTTGGGGTGCAGAGGCCTTTTCAGCTGCAGGAGCAGAGCTGGCTGAGCAGAGGCCTAACTGAGTAGAAGCCTTTTCCCAGGCACCAGTTTAAAAAGTCCTGAAAAAAAAAAAAAATCCAAACTTCCTAGTAAACTCCCGGGGCTGAAATCTGTTTGTAGGCCGAACAGGCACACACAGCCCCCCCCACAAACACAACCCCCCCACTCCCAGTCTGCCCCACGAGCTACTGTGTTGCACTTTTGGGATGCAGAGGCCTCTGCAGCTGCAGGAGCAGAGCAGCCTGAGCAGAGGCCTACCTGAGTAGAAGCCTTTTCCCAGGCCCCAGTTCAAAACTCCTGAAGAAAAAAAAGAAAACCCCAAACTTCCTAGTAAACTCCCGGGGCTGTTTGTAGGCCGAACAGGCACACACACACAGGCCCTCCCCCCACACAAGACCACCACTCCCAGGTAGCCACACTAGCTGCTCCAGAGCACTTTTCGGGTGCAGAGGCCTTTTCAGCTGCAGGAGCAGAGCAGCCTGAGCAGAGGCCTAGCTGAGTAGAAGCCTTTTCCCAGGCCCCAGTTTAAAAAGTCCTGAAGAAAAAAAAAAAAAAATCAAAATATCCTAGTAAACTCCCGGGGCTGAAAGCTGGTCGGTAGGCCGAACAGGCACACACAGCCCCCCCACAAACACAACCCACCCACTCCCAGGCTGCCCCACGAGCTACTGTGGTGCACTTTTGGGGTGCAGAGGCCTTTTCAGCTGCAGGAGCAGAGCAGCCTGAGCAGAGGCCTAACTGA
>NC_140118.1:2438931-2443931 GCF_964237585.1 Gallinula chloropus | reverse complement strand
CCCGCAAAGAGACGGAGACACCCGCGCAAAGCCCCCGCAGACGCGCGCACGCTCCGCGCGCGGCGTCGGCCGGCCGGCCGGGGCTGAGCCGCCCCCGAAGCCGGCCCGGCTGCGAGGCGGGGGGAGAAGCGGGACTCGCACCCTCTCTCTTCACCACCCCCAGAGCCTCCCGCAGCCACGGCAGCACCGGACGTGCTAGAGGAGACGGCGACCCGTCGAGGCAGGCGCGACCTCGAGACCGAAAAGCCCTCGTGTGTCGGGGCAGCTCGCTCCGCAGCGGGCGGCGGTAGGGCACGACAAGCCAACGGGAAGACAACGGCGGCAGCAGCGGACGGACCTCGCCAGCTTTTCCCAGCCCCGTTTTGATCACGGCTCGGCCTCACCACCGCCCGAGCGCTGCTCGCGGCTGGCACCCGCGGGCAACCCGGCCCGAGGCCGGCACCGGCACCTCGCGTCTTTTGGGACACCTGAGGGCTCGCGGGGCCGCGCGGCCGTCACACAGCCCGGTTCCGGTAAAGAAGCCCGGGAAACCCCACGGACGGAGGGGAGCAGGGGGAGGAAACGCGGCCACCCGGAGGGGCACGCGCCCCACCGCCGCCGAGACACGGCCCCCCACCCTCTCCGGCCTCGCGGGAGACACAGGCAACACCTCGCAACGACGGGAAGCGAAGCGGAAAGGAGACCTACCCGGCCCGAGCACCGGACAACCACCCACGCGCCTCCCCCGTTACGGGGAGAACACGGGCAGAGCCGGCCCGCCGAGGGCCCTCTCCGACGCGACCCGAAAGGCCTCATCGATCAGCAGACAAGACAAGCTACGGAAGGTAGCGGGGGGCCCCGCGGCCACGGTCCTGGGACAGCAACTGCCACGCGTGCTCTACGCGCCGCGCCCTTCCCGGGAGACAGGGGCGGACAGCGGTGACACGGGGCTCTGCGCGCGAGCGGCCGCATCGGCAGGGAAACGGCAACGCCAGCCTCGGCAGCGGCAGAGCCGGCACACGCTGTGAAGCCTCCCTCACCGACGCGCCCTCGGCGCCGCATCGATCCAACTCGGGGAAAAAAAAAAGCAGCGGCCGGAGCGGGGAAGCGGCGGGTGCCGCGAGCCAACCGCTGCCGACCACCTCTCCCCCCCGTCGGGAGATCCACGGGACCACGGAAAAAAAGCCTCGCGGCAGGCGCCAGGCGGCACGGCACCCCCGGTCCCCGAGGCCGTCGGTCGAGCGCCGGCGACCGCCGCCGGCCACCGATCCGCGCTCCCCTCACAGCCCGCGAGGAACAAAAAAAGCCGGCAGACGCTGAGCAAGGGCGACCCAAGAGCCGTCTCGCTCTCAAAAGCTGCCAGAAACACCGCTCTGTCCCGTTTAAGGCCGGAGACGGCACGCCAAAGACCGGCGGGAAATGGAAGAAAAAATTTTTACAGAAGGAAAAATTTTGCCGAGGAAAAAACTTTTGCTGAAAAAAAAAATTTACTGGAGGAAAAACTTTTACGGAAAAAAAATTTTTGGAAGAAAAAAACCAGCCAAACGAAAAGCCACTTTTTTCACCGGGACCTCGGGACGCGGCGGCCACCCTCGCCCGATCGATCCCCGCGCTCTCCGCGGCCGGAGGGTGAAGGCACGGCAGGCTCCCTTCGTGTGTTCCGGCCAACCCCCCGGGCTTCCAGCGCTCTCTCGTGACGGCCTCCCCACCGCCGGCCAACCGCGGCCTTCGCCCTGCGCCCGCCACTACCCATCCGCACACGATTTCACAGCCCACCGGTAGGCAACGGCTGCCGCACTCTGCCCTCGGCCACGGCTCCCTACGAATCCCGACTCACCGGGGATGCCCCACGGAGGCTCGGATCAGCATGAGCCAACCGGGGGCGCGCGACGCCGTGCCGACAAGCAGGAGCGGTGCCGAGCCACCGTGGGTACCCCGCCGAGAAGGACGCCCTGTCTGCGGCAGACTAGCGCGGGTAGTGGCCGGTCGCTGCTCTGTGTTTGCCCTCGAGGCGAGTCACCGCTCGCACCCATAGGACGGAGATAGACGCCTCCTCCCCCGAAAAGCTCCAAGAGATTTCCATCTCAACGACGGCAAGGGGCGCCAGTCAACGCCCGGGTTTACCATGATGCAACTGGAGGTAACGAAAATAAGCGACCCCTTACGGCCGCTGCCGAGGGCCTGGCCTGGTAGACCTGACGGCCGCTGCCGAGGGACTGGTAGACCTGACGGCCGCTGCCGAAGGCGTGGTAGACCTGACGGCCTCTGCCGAGGGCCTGGTAGACCTGACGGCCGCTGCCGAGGGCGTGGTAGACCTGACGGCCGCTGCCGAAGGCGTGGTAGACCTGACGGCCTCTGCCGAGGTCCTGGTAGACCTGACGGCCGCTGCCGAGGGCGTGGTAGACCTGACGGCCGCTGCCGAGGCCGTGGTAGACCTGACGGCCTCTGCCGAGGGCCTGGTAGACCTGACGGCCGCTGCCGAGGGACTGGTAGACCTGACGGCCGCTGCCGAGGGCGTAGTAGACCTGACGGCCGCTGCCGAGGGCGTGGTAGACCTGACGGCCGCTGCCGAGGGCGTGGTAGACCTGACGGCCTCTGCCGAGGGCGTGGTAGACCTGACGGCCTCTGCCGAGGGCCTGGTAGACCTGACGGCCGCTGCCGAGGGCGTGGTAGACCTGACGGCCGCTGCCGAGGGCGTGGTGGACCTGACGGCCTCTGCCGAGGGCCTGGTAGACCTGACGGCCGCTGCCGAGGGCGTGGTAGACCTGACGGCCTCTGCCGAGGGCCTGGTAGACCTGACGGCCGCTGCCGAGGGCGTGGTAGACCTGACGGCCGCTGCCGAGGGCGTGGTAGACCTGACGGCCGCTGCCGAGGTCCTGGTAGACCTGACGGCTGCTGCAGAGGGCGTGGTAGACCTGACGGCGTCTGCCGAGGGCCTGGTAGACCTGACGGAGGCTGCCGAGGGCGTGGTAGACCTGACGGCCGCTGCCGAGGGCGTGGTAGACCTGACGGCCTCTGCCGAGGGCCTGGTAGACCTGACGGCCGCTGCCGAGGGCGTGGTAGACCTGACGGCCGCTGCCGAGGCCGTGGTAGACCTGACGGCCGCTGCCGAGGGTGCGGTAGACCTGAGGTCTGCTGCCAAAAGCCTGGTAGACCTGAGGTCCGTTGCCGGGGGCCTGGTAGACCTGACGGACTGTGTCGGAGCACCTGGGTAAGGCGCCGGGCCCGCCCCGCGCGGTGCCAGGACGACGTGGTGACCGGCCGCGGACCTTCACATGCGATACTCTCTCCCCCAACACCCCGTTGTTTTCATCCACCACGTTCCCTGAACGTGAGCAAATCTGGTCCAAGGTCCACCCTGTCCAGCTGGTCGGTAGGCCGAACACACATACACAGGCCCTCCCCCCACACAAGACCACCACTCCCAGGTATCCACACGAGCTGCACAGGAGTACTTTTGGGGTGCACAGGCCTTTTCAGCTGCAGGAGCACAGCAGTCTCAGGAGAGGCCTAACTGAGTAGAAGCCTTTTCCCAGGCCCCAGTTTAAAAAGTCTTATGACAAAGGAAAAAAAACCCACAAACTTCCTAGTAAACTCCCGGGGCTGAAATCTGTTTGTAGGCCGAACAGGCACACACACACAGGCCCTCCCCCCACACAAGACCACCACTTCCATGTATCCACACCAGCTGCTCCGGAGCACTTTTGGGGTGCAGAGGCCTTTTCAGCTGCAGGAGCAGAGCTGGCTGAGCAGAGGCCTAACTGAGTAGAAGCCTTTTCCCAGGCCCCAGTATAAAAAGTCCTGAAGAAAAAAAAAAAAATGGAAACTTCCTAGTAACCTCCCGGGGCTGAAATCTGTTTGTAGGCCGAACAGGCACACACAGCCCCCCCACAAACACAACCCCCCCACTCCCAGGCTGCCCCACGAGCTACTGTGTTGCACTTTTGGGATGCAGAGGCCTCTGCAGCTGCAGGAGCAGAGCTGGCTGAGCAGAGGCCTAACTGAGTAGAAGCCTTTCCCCGGGCCCCAGTTTAAAAAGTCTTATGACAAAGGAAAAATAACCCCAAACTTCCTAGTAAACTCCCGGAACTGAAAGCTGGTCGGTAGGCCAAACAGGCACACACAGCCCCCCCACAAACACAACCCCCCCACTCCCAGGCTGCCCGACTAGCTACTGTGTTGCACTTTTGGGGTGCAGAGGCCTTTTCAGCTGCAGGAGCAGAGCAGCCTGAGCAGAGGCCTAACTGAGTAGAAGCCTTTTCCCAGGCCCCAGTTTAAAAAGTCTTATGACAAAGGAAAAAAAACCCACAAACTTCCAAGTAAACTCCCGGGGCTGAAATCTGTTTGTAGGCCGAACAGGCACTCACAGACCCTCCACAAACACAACCCCCCCACTCCCAGGCTGCCTGACGAGCTACTGTGTTGCACTTTTTGGGAAGCAGAGGCCTTTTCAGCTGCAGGAGCAGAGCAGCCTGAGCAGAGGCCTAAAGGAGTAGAAGCCTTTTCCCAGGCCCCAGTTTAAAAAGTCTTATGACAAAGGAAAAAAAACCCACGAACTTCCAAGTAAACTCCCGGGGCTGAAATCTGTTTGTAGGCCGAACAGGCACACACAGCCCCCCCACAAACACAACCCCCCCAACTCCCAGGCTGCCCCACGAGCTACTGTGTTGCACTTTTGGGGTGCAGAGGCCTTTTCAGCTGCAGGAGCAGAGCTGGCTGAGCAGAGGCATAAAGGAGTAGGAGCCTTCCCTGGGCCCCAGTTTAAAAAGTCTTATGACAAAGGAAAAAAAAAAAACCCAAAACTTCCTAGTAAACTCCCAGGGCTGAAAGCTGGTCGGTAGGCCGAACAGGCACACACAGCCCCCCCACAAACACAACCCCCCCACTCCCAGGCTGCCCGACTAGCTACTGTGTTGCACTTTTGGGGTGCAGAGGCCTTTTCAGCTGCAGGAGCAGAGCTGTCTGAGCAGAGGCCTAACTGAGTAGAAGCCTTTTCCCAGGCCCCAGTTTAAAAAGTCCTG